>NC_073303.1:109596024-109945524 GCF_027595985.1 Sorex araneus
GCCCAGAAACCTGTGCCATATGGTTCCTTGAGTAATAGCAGGAGAGACCCCTGAGCACAAAGTCAGAAGTACCCCTTAGCACTACAAGGTGTGGCAAAAAAATCCCCAATTTCCCATTGCCTATATGATAATATCCAAACACCTTAACCTGGTTGCATGTCTCTTCATGATCAGACTCTAAGTGCTAGATTAGGCTACAAGTCCCTACAACCTCATCTCTCCCCCACCCCTCCGACAGTGAACTCATCCTATGACTAAGCCATATCTGATAGTTTTTTTCACATCTTGTCATTCTTGAAACAGCTCCATTCCCTCATTCTCTCATGTCCTGACTTAAGTAAAACTTCTTCCAAAAATCTCTTTCTGTTTGCTTTGGGGACCACATCCAGGGGTGCCCAGGGATCACTTCTGCTGTGCTCAGGGACCATATGTGGTGCCAGGGATCAAACCTGGCTCCTCCTCATGCAAGGAAAGTGTCTTACCTATTGTACTATCTCTCTGGCCCTTCTTCCATAAATCTTATTTCTCTCCACAGGAAATGTTCTGCACAGAATTCAGATTTCAGTGCCAGGCTCTCTAAATAAAATTTTTGTGTGTGTTTTCAAACATGTTTCTCTGACCATTATAATTGCATCTCTTTCATTAGAATACAGTTAGTTCCTCTTCCTAACTTGCTCTCCACCAGGTTATGAACCATTGTTGGAAGAGATTATTGTAGTTAGCACTGGTTTGAATATATGTTTGTTTATTGCAAAATATAACCATAAATGCATGATAAAGAAGACAAGATATTTTATCTCTTTCACTATGAGTCTCTGATTTCTCAAGAGCACCTCTTCCCCATTCAACTTCAAGAATTTTTTTTCCTGTTAGTTTAGAAATCACATGCAAATTATCCCAGAGATCTTTATAACGTATCCTTCTATATGGACTGGATCGATAGCACAGCGGGTAGGGCAGTTGCCTTACAATCAGCCTACCTGGGTTTGATTCCTCCATCCCTCTCCAAGAGCCTGGCAAGCTACGGAGAGTACCCCGCCTGCATGGCAGAGCCTGGCAAGGTACGCATGGCATATTCGGTATGCCACAAACAGTAATAACAAGTCTCACCATGGAGACGTTACTGGTGCCCACTGGAGCAAATCGATGAACAACGGGATGACAGTGCTGTTCCTCTATATGTCTTCCCTTCTCTATAAACAATTTACCACTCCTACTTTCTAAACCTCTGGAATAGGGTCAGGTTTACATGTTTGATAACCATTGGTTAATGATTGCTAAGAGTCTGTATTAAAATGTGGGAAAACGTTCTTTTGGAAGATCTTATCTGTTTGTTTCATGGGAGTAAACTGTAGGAATGGATGAAGTAATTGTCAGCTCTGTTTCCGTTCTGATCTTGGCCAAGTCAACATCTTGTTCCTCTGCTAACATCACTTGATTCATGAGCCTTGCCCTCAATTCCTGTGCTTGTTGCAGGATATTGAGAAACATATGAGAACAATTAAAAGCAATTCTTTAAGAAAGTGATTTTATAACATGATAAGAGTGGCAGAAGAAAAATGTAGTTATTAAAAACAGACTCTTGAGGAGAAAATGTTTTATTATTATTATTTTTTTAAAAAGTGTGTTTCTTAAGTACTTACAGATTTCTAGGACCTGTTTGGCAACTGAAATGAAATCTTTCTTAGAGACTATCAAAATTCATTTTCCACAACCTGATAGTCACAGAAACAGAGTCATAGAGTCATGGCTGGATTATTTATGTAGATCAAAATAATGGCTAGATATCTTCACAAAATAAAAAATTAATAACCCAGAAGAATTGCTGTAGAGAAAAAGATATTAGTCAACATTTCCATTACTGAAGGACATGACAGGGGAATTATGCAGAACCAAAATTCTCACACCCTCTGATGAAGGTGCCAAGAGACACTGATTTTCTCAGCCTTAGAGGCAAACTTCCCAAGTCAGTCTCTCCATCCATGAGCAGCTCCAAACAGTTAAAGAAGACAGACAAGCATTAGCCTTTTCAATGTGTGCCATAATTTTGAAAAGATACAGAAGGATGTGAAAATTGGGAGTAAGGATGCCATTCAGGTAAAATGTAGGAATCTAAGGATAGATTTTATTTAATTTTTCTTTATGTAGTGCAACAAACTACCCAAAACTTTATGACTTGAAACAATCTCATAATTTTGAGAATTTAGAATCAGGATGGGGGAGCTGGAAAGATAGTGCAGGAGTCAAGCACGTGGCCAAATTTGGTTGAGACCCCAGCACTGCATGCTGGGTGCCCTCAGGAGTGATCCTTGAGCACAGTGCTGGGAATTAGGCCTGATCATGGCCAGATGTGTGCCAGTTCCTCTGTCCCCTCCCTCACACACACACACAAAGAATTGGAATAGGTCACTTGTTCATTTAGTATCTTAAAAATACTTATTATGCTCTTTCTTGTTGTATACATGCCACTATCCTATCCATTGAGAGAGATTTAAAAGAAATACAGGGCATTTGTCTCTTCCCTCCAGAAATTTGCATCAGATATGAACACAACACAAACATAACGAGCAAGAATATAGTTAACACTATAAATTTTTAAAAATTTTATTATATTAAAGAACCATGATTCAGAGTTATTTTTAGTTGAGTTTTAGACATATTATAAAATTTTTAATTTACATAATTAAAAATAAATAATATGAAATGACAAAATACACATCACAGGCATTAGCATTATACACTTTTAAATAATTTACGTGATTAACAATAAGTAATATAATTAAGGTGGCAAAATGCACATTATAGGCTAACACAAATGCCAACAGAATTCAGCAAAGAAAACACAAGAAAGGAAAATAAGCTTGTCTGAAAAGTGTAAGAAGTGCCATGAGAACTAGGGGGAAGGTGGTGTGTTTGTGCCATATCTAAAAGGACATCTATGCTTGGCTCCTATGGATTATTTCATTTGACAACCTGCTGCAATGGTGTCCCAATGAGAGTTTTTTTCAAGAATATCAATTTCCCAATTCATAAATATTGGGAATTAACTCTATATGTGACAGTAAGTCAGATGCACAATAAATAGTTTTAAAGCTGTATGAGAAGAGATGAAGTTAAGCCAGAGCAATGTAAATAAACTAAGGGCTGTATACTTATGCTAGGTTACAGACTGTTCGTTATTGAACTACAGAGAGAATCAGCACTTAGATGTCACCACAAGTTACCATCCAAGTCTGTACTTGTAACAGATATGCTTGTCTTCTTGTGTGCAGCTCTACTTGTGGGTTGTAGGACTTGGACTTCAAGCTGTATTGGGTGCGCAGTGGAATTACATGTGACCCAACACCAGAATAGAGCACCATGGTGAGATTTAGACCTGGAATTTTATGTAAAATGGAACAATGAGGGGACAGGGAAAAAATTATATATTAGATATTGCAACCCCCAAATCAGGCAAGAAAATACTAACACAAGGAGAGAATTTATTTATCCACATAGAAGATGTGGATAGGACCTCTGGAGAGATAGTACAAGGGATAACATGTTTGCCTTGCAAATGGGCAACCTGAGTTCGGTTCTTGGCATCCCATATGGTCCACCGTATAGCACCAGGAGTGATTCCTGATAGCCAGGAGTAATCCTTGAGCAATGCCTGGTGTGGCCTCAAAACAAAAAGGAATTGTATATGGGAGATAATTGATTATGGAGGTGTTTGGGTATAATCTTGTAATTTGGAACTAATCTGGTGAGTGGTATGGAGTTCCAGGACGTATTTGAATGGCTATGGCAACTCTAACTTCCTTAAGCAACTTTACTCTCCTTTCTCTTTTTTCTGTTTTTTCAAACTCTGATTCTGATTCCACCCTTTCTAGGGTCAATCAATGCATCAATCACTGCCTTATGTGAAATCCAATAGGATTTTTTCTTGGTCCTGCAACATCTAATACCTTCTACAAGTATTCATGATTAATAACAATTTTCTTTTATAAAGTATATTATCTAACACTGTTGGAGGAAATTGACACCAGTGGTGGAATTGGTGTTGAAATATTTTATGCCAAAAACTTAATTATCAGTATCTTCGCAAATCATGATTCCTTGATTAAATAAAAATTATTTTTAAGGGGCTGGAGCAATAGCAGAGCGGGTAGGGTGTTTGCTTTGCATACAGCCAACCCGGGTTCAATTCCAACATCTCATATGGTCCCCCAAGCACTGCCAGGAGTAATTCCTGAGTGCATGAGCCAGAAGTAACCTCTGTGTATTGCTGGGTGTGACCCAAAGAGCAAAAATAAATAAATAAATAAAGTATACTATCTTTCCTCCTAATATTTAAGCACTTTTGAAAGGAAAAAAATACTTTTAAAATCTGAATCTAGCCCTATTTATTGCTCATAGTATTTATTTGGCATATGAACAAGAAAGGTAGGTTAGGGAAGAAGACAAATGTGGAAATGATACTTTTTAATTATTTAGAGAGAACAACTAGACAAAGAGAAAATAAGAGATTAATGCAAGGACCTAAGAGGTAAATTCTGGAAAAGGAAAACTAAAGTCAGGGATCTATATAGTGAAGAAATATTTACATATGGTTCTTATTCACACTAAGTTCTATGAATGGTTTCCTGAAGTCACACTCCACGCATGGCTGATATTTGATTTATGAATAAACATTTATAATAAATTCTGATATTTTAAGAATTTTTGTTTACTGAAATTTAGCATTTTAAGCATCTAAATTAATTTAGATCTTTCATTGAAAATTAGTTTATTGTGCTGCAGTACTTACATATGCCCCCACACAAATCAACCCCAGATTGCAGTCATTTATGCTTATCCATCTCTTTAGTCCTCTACCAATGACTACTAATTAGTTTGAGGTAAGGCTCTTACAACATCTCTCCTGCTATCTTCACAGGGCTATTCTAGAGATGAAATTATACTTCATGCATCATCCATGGAGTCGAAAGTAGTTTGTGACAGCTGTTTTCCTTACAATGTATAAACATCTCAAAGCCTTTTCACTCACATTTTGATTTATTTTGGTATTCTACATCAGGGGTCAGCAAACTATTTTGGTAAAATACCACATAATAAATAGTTTATACTTTGTGAGTCATTTAATCGCTCTAGCAACTGTTCAACTCTTCCATTATAAATTGAAGGCAATCTTTGACAATTTATAAATAAATGGATGTGGCTGCATTCCAATAAAACTTTATTTACAAAAACAAGTGGAATGCACTACCTATGCTCCAGTTTTAATATTCCTAATAGAAATGGAAGAGTTTAACTGTAACTTGGTTTAATAACATATAACAGAAAATAGATTCTCTTCATTTGTACCAAAGTCATATTCCTGTATTTTGATCTTTCTTATTCAAAAAATTTAATGTCATCTGGAAGTACTCTTTATCTCTTAAAAACTGCAATAACAACCTTGATTTTCACCAATTTTCACCTCCATCTTTAGCCATTATTTCACTTTCTACTTCCTTCAAAATGTATTGGTTTTATCTGTTGTAAGACATTTTCTCCAACACTACTGCTTTTGTTAAATAAATTGAATCTTTTGGATATCCATCAAGTCATGGGAAATAATTATAATCTTATGAGTGCTATGGCATAGCGGGTAGGGCATTTGCCTTGCATGTGGCCAATCCGGGTTCAATTCCTCCGTTTCTCTCAGAGAGCCCAGCAAGCTACCCAGAGTATCTTGCCTGCACGGCAGAACCTGGCAAGCTACCCATGGCATATTCCACATGCCAAAAACAGGAACAAGTCTCATAGTGGAAACGTTACTGGTGCCCACTCAAACAAATTGATGAGCAACAGGATGACAGTAATACAGTGATAGCTTTAAGGTAAGGATTTAAAAGCATGATATTGGAATAAAGACAGATTGCCAGATCTGTAGAATAGAGTCAAATATCCTGACATCAACCCTCAAATATATGATCACTTAGTATTTGATAAAGAAGCAGAAATATGAAGTGGAGCAAGAAAAGCCTCTCCAACAAGCAGAGGGCAGAAAGCTGGGCAGCTACATGAAACAAAACTGAACTCAGATCTCTTTCTAATGCCAGGCACAAAAGTAAGATAAAAATGGATTAAAGATCTCAATATTAGACCTGAATCCATAAGGTACATAGAAAAAAATATAGGAAGCTAAAGACTTTTTCAAAGATGAAACACCACTGACCAAGCAAATTGAAGCGAAGATTTAAAAAAATTGCCTGCACACTGCCAACCTGGTTTGATCCCACACATCCTATATGATCCCCCGAGCACCACCATGAGTAATTCCTGAATGCAGAGTCAGGAGTAATTCCTGAGTATCTCCAGGGGTTAAAAAAATACAAAAAAAAAAAAACATAGTATGAGACTAATAACCAAGGACAATAGAAAGAAGGGCCAGGAGGACTGGTCCACAGTTGAAAGCTTGCCACAAGTGGTGGTGGTGGTGGGAGGAAGTATAGAGAAGGGACCACTATGACAAATGATCAATCTGGATAAAAACTGTGTGCTTAAAGTAGATAAAGGGATATACATCGTAACCCTTCAGTATCTGTATTATAAAACACAGAAGGAGAGAGAGAGAGAGAGAGAGAGAGAGAGAGAGAGAGAGAGAGAGAGAGAGAGAAGTGCCTGCCATATAGGCAGGCTGGTGTTGGGTGTTGGGGGAGGGAAACTTGGTCATTGGTGGTGGGAAATGTACACTGATAGAGGGAGAGGTGTTGGAACATTGTATGACTCGAACTCAAGCATGAATAGCCTTGTAACTGTGTATCTCAGGGTGATTCAAAAATAAAATTAAATTTATAAAATCAACATGATGGAAAAATTACACACAAAATATTAAACAACTGTTATCTATATTGAATTTAGCACCAGTTTTACTTTCCTTAACTTCTTCATTTCCAAATTAATTAAATATCAAGATCTAACATCCACATCCTGCACAGAGGTCTATAAAATGTTTCCTGCTTTCGTGATATTTTGAAGATCTGTCTCCTTAAAGCTTCTTTGGCTGAACACTTTGCAGATGAAACTCTTGACATGTTGCCTCTGTAGATGTAGGTATGGCACACAGGCTGCTAGAGGTAGAAACACAATATCCTGACATCCTGATAGAACCAGTGAACAAAAACGAGAAATAAACTTGGTTGCTGTCTAAAGTGACATTGTGGTCAGCCAGACTTTTGTCTCCATGTGGAACCTTTCTGTCAGAAAGACATGACTGATTCCACTCCCTGTGGTTTATTCTGTCAACAAGGTAATCTATGTCTTCTTGAGATTTCATCCTGAATAAGCCATGACTGAGATGAATGAATCTCCAGCAACTCTGGCTCATTTCTACTAAGAAATAATTCCTTGAGGTCCCTACCAGATATCTGAAAATGCTTTCAATTTTTAGAAGATGCTTCCGGGAGGATCACAGTCACATTTGCATCAATTCATTAACTCTACTCTCAAATTCAGAATAAGGTTTAAGATTAGGAGTTTGGAGAAGTAGGGGATGAGGCTGGGGGGCACTGGAGGTATGTACAGCAGGTTAGTCTCTTGCCTTACATGCAGCCAACCTGGGTTTGATCCCCAGCACCAAATATGGTTCCACTCCCCAGGTCACTCCTCAACATCAACCGGAATTATCCCTGAGTGTAGAGCCAGGATTAAGCCCGTGGAATAGTTAGTGTGTGGCCCAAAAACAATAACAAAAAGAAAGTGTGTATCTGTTTGTGTATATCTGTCTGTAATACTGAACATTTCCTTTCCCTCACTCCCCAGCACTCTTCTTTTTCCCCTGATGCTGTTGCAGTACTTACATACTTGGTTGTGGGACATGTCTGGGGTTGTATGCCTGGTTTTGGTGCCTGCACACTCCAACCATGGTGCTCCCTGGGGACTGTAGACGTGTGCTAGCTCATGAGCTCACTCAGAGTGGCACCCACTTATTTCTAGTGCTTGCACATATTCTGGTTGTGGTGCTCCCCTAGAGTTGCTATAGTATTCACACAGCACATGCTTATGGGGAGTTGCTCTCCTGGTCTCAGTCTTTGCACATTTTTAGTTGAAGTGGCCCCCGCCACACACACACACACACACACACACACACACACACACATGCTGGGCACACATGTGTGGCACCAAGAACCCAATGATGGCCTTGTGTTTGCAACTCAGGCACTTTTGTCATCAGTCTTTCCCCAGGTCCTAAAATCTTGCCCCTTTTGAGTTTTGTTTACTTGATTCTCTCTTGTTTGAGACCATCTGAGTTGACCTCAGAGGGTAGGAATCTTAGAATCCCCTGCTTAGAATAATGATGTGTACAACACTTGTGTGGACCTCAGTCAGCTCAGTCAGAAAGTCTACCACTAAGTTTATTTCCAGATTCTTTTCCGTAAGTTTCTGTAATAGGTCTTGCTGTGAGTACCTGTGAAAATTAGCAAAGTTGTGAATTTTCATAGTGTATTGCTTTATAAAAAAGATTCTGATATCTTAGAAGCTCAAAACAGCAAGATTCATAATTTAACTGTGAATTTGCAGATTGGGCAAGAGTTCGTAGAACCTCTTCATGCTTCCTCATATGCTTTATGCTGGGACAGAGAGATCCATATTCAAGATGGTGCACTCAGATGTCTGGCAGATTGGTTCTGTGAATTGCTTCCTGCTCAGTGGGTGTCAGCTAGAACCTTCAGTATTTCCCCATGTTGGTCTAACTAGGTAATTTACAGGAAGGGACTGTTTTCTAATAAAGAGAAAACAGAAATAGCCAGTTCTCCAAATAATTCAACAAACACCATTTCAGCCATAAGCTATTAGACAAAACTGTCATAAGCCTGTCCCAGATTCAAAGGTACAAAAGGAAAAAGTCCACTTCTCAGTGGGAGGTAGGGCAAGAGAATGTGATAAGTAATTTGCAACAGCATTTTGCATAGAATATAGGAAAGTTTATTGATTTCTCTAAAGTACTCTTTTGGTTATATGTTTCTAAAATGTAAATTTTATCCAACAAAAATTATTTTTTGTTGGATATTTTACATAGAATATAGGAAAGTTTATTGATTTCTTTAAAGTACTCTTTTGGTTATATGTTTCTAAAATGTAAATTTTATCCAACAAAAATTATATTTTAACCCATTATCTTATTTTTTGGCCAAAAAACTAGTCCTTTTGCAATCTTTTGTACTAACTGTTGTATTTTTTATTAGATGGGAGGGAATTTGAGATTTTTCAAGTATTTACCAAATACAATAACCGTAATATATACTTTCATTTACAATGTATTATAACTGCATTTAAGAAGCATCTGAAGCAATTTTTCATTTTTTTATCATTTCTAAACTGCAATCTATGATGCAAAATCTTATAATAACTATAGGTCATATGGCAATCTTGTATTCCTGAATTGAGCTGTGATTGTTCATATTTTCATCACTGCAGTCAATTTATATATACTATTAGCATTTTTACCTGTTGAGTTTAATTGCCATTTAAAATGTCTTCAGAAATATTACACTGTAATTTGGCATTCACTCAAAAATTCATCTTGTGTGCCGAAAGTAATGGAAATAGAACGCCATTAGTAAGGCAACTGTTTGACTTTGGAAGAATGACCTCAATTTCATCTACTTTTACAAAGCAGGAAACATGATCTTAATACTACCTATCATAGGGCTGGAGTGATAGCACAGTGGTTAGGGCATTGGCCTTGCACTCGGCCAACCTGGGTTCGATTCCCAGCATCCCATATGGCCCCCTGAGCACCGCCAGGAGTAACCCCTAAGTGCAGAGCCAGGAGTAATCCCTGAGCATCGCCGGGTGTGACCCAAAAAGAAAAAAAAAAATACTACCTATCATAGAAAGATACAACTAGTAGATTAAGGTCTAGTTGTATCTTTTATCTTTTAATACTGGAATGCATATAAAAGGAATGTCTATCCTACATGAAATTTGCAACTGAAGGTAGAGAAATTACCAGGTTCTTCATAATAAATAAAGGAATCTCAAAACAACAGAAGGTCAATTTCATGCCTTATACCGGATGATCAACAAAGCTTTTGTAATAATTTATAAAGCAGTGCTTTACTTTCCCTTTTGTAAGAAAAGAATTCCATTGGGGCCTGAAAGATAGTTCAATGGACTACATGAATGCTTTGCTTGTTCCAATCCCAGCACTGTGTGGTCTCCCAGGAGCAATTAGGAGCAACCCCTGAGCATACAGCTAGGGGTAACCCTGAACATGGCTGGGTGTGGCCCCCAAAATAACAACAAAAAAAAAAAACGAAAAGAACTACATCCATGATTCAGTGAAATATAGTAGCTTTCACAAAACTTCTACTACCCACACACTACTCCCTTTTTCTATGGATAAGAAAGCTATCGCTCCAAGAGGATAAATAACTTGACCAGTCTTAAAATTAGTAAGTGGACAGAACTGTTATTTTTAATTCACAGTTACTGAAATTGTCAGGCAGCTATGCTTAGCCAGAAAGATATGAATACTGTGCAGTGACAGTCATTCTCCCGCCTGTATTCAACAAACGTCAAAAAATATAAATGAAAGGCCGCTGCAAACTCCTGACACCCAGCTTGAACTCTCCCAAAAGCTTTTCAGGGAGCTAGGCCAGTGTCTAGGATGCCCTCACAACCCTGACATGAAAGGTAATTAATTTTTTTAGAATATCTGTGCAAAGTTTTTAAGGAGCCACGTCTTCCTAAGCATTTCAAGTAACTGCTCAGAAGTAGGAATGATTTGAAATTTAAAATAGTCCCCACCCCTTGAAGAGAGAAGTAGGTCTGGAAAAGATTTGCCAAATGTATGATTTCAAACCAGCACATTAAACATGCCTGGGCAGCTTAGAGTTGAGAGAGCTGGTTTAGGCCACGGCTACTAAATGATCCACAGGATGTGCCAAGAGCTTTCTCTCACCCTCCCCCGGCCAGCGCATAGTGTGCCAACGGGGCCAACTTCCTTTTAGGCATTCCCACTGAAATGATAGAACAGGGTGATATCTCATTTGCCTGCCCAAATGAGAGACTCCACCAACCCTAGCACCATCCTTCATTATTTATTCAATTGTATTTCGAGGGGTTCAGTACAAAGGTACATGAAATACAGGGCCTTTGCACGTGAAGTTTTCCCAAATGGAAAGGAGGTAGTGCTTAAACAGAGTTCCTTGTGCTATATGTTGACATTCAGCAAAATCCCCTTCCTTCAGCTTTCTTTGAATCTTGCAGCATATTTGGTGGTAGGGGCTCTCATGTGTATGTCTGAGAGCAGGGGTTAGAAACTCCCTAGCAATGGCCATCTGCTTGTTCATCTCTATCTCTGGTATTTCACATTATTCCTGGTACAAAGATTAAGAAATGACGCTTATTCTTTCTGTTCACTCAGTTTATCTACCATCTTATGCATGTAGTCCTAATGTGGAGAGAAGGACTCTTCAAAAACATGAAATTTCTTTTCTTTTCCTTTTTTTGAAGTAATAACAGATTTTATTTGAAGGTTTTTAGGAAGGGGAAGGAGGGAGAGAAAGTGAGAGAAAGAGTAATGCACTCAAGAAAGAACACCGGCTACACACACATCACAGCATTAGATATGAAAGTACACATCTCAAGAGGGAAGATGGGGGTGACACATGTATTTGGGCACCACATATGCTCAGCCACATGGGCACAAGCAGCACATGGGCTTGGGCAGCATATTTTGAACTAAAATTTGAGCTGGACTTTGAGCTCCCCTAAGAAAGGGAGAATTGGAGGAAGCGGAAGAAGAAGAGGAGGAGGAGGAGGAGGAGGAGGAGAAGGAGGAGGAGGAGGAGAGGAAGAAGAATACAGGCTATGTAAACAAAGCAAGAACAGTATGGGGTAGATTCCACCTGTGGCTGAACATGGAGAAGCAAACTAGATATGATCAGCATGGCTGAACTGTGCACAGAGAGAGCCGAGAATCACAGGTCACATATTATTTTCTCATGGGATGCCAAGCAGAAATCCCTACACTCAGAACACGCAAAAGGTACCATTGTTCTGAAAAAGAAGAGGAAATAGAAAGCCTTCTTGTTAGAAAAATATGTCAGAATTTCTCTTGCAATGGATGTTAATGAAAAGTTGTCTGAGGAGCAACAGATTCTAGGTCTTGTCCATGATGCGGGCGGTACTCCGATGGGGAGTCAGCAGCACATTATTTCTGAGAGCCGAGACACATCTCCATCCTGACTCCCATCAATTCTTCCCATTGTGACCCAACCCCTGTGTGTTTCATTTTCTGTTTCAAAGTGTGGTCGGTCATCACGTCAACCTCAGAGCTGTTAAAAGGCTTAAAGGGAATGATATGCAGAAACCCAGGAAAAAGCTCTTCTTGGCACTGAAGGTTCTATAAATGTTAACTGTTGTGATCCCTTCTGTATACCTTGGTTTTCTCACACAAATGGAAATACTAATATCTGTCCCAGCCCGTTTCTTCTGGATTCTGACAGAATAAAATGCAATTAAATGTGTGAAAGCAAGTTAGAAGTTAAGTGTTGCGTAACACCAAGGTGATTCTGGGCTAATCACCATAGGCTTGGCTGAACCGTAGTCCCAGGAGCCTGGCCAGGAAGTAGAGAGCTCACATATCTTCAGGCTATTGGTCACAGATGTGTGTATGGACTGGCTTCTCTAATATGTCAAGGGAGTCTTAGCATTTGACTGGTTCAAGATGACATAAAGATGGGAACTGTGAAATCTACTAAGCAAAAACCAAATAAGGTTTAAGCCTAACAGCCTTGCAAGAAATGTTATTTCAAGCATCATAGTCTTGGACATCTGGGCTCTATTACCGGAAATCCCATTAAACGTTCAATTTTATAATTCTGTGTAGAACCTGGGAAATTGCAAGATTCTGCTAATGGCCATCAGCCAGTTCAAGCAATTAATCACAGGAGTCCCCTCCCAGCTTTGTAACCAAGTGGATTCTTTAAGGGAAAATTGTACACAAAAGAAATAACCCAATCTACCCAATTCTATAGCAACATACTTTGTAGCTCAGCCAACACAGAGAAATTATTTGTTATAATAAAGATATCCAAACTTCATAACTTTTTCCTCAATGGAAATTAAAGCTCACCAGCTCAGAAAAGATTCCCAAACCTCGTTAAGTATGATGTAGAGTGTAACCTGCTGTGGGCTGGTACATGCAATGTAGAAAAAAAAATCAAGTCCAACACTTTCCTACCTTTAACATGTTCTCATGTGAAGGATCTTCACTTGAAATGAGGTCCTTTTCCTTTTGAACTTCTCTAGGATGGCGGGACTATTTGCATTTGCTCATGGACTTCAGGACAAAGGGCTAAAATCCCCAGCAGAGAAATAACCTTGGAACCTATTTTCAAAGTCCTGATAGCTCTACCCAAAGGTGGAAAGGCCTGTGATATATGAATTATTTCTTTTAAGACTTCTAGCTGTGTGTTGCCAATTCAAAAGGGTTTATGTAAATTAGATAATCTTCTGCACTTCAGAATGTTTATAAAGTTTTTCCTAATTGCTGTGTTGTTTGGAGAGTGATTCTTGGAACCCTCTGGAGACCAGAGGGAGATGCTTGAGACCTCATTCCAGAACATAGGAAAGGGGAAGATGAAAATAAGAATAAATTTACAGTATGTGTGACAGGGCGCTTTAGCTTTGCTCCTTAGGGTTTTTTTAATTTCTCTTTCCTTCCTGAACCTTGTTGACTAAATCTCAAGTTTTTTTTTTTTAAAGAAATATTTTATTGAACCACCGTGAAAACAAGAAAAAAATACAAACCTTTCAGGTTTAAGTCACAGTCAAATACTGATTAAACCACCATCCCTTCACCAGTGCACCCGTTCCACCACCAAGAACCCCAATACACCCCCCTCCCACCCCACCCCCCATCTAAGTAGCTAATGATATTCCCATTATTCTCTATATATATTGAGTACATTTTATATTTCCATACAGAACTCACTATTATTGATTGGAAATTTTCCCCAACAATCAGGCCTGCCGAATAGGCATCATCTAATAATTTCTCTTCATTGGTAAGAGTGAAGACTTTGAGTCCGCGCGGCCGCGATAGCGGCCGCGCAGTTTTGGGTTTCTAATATTTTGGCTCAGTTCACAGTCAAAATGGATGGCTGCAAGAATCCGCTCTGGTGCCAAAATGGGTTAGGAGACCTCAGGATCACAGTCAATAGGCGCGGAGGCTCTGCTTCTCGTGCCGCGGCTCTCAGTTCATCTCTGGGCCTAAATCTCAAGTTTTTTAATCTTGCCTCAGGTTTTTTGTCTACAGTACTGCTGGCCTGTATAGCAGCTAGTAGGCCAAGCCTATTGGTCCTGTGGCTAGAGGGTAACATGAAATGAATGATAATTAAAAAAATTAATCTTCTCCAGGAAATAACCTCATAGCAAATGCTCAATAGCTACCTGTGGTAATGGTTTCCATATTGGATGAAACAGATGCAGAACATCTCCATTACATAGAAACCCCATAATACAATGATGCTTTAGATACTCAAAATGTGGTCTGCATTGGTATCACTTGATAGCTTGTTAGACTTGATGGTACAACTTTTTAACAAGATACCTAGTAATTCATATGCTCATTACTTTCTAAAGTACCATGTCAAGAATCTGCATGATTAAGTCCAAAATTGTTCTCAGCATCATCTGTTAACATTTAGTTAGCTTGTATAACATTATTTCACAAAAAGACACTTCCAGTTACTTGAGACTGGGCATACAAAAGGAGAAACATAAGCAGACCATGTATATTACTTTAAAATTATGATTTTTCTGGGGGTTAGAGAGATAGTACAATGGGTTGAACTCTTGCCTTGTACACAAGTCAACCTGGGTTCAATCCCTAGCACCCATATAGTCCCCTAAGCTAATTCAAGCACAAATATATTCTAAGCACAATAAAATTTGAGACATATTACCTTAGAGACAGAACCATCAAAAGGTGATTATGGATTACAATATAATAAATGCAATGATACAAATATGAAATTTTTCAAACCTTGCATAGTTCAAGGCCACATTGGACATTTTAGAAAGTGGGAAGTGGAATGTTATTTGCTTGCTTAGCTATGCATGAATCAGTTGGTAGAAACTAAACAACTGAATGATGGAACATACATAAGACACTAAGACCCTAAATGGTGGATTAGCTTTCTGAGGCCTTGTCATTCCCATGAGTGCCATGCTAAGTCCCAGTATTTGGAGCACTGTGCTAGATAATAGCATTCTTGGTGCTTTTAATAAAATATGAAGGGAGCAAGACGGTGAGCCAAATTACCCCACATATTTTTTTCTCTGAAGAATAAGCAACTATTATTTGAGTATGAGAAAAAAGACAGGAGCCATGGATTTGCACTTCTTGAACATCACTAGCTACTTGCTCAACATGGATTACCAAACTTACCCTGGGACATTCTGAACCAGGGAAAGGATGAGAGCTGGAGAAAATTAAAGTGGGAAGAAGTTGTTTGAGAAAACCTCAGGGTGAAATGTCAGAGTTTTTCAACACTGGAATCCAGCAGCCTCTGTATTTATCACACAGGAACCAGCATCAAATTGCAAGAGGTCTGTGAGCCTCAGAATATACACTAGCAGCTTGTCTTACAGTAGAACAGGAGAGGAACAAGTTTAGTGTCACTGGGGGTTTTCCTAATGCCAAGGAGAAGATGAAGAGCAGCTTGCACACAAGTACATTCTCATCTAACATGTGTCGGATGGAGGAGTGGTAGGGGGTCCTAATGATGGTGGTTGGGTGGTTTGGCTTCACTAATCTCATGAACCCAAAAACTCTCTAGAGGGAAGTGGCAACCCAAGACACTGACTGAGGACTACAAATTCACCCCACAGAAAGACTTCTCTTACAGCATCAGTACCAATGATACTCTCATGACAATAAAATCCAGGGCTGAGTGCTGGGGGTACAGGCCAAAGTTTTCCCGTGGAGCCTGGGGGCCTCCTCTTTCTAGTTTAGTACTTAGTGAATCAATGGGCCTCTGATATGTCATTATCAGAACAAGGTTCTGGTCTGTGGTATGCCATTTATCTCTCCGATCTTGACTTTCTCATTTGTAAAATAAGATGTTGGTATCTGACCCCTTGGGTTGCCAAATAAACACATGTTCTTAGCATGATAGTAGGCACATGGCAAGTAATTGGTTAACAAGACTCCTTACTGTTATAGTCATTATCTAGCATCTACTAGACACAGGGATTTTCAGTGAGCTAGAAACATGCTATTCACATCACATCTATATCTAGATCTGAAGTTAGAGCTATCAAATGAGAAAGATATGATAGATTATTGTTATTATAAAAATTGGCTCATAAAATTATGGAGGATGAGAAGATCCAAGATCTATAAGCTAGTAACTCGGGGCAGCTAGTGCTGCAAGTTCCAATCAGAGTTTGAGTTCAAATACACACACAGGAGAAGACTTTGAGTTTGGGACTCCAAACTCAAAGACCTGCAACTGGCAATTTCTCCTGTACTCAGACTTTTGTCTACGAGATCTTTCAATTAGTTGGATGGGGATCACCTACACTCAGGTGAACAACCTGCTTCATTCAGTACTGATTAAAATGTTAATCTCTTTCAAAACATACACACACAACCACACACACACACACACACACACACACACATGCACACACACGCACACACATGTTAAACCAAATATCCATGTACTGGTACTCCATGTCCTAATCAAATCGACACATAATCACAGAGTCCCAGTGCCTTCCCCTGAACTAGGCGTTATGAGGAGATTGCAGGTAGTCTGTATAATCATCATTTTTATTCCCCTTAACACAAGTCCTCTGCCATTTTGATACATGTCTTGTTTGAGATTCTGACTTTCCTCTTCAGGCAGTTAGAAGATAGAACTGATTTCATTTTTCCTTTTTAAAATTTTTATTTGAGCCATCACTGATTTCTTAATCATATTCCAATAGGAGCAAAAACTAGCTTCAAACTATCAATTGGAGGATAGTGGCAGAAATGAAACCAGTACAGCTGAAAGCACCTGGAATTCTCTCACGAAATGGCTGCTAGCAGTTTAATCACCGCATAAATCCTCCTTTGTCCTTCTTTTATCTCCTAACTTCTCCCATACATACTAATTAACTAATTGAGCATACCTGTTTAAATCATCCAATCTTGATTCTTCTAATGGCATGCCTGCAAGGGATCTAAAAGTTAGAAATGATTTAGTATTAGAGGTTTTGATTACATTGAATATAAAATCAAATAAAATGAGCAAGTGATGAATAGAAGAGGGGAGTGAGGTCTGAAATTAGCCTTATTTCCTGTACACACAAGAGTCTCACTTAAGTTGGTTTTTACCTTGGCCTATTTTGGGAGTGATATATTTGGCTCACAACCAGGAATAGGAGATAAACAAGGACCTGTACCTCTAAGCCAACGTCAGCACTCTTGACATTTTGAGCTGGATAATTCTTTGATGTGAAGGGCTGTCCCTGTGAATTCTAGGAGGTTAACAAGGTCCCTGTCTTCTACTCATGAAGTGCCAGTAATACTCCACCCACAAATTGTGAAAACTATCTAAAATTATGAGATATCCCCTAGGAAGAAAATTATGCCCAGTGCAGAACCACTGCTCTAAACAGAGATTTTGGAGTGGCACTGTGGCACTGTCATCCCGGTGCTCATTGATTTGCTCAAGCGGGTACTAGTAATGTCCTCATTGTAGATTGTTACTGTTTTTTGAGATATTAAATAGAAATGAACCAACTTTCTCTAAGACAGGCATCTAATTTACAGTGCTTTATTCATGGGAGTTACGTTTGATCTGCATGCTTTTGTACAGATACAACCATTTACTTTCTCACCTGCAGTCCTGCTGTTAAGGAACTTGCTTTCTGAAATCGCATTTCTGATTTTTTTTTTAATTTTTAAACACTTTCTACTAAAGAACTGTGATTTACAAAGTTATTTATGGTTGAGTTTGAGGCATACAATATTTCAACACCAATCCCACCCCCAATGTCACCTTCCCTTCGCCAGTGTTCTCCTAGTTTCTCCCTACTACAACCCACCATCCCAATACCCACCTGTCACCTTGACAGGCACATCACAAAGTTCCAGTCGTTGCAGATTAGATCTCATAGTTCACCTTTGTTGAGTCTATGAACAACCATGTCCTCTAAGTACAAAAAAGCACTGTGATAAGAACAGATCCAGGTTATAGTCTTACCTTTTACGATCTTGCAGATTGCTTGGGATAAGCTCATGAACCTGGTCAGATTTTTATCCCAGATACATAAGAGGGGCAAGATAATTTAGGTCTCAAAGACAGCAGGGAGAAGTCAATGAGTAGTTCTCTTTAAAACCTACGTGGCCCATTGTAGCTGCTCAAAAATTGTTAGTTCTGCTTATGATTGGTTTTTATCACACCTGATCTCTGTGGTCCCACCTCAGAGTGTCCACCCTACAGTCCTCGCACTCAGTCACAGTAAAGACAATTTCAGATACGTGATGTGACCCTTCACAATTGAACGAGGGCACAACAGCCCATTGAAGAGATGTGATCATATATCTTCCCTTTAACACAGGAGCAAACGGGTGGATGGACACAATATCTTCTCTTCTCCTCCAAACATGGTAAGCCCTTCAGCCTCCTGTTGCTGGAGTGGGCAAAGGTGAAGAGGAACCCACTGACTCCAGATCTGTTCCTAAATCCTCTGCCAGTCACCGTTGCCTCCTACACCAACCCTTCCTGCCTTTGAAAAGCCTGGGGCTGAACCCTCTGCCTTATTCTGAGCCATCTGTGGAAGGCTGCACTAATCCAGAGGAGAGTGGGAGCCAAAGCTTGCGAATTGTGGGAGATGATGGGAATGTTAACTGTCTCTTGGATGGTGCAAAGACCTGACCTCCCAATATTTCCTTGTTTTTTTTTTTCTTTTTCCTCCTTAGCTCCCTCAGTGGCATTAGAAGATTGAACCATTTGTAGCTCTACTTTCTCCAGAGAACTGGGGCAGTTGGGGGCAATAATAAGAACAACAACAACAATAACAATAACAATAACATATAGTAGCCATAAGTTTGCAGATTGTGTACTATTTGCCAAATACCATGAAAAAAGACTTTTTCTATGAGCCCATTATATCATCATAGTCATATGGATAGGTGGGGATTATGAGGACAAAAGGCAAAGAGAGGGATATTTGGAGAAATTCATCTTTCTACATCCCAAAGCTCATGAGCAGTGACCCAGATCTACCTGCTCTCAGAGCTCAGGCTGTAATGTGACTAGTCTCTCCTGCGCCTCTGAAGCCCTTCCACTCTAAAGATGACACATTCCCAGGATGGCTAAAGTCATTATGGTGGACCAGTAAACCCAGTTGAGAAGGAACCCTTGACTGCAAGCTGTAGGTGTCCTGGACCAAATGCCTGTGATCCCTGCATAATCCTTAGATATAAAAACACCGGAGTATCCCTCTTTTTTCTGTGCAGACCTGAGCTGCATCATCAGATATTCTGTAAAATTGAGTCTTTAAGCTTCCGAAGAGAAAGACCTTTTCTTTGCCAGTGTTGCTTCTTTTTTCAATAATTTTACTATGGAAAGTTATCCCAAATTTTATATTTGGAAGAAACAAATCCATGAGACCTGCTACATCCTTAAAAAATAAAAACCTGGGAGGAATTATGGGTACAGTTAAATGAGGTGGACTTGGTGAACTTGGTTTAAAGTTCTGAGCTGGCATGAGGAGAAACTTGTCAGTTATGTCTGGGGGCTGGGCAGAGAAGGCTTCACTGATTACATGAACGATGGGGTGATCTTAGAAGGTAAAGAGGGAGGTATTTGCTGGTGCAGGGAAGCTGCCAAAGAATAGGTTCTAAAAAGGAGAAAAAGTTGAGCACAGGCTGTCAATAACCTGATGCATATGAAGAACTATCATGCGTCAGCAAGAGCAAGACCTCCCAATATGTACCGTCTCTGGGGGCACATTTTACCCCTAAAAAAGTCACAGCCACTGTAGGATAACATGGGGTTCATCCTTTCAGCCTTGCCGCAGGAAACTTAGTTTACCTTGAAGCAATGTTCTTTCTGTATGGACACAGGAAGACAGTTAATATTATGTTTTGTAACTTGGGAGCCGATTGACTCTAATAATATTTACTCCCAGGCATCTGCTTTCTCAACTCAGTTGCCCTTAGTTCCTAGTACCCCAAAAGCAGGGTCCCGACAAGGGACAGAATGGACCTAGGACAAGCTGTGAGCTACCCTGGCATCAAAATGGGCCAGGCCAAAGTGCCACAATACTCAACTGTAAGTTGAGAACATGGTCATAGACAAATGCTGCCATGATCCAAAAGTAACATGAAACTAGGACCCTGCTGGGGTTAGGATGACTAACATGGCCTGAGGACTGTGGTCTGGAATATAAAATGAATATCTTCAGGAAGAACCAAACTTTAAGTCTGATATATCTCTTACTGTGCTCATGCAGAATGACAATGCTTTAAGGTAAACAAAGTTCCCTGCGGCAAGGCTGAAAGTACCAACCCCATGTTATCCTACATGCCACCAAAGCAGAATGCCATTTCTTTGTTGTAGCTTCATGCATTCTTTCCGTACCTGAAGAGCAGATTGCTAATACAGAGAGCAAAAGTTTCTGAAGGAGCGGATTGTTATTGTAGATAGCAAAGGGGAGCAGCAGAGTCCCTCCACCTGGTCTCTCGCAGACAATGGTACAAGCCTTCCTCTGGCCAAGTGCATTTTCACACACAGTCTGAGGAAGCAGAGATCTCTTCTTCCCACTTCAACTCACTTCCACATGGTGCTGTGTCAAAAGAAACACATGTGAGTTGGGATGATGGCTCAACAGGCCACAGCACTGAAAGCATGCAGGAGCCCTGGGGTCAATCCCAGGCACCAAATGGTCTCATTTGCCTAAGTATCACCCACAGTGGGATCCAGAGCATCATATCATCAGCCTCTCTCTCACCCCACATAAAAGAAACATCACTCAAAAAAGCATCAAAGAGCAATGAGTGCAGTACCGATTCTACAGAAAGGTGGTCCATAGCACACTCTACTTTTTATTCATTCTGCTTCCAAAGGACCCCCTCATGCCAACTATAACCCCCAATCACCATTTGTCTCTGTGCCCTTTTACCTCGCATCTACAGGAATATCTCTCTGATATTTCTAATTTTCCATCTTTTTCATTTAAATTAATCTATCCCCCAGTTTTCTTTCTGTACACCTGGTAAATTCACTCTATTGAGGAGACTTATGGATAAACACAAAATCCTTCTTAGGAGATAAAACAATGAGGAAGACTCTGAATTCTGCCTCTGCATCATTCTGTCCCTGTCAACTTGCATGGCATTTGAGTGAGACATGCCTGCATTTGAGTACAGAGTTGATCCTTCCAGCTGCATATGACCTTGGACAAGTGATAACTTTGGGCCTCCATTTCCTTCTACATAAAATAGGGATTGTTCCACTTATTCTAAGAAATTGGTGAATGCCAAGTAAAAGAACTTTAAAGTAGAATAGGATCAGCTTATGTCTCTGGTTATATGATAAAATTCGACACATCCATTCTCCATCAGCTACTGGGGGCTCATGGAAAGCATGGTTATTTAGAAAGGTACCAATTCTGATAAACCAAGTTTCAATTCCCAATTTGGGTTCCAAAGGGTACTAACTCATTAGCATTCACTCTTTATTATTATTTCATTAATTTTTATTGTATAGGTTATTATTTTTGTGTGTCCTGCGACCACACCCAGTGGTGCTTCTGGCTCTGTGCTTAGGCATCACTCATAGTGGTATTTGAAGTACCATATGTGGTACTGAAGATTGAACCAAGGTCAGCTGTGTGCAAGGCAGGCACACTACTTGCTGTACTGTTTCCCAAGTTCTATATAGGTTTTTCTACTCATTTTTCCAAGGTCAACGTTTTCCAGAGATTACTTTAGCAAGAGTCTCAAGAATTGTGTCAGGGTCTTCTAAATCCATGGTATTATTTCAGGCTTTTCTTCTTCCTTTGCAGGATGACAATTGGTGTTTTGGCTCCTATAGATTTCTATCTGCCCTCCAATAATACAATAATATTAAGGCTGCCCCTTAATAATATTATAAAATTATTTTTTAAGTTAGAAATAGTAACTGGAAGCTAACAGGGAGGCTTTAGCTGATCAATATGTCCAATATGCCCCCTTGGGAGCCTTTTTTGTTGTTGTTTTGCAAAACATTATGGTGACAATAATAAAAAGCTTAGCAATTTCACTGTGTTACTTACAGCTCTCTATGCATATGTGTAAATTTTATATTCTAGTAAATCATAACTGTTTGCTGTATTGCTATATAATCATCATAATTATTACTTTAATGACCATGTAATCATCCATCTTGTTAATGTGCCATAATTTACTTGACCTAAATTTTTAACAATAGGAGACTAGTTGTTTCCTGATTTTTCCACTGTTATAAATAACTTCTAGGTTACATTTTTTTGTGCATATAGCTTCTTTCATTTTTTAGATTATTTCCTTAGGTTATATTCCTAGAATGGAATCATTGAGTCAAGGAATGTGAATTTTTAATAGTTTTTAAATAAATTGACCTTATTTTCAAGTTCACAATGCCTGGAAAACTAGACTGCAAAGTCTTCTGTCTTCATTACAGCCTTATAAATAAGCATATAAACATACTAAAATAGTACCTTTTAGTTTTTCATTTTTTCAATAATAGCAACTTTTTTAAAGGATTTTTTTTCTTTTTGGGTCACATCTGGCTATGCACAGGGGTTACTCCTGGCTCTGCACTCAGGAATCACCCCTAGCAGTGCTCAGGGGACCATATGGGATGCTGGGAATCGAACCCAGGTTGGCCACGTGCAAGGAAAACACCCTACCCACTGTGCTATTGCTCCAGCCCCTTAAAGGATTTTTTTAAATTAAATTACCTGTGAGATAGATCCTAGCAAAGCTGTTCATGATTAGGTTTCAGTCATACAATGTTCTAGCACCCATCCCTCACCAGTGTACAGAAAATGGAAACTTTAATCGAACATTTACTTACAAGTTTACATTCTCTTACACTTTGAAAAATCACTATTTAAACCTAGGTCATTTTTGCTCACATTAGGAGCACATGCCCACTGCCAATATTCTAGCATATTAAATAAAATGAGTATTAATATTTTCTGAGCAAAATATTTAGTCAGATCCCTGCATAATTAACACAGACCAATGTACAAGGAACTGTAGGGAACACCCAGATAAAGCAATAGGAACATTTAAAAAATATATAAAAATCAGATGACTGGATTATAGCTCAATGTCTTTCCTGCATAATACCTGGGCTCCACCCCTAGCACTGCTCACCAAGAATAAGAAAATTTTAAAATATATATCTGGGCTGTTTCCGCCCTGGAGTAGCCTATGTTCTCTCATTAACATATTACTCTCTTGTAGAAATAAGTACCAGGAGGTTGTCTCCAGGGCTTAGAAGCCGGCCTCACATGCTGGGGGATAAGGCTGCTCAGATAGAGAAGGAAACACCAAGTAAAGTGTGGTTGGAGGACCCGCTCGGGATGGGAGATGCACACTGAAAGTAGACTATAGATTGAACACAATGGCCACTCAGTACCTCTATTGCAAACCACAACACCCAAAAGGAGAGAGAGAACAAAAGGGAATGCCCTGCCACAGACGCAGGGTGGGGGGAAGGGATACTGGGATCATCTGCAGTGGAGAATGGGCACTGGTGGTGGGATGGGTACTCGAGCATTGCATGACAGAAACACAAACATGAAAATCTGTAAATCTGTAACTGTACCCTCAGAGTGATTCACTAATAAAAAATAATAATATATTTTAAAAATATATTACTCTCTCTTCCCTCATATTTATCTAAATTTGTTTTCTTTAAAAGAACACTAAAACTGTTTTTGTTTGCTTAAGAGAAAAGACACTTGCACTGACATTCCCAAAGGCTCTGATTTAAGTAGTTCAATCTTTGGTCAGATTTTAATGACTTTTTCTCTCTGGACCCTAACCTGCTCAGACAATTTGATTTTTCAGTTAGCAGACTGGAGTTCCAGCCATACTGTTTTCAACATCTCCTTCCTGGCTTTTAAAGAAGAAATTCCCTTCCCTTTTTATGGCTGTTCAATGACCAGTGGCCATACATGCTGCCGACGTGCTTGTATACCTGCTCCCCTGGAGGTCACACTCCTTAGTTTTTGTGCTCACATACATTTTCAGTTGCTGTGCTTGCCAGAAATCACACATTTTTATTTGTGGTGCTCATACATACGTGATTGTGGTACTCTAGAGACTGAAAAATTATTTGCTTTAGGTCTGGCACTGAGAATCCCAAACAGCAGTGTTTCTGGGTTGCACTTAGCGCATGTGGGCGGGTGGCGCCGGGGTCAAACTCTTGTTCTCATGCTTCTAAGGCAGAAGTTTTGTGAGTGTTCCCTCCTATAGTGCCTGCTACATTTTATTTGAAGAAAAACTTCCTGATAAGTAAAATCCACTTCTGATGCAGATCAAAACAACAAAGACATATCATCTCATACCACAGAGACTGGCCCACATCCAAAAGAAAAAAAAGCAATCGGTGTTGGCATGGATGTGGGGAGAAAGGGACTCTCCTTCACTGTTGGTGGGAATGCCAACTGATCCAGCCTTTCTGGAAAACAATATGGATATTTCTTAAAAAACTAGAAATTGAGCTCCCATTTGACCCAGCAATACTACTTCTGGGAATATATCTCGAAGGTGCAAAAAAAGCACAATAGAAATGACATCTGCACCTATACATTCATTGCACCTATACATTCATTGCAGCACTGTTCACAATAGCTAGAATATGGAAACAACCCAAGTGCCCGAGAACAGATGACTGGTTAAAGAAACTTTAGTACATCTATGCAATGGAATACTATGCAGCTGTTAGGAAAGATGTAGCACAGCACGGTAGCACTGTCATCCTGTTTTTCATTGATTTTGTTCAAGCTGACACCAGTAACGTCTCCATTGTGAGACTTGTTACTGTTTTTTGGCATACCAAATATGCCACGAGGAGCTTATCAGGCTCTGCCATGCAGGCGGAATACTCTCAGTCACTTGCAGGGCTCTCTGAGAGGGACAAAGGAATTGAACCCATGCAAGTCAAGTGCCCTACCTGCTGTGTTATCACTCCAGTATTAAGAAAGATGAAGTCATAAAATTTGCTTATAAGTGGATAGTCATGAAGAGGATCATGCTAAGTGAAATGAGTCAGAAAGAGAGGGACAGACATAGAATGACTGCACTCATTTGTGGAATATAAAATATCATAATATGAGACTAACACTCAAGGATAAGGGCTAGGAAGATTGCTCCATGGTTAGAAGTCTGCTTCATGAGCTGGGGGAGAAGGCAGCTGGAATAGAGAAGGGATCACTAAGTCGTTGATGGTTGGAGGGGTCGCTCGGGGTGGGAGACGTGTACTAAAAGATAAAGGACCAAGCATGATGGCTTCTCACTATCTGTATTGCAAACAATAATACCCAGAAGTAGAGAGAAAGTAGGAAATTGTCTGCCAGGAGAAGGGAAAGGGTGGTGGGGGCGGGGAGTGATACTGGGGACATTGATGGTGGAAAATGTACACTGGTGGAGGGATGCATGCTCTGTCATTGTATTACTGAAACTCAAACTTGAAAGTTTTGTAACTATAGGTCACAGCAATTAAATAAAAAATTAAAATTAAAAAAGAATAGAATAAAATACACTTCTCACTCCATTGTACCTCACCAAACAAAAAAAAAAGAAAATAAATATAGTCTTCACAGTATTCCCAATTCTTGTTTCAGATCAAGGAAATGCATGAAATCTCTTAATATATAAAAAAAAAAACTGTCAAAACTACAACCCCTTAGGTCTGGATGCCCATTCTAGGCAACGTTGCCTATTCCTGAAATGCTTCCACTGTCTGCCAAATGGTTGAAGGACATGATAAGGCTATAGCAGTTCAATCCTCCAGGGATGGGTGTCTTTTATATAAATTCTGCTAGAACTTTCTCTTTGATCTAAGGATGTTAGGGTTTCGTTGAATTGGACAATTGCTACACGCCAGTATCTGGGAACATAAAGAAAAGACTTACATTGTTTTCATCTTTTTCCTCTTGCAGTCTCAACGGAGGGTTCTCCAGGAATGTGGTAGCCTTCCAAGTTGCTGTTCTGCCAGTTGATATGAACATGGCCTGATCCTCCCAGAAAGACTCACTCCTGGCACTGCCAGAAGATATCCTTGGAGCATTGACAGATTAACCAGTCACAGGAAAAAAAAAAAACAACAAAAGCACCAAGCACCCTGTCAGTAAAGCGTATGGGCTTTGGAAAATCTTAGTTTGCTGTGGATTTCTAAATGAGGTGCATATTATACAGTGCCAACTGGTTCCAAGTGGTCATTGGCAGACCCATAGCTGGAAAATTGCTTCCAGTTTTCATCACTGTGCATAACTGAAGCTCCCCCTGGGAAGCTGTCTGTACCCTTCACTAGAAGTCCTGTTTTAGCATGGCAACTACTGGATTATTTTATTATGTGTACAGATGGCATGATGTGTTAGAAAAAAAAAATCCCAGCAGTTCTGCAATCTCAGTGGATGTGTTCGCCATATTATGCCCTGGTAAGAATGTAAACTTGTCTCGGTTATGTTAGTTATAATGTCTAACGGTTTTCTGTCCAACTCTGAAGCACTTTATAGGAGAACACTACACTTAAACGAACCGGCACGTGCAGTACATGTGGAAAGTGTTTTCTTTTTTCTTTTATAAGCCTTGTCCTATTTCTGGCTCAGACTGTCAAAGATAAACTCCTCTTCTAGCATATTCCTGGTTGTATGTGATAGATTAGTGTAAATACGGCCACAATACTGTTAAACTTAGCCTCTTGACACTTTACTAAACAACCAGATCACTTAAAGCACCAAAGGGAAGCAGAGGGAAGCCTGGGAGTGTCAGGCCTTAGCTCTAAATTGCACCTGGGCGCAACTGAACATGTGCACATACAAATACTCCAACCCAGGAGGTTGGACTTGGCCAGTGCATGCGGTCTTAATATCCAGTAGGAGAAATCTTTCAAAGAAACAGGAAGAGACCCTGGTGAGAGAATGGCAAAGGAAATAGTGTGTGTATGTATGTGTTTATAAGCCAACTCTAGCACTTTAGAAAACTTTCTAGGTTGACGTTAAATCACAACTCTCTGAAGCCAAAAAAAAAAAAAAAGTAACTGCCACTCTCTGCCTACCTACAGATGGAAATGGGTTCAATCCGTACTAACGTTCTTCCTCCGTGCAGATCCTTCTCGTCCTTCAGTCCTTTTGAGGACTCTGTCCACACTGATTTCCACCACCACCCCCCCACCCCAAGTTTTTTAACAAAGCACAATTCTGGAAATACAGTCCATCCGTCTACTGCTTGTCTTTAGAGCAATGCCCAAACTCATTCTACTCAACGACTAAGCATTTCTTTCACTTGAAAATATAAAGTTGACTGAAGTAAAAATTCACCAATGTATGTTGTCTGCATTCACAGTCCCAGCTTGGGACTAACAGGCCTCAGACAGTTCTTTTTTGAACAACTCTGGGACTGTGCCAAATTTGGCAAACTTGGCATTGTTTGGGGGTCTGGGCACACAGCAGGTGTCTGTTCTCTCCCCATCTTGCCTCCCCTGGGGCTCTCAGGAAATGCATAGCCCTTGGGAAACCCCTGCATCCCTCACCGAGATCCGAAAACACCACAGAGAAGGAGAGAGGGATCCAAGTGAGGGTCAGGTGAGTCAGCAAGGTGAGTTTCTGCCTGCCCATATGGTGGGTGGGCCAAAGAATAGGGCTTCCACATGAAAACTCAGAGACGTTTCCTCAGCACCAAGATGGGGCCGAGGGCTGGGTCGGCTCCAGGACCCTCTGACCCTGAGCACACCCTTATTTTTCACAGATCTCCAACGAAGAAGCTCTGTCGGGGCTGCTTCCTCCCTGGATGTGGCACCCCCGTCTCCACTGCTTATTAACCATCCTTGGTTCACTTCCAGTAATAGCAATTCCTTCTTCCATTCCTAGTTTCTGGGATGCAGCAACCATTTGGGGAGCGGCTGCTTTGAGACCAGCCTGGTGCTGGGACAACCACAGTATATAAGGCACATGCTCCTTGCCTCACTTAAACAGCAACTCCACCCGACCCTTAACCACCGCCTTTTCCACAATGAAATCTGAATGCAGTGTGCATTCAACCCCTGCCAGAAAAACCTGAGAAATGCCCGTGGCCACATGCTTTCTCTGCCTGATGAAGAACACAGCACCAGGCCACATATTTGCATCCCTCCTATTCCACCACCCCTTCCTGGCCCCGAGTTAGCTGGATAGAGCTTCCCAAGGCAACTCTCTGTTGTTTTCTTTGATCTCCAACCCGATCCTCAACACACCCATTTGATAGAGCCATGGTTGCTCAGCATAATGCTGATTTCTCGGAAGCTCCAATTCTGTTATAAAAATTAATGCCGAGGACACAAGATTGGGCTTGTGAAAACTAAGGCACTACTGCCAAGTGCTGAGCTACTGTAGCTGGAATGGATTGGCTTGGCTGGGATGGGGGTAGGGGGGTGGATTCCGAGACTCCTGTTTACACCCTTGGAAAATGGGATGTGCTGTGTAGTGCAGACATTCGTGAAATGGTGGCTCATCCTCTTGTAATTTGGCGTTTACAAAATATATTCTGAACAATGGAATAAGTCAAGTATCTGAGGTATATTTTTCCTTGAGATAACTCAGGACTGGGAAATTACTCTATTAATGATGATAAAGATAAAGAATGGATGAAGACAAAAGCAGAGAAAATGCCCGAGTGCAGGAAAGATGACCCCCTAAAAAATGCCTTAATTCCTGGCAAGTACCATTTATGTGCATAATCAATTCCTGTTTTCCAAGTGGTCAGATTCTGTTTGACATTATTTTGGGAAATAGTGTTGAAAATGTGTTGATAGCAAGTCTTAGTAGTCACACACTAAACCAGCAACTTTAAAAAACAAATTTGGTTTCCAGCCTTGGGATTCTTTGTTAGAAGTTGATCCACAGTTGTCCTTGCTTACCTCTTGCTGTGCTGTATACCTTCTTAAGATGGTGTCAGAAATTCTACCTCCCAGAAGTACAGAAACAGCAGGGATGAGTTTTGTTTTAGAGGAAGCAAGTGGCTCGGATGGAAAGCAGAAATATTATGATGTCTAAGGGCTATCGACTGTTGATGCTTCCCTTTCCCTTTCTCTAAAATCTCTGCCACCCCCTTGAAGAGGAGGTTGACATCCCAGCGTGTGCAAGAGGGTTGACATTCCAACGTGTGCACTCTGAGGAACAAACAGTTCTCAGACACCCTACAGTGCCAGGGGATTAGCAAATTCTAGCTCCGGAACAACATTTAAATATGCAGAACATCAATTGTTCTGCTAGGGTAGAGAGCAGATCACTTTAGTCATTTAAGGCATACCTAGGGGTAAAGAGTCCTTCTCCACTTCCTTAGTGGGTAATGATGTACCTTCACACCCCTGCTCAGGCTCCATGAGCTGTATTACAGCCCATTCGACTTCTACCTCCAGATCACGGGTGAACAGCCAAGGTTTCTCCTTAGAATCACTGCTTACAGCTGTCCAGTCAAGAACAAATTGTTTTTAATTCTGGGGGATTCTGCCATTGTTAACAATGCAGGGGAAAGGGAATATCAATCTGACACGAGAATTTAAACTAAGAATTAAAAAGTCTCTGAGGCGTTTACTCCCCTGGTGACTTGCAAGCACTCTCTTTGCCTGCAAATGTCACATCATTGATTTTGGAATTGAACAATAAAAATCTCCAGAAAGAAAAGTTTTCAAGACCTCCCCTCAGCACTTGAGTTTTACCCAAGCCTTCTGTTCCTGGTGCATTAGCAGCTTCCTTCTTTGTTATGGTTTCCTCTATGTTCTATTGAGTCGTTTTGTTCCTTGACTCCTAGATTTAAAACTGCTGAAGACTCTTTAAAAATCTAATCTTTGGAAATGACACATGTTTCTTTTATGCCCTACAGGCTTTTATTCACCGTTCCCTCCACCCCTCTTCTTACTTTGTTTGGTATTTTTCGTTCTTTTTAATCTCTTTCTTCTTTGAACACAGTGCTGTGGGTAGATGATTAGTATTCGACAAAGAACTCAAACACAAAAACCAGACATGTCACCTTTCTCCCCTTTCCCACCCCGTCCTCACTAATCATTTCTTCTGAGCTTGAACTTGGAACTTGCTGCCCCATCAGCCGCAGGACATGGCTTCCCTTCTTTGTTGGGGGGTTGACTGGTCAGTGTTGTGCCTCAAAATTGGTCCCCTGAGATCGAGAAGGAAGAAGGACCAGGAGATGCTTCTGCTTAGAGCACAGCTGGGGACTCATTTTCAAAGGCAAACAGGTCCTGCAAGTTAGTGTCCTTAGAGTCACATCTCCTCCTGTACCCAGCAGCTCTCTTTATATATATATGAATTCTGCTTTATCATGTGTGTGATTTTCTCACATCACTTTACAGCTGCTGAGACAGGAACAGGCTCTGGGAGCAAAGCACAGAGAAATGTATGAACCCTCCAGACTTCCCAGAATGCTAAGTGTGTGCACTGAAGTGAGAAGACAGCACCTAGGTCGGCCAGTCAGCAAAGGGGTGGGCAGCAGGAGAGAAGACAGCCCCAAATAGACATGGGCTACTATTTTTATTCACTTCTGGAATAAAAGGAAGAAAAATTTTAGGCAAGGCAAGAGGCTGTGTTTTGTAGGTGTTTTATTATTATTATTATTATTATTATTATTATTATTATTATTATTATTATTATTATTATTATTATTATTTACAAAAAGCTTTTTCTGGAATCCCCCTGTGCCTGATGTCAAATTCCTACCCCTGTTCTATGGTGTTTAGGAAGCTGACCTGGCAGTTTTTAGGGTGGCATGCGTGGGTAAGGGAACAGTCCCTAGCCAGATGATAGCATCGGTGTTATCTGTTTTATGGTGGGCTGCCAGTTCTGTTGCAGGTTGCACAGCTTTGTGGAAGATAGGAGAGGTTGCAGCCTTCATTGAACAATGCTGCTGGCGTTTCTGTTGAAGACAGGAGAAGCTGGCATCTTTCTCTGCCCAGATGCTTGCTTTAAGCAATGCAGGACTTTCCCACTGGGCTGGTTTTCTGTCCCTGTCACAAGCAGGGTCAAAGCAAGTTGTTACCGTTATTTTGCTTTGATGACTTAATCTAGTGGTATTAGATTAAGATTAGGAAACGTTCTTTGGAAGGTGAACCCACCTGTGTGAAATTTGAGGAAAAGGTGGGCAGTGTGCAGGCAGGTTCTGCCACACTAAAGGTCAACAGTCGCCTTTCCCCAGGGAGTGTCATTAGGGAAGGCAATCAGAGGGATGGTGTCAGCAGAGGGCTTCAGGCCAGCTTCTTGGTTTTGCAGGGAAGAGGAAGCGCAGCACTCTTTCTAATCTCTAAACACTTAGGGTTGGGCCACAGAGACGGGTATTAAGGATAAGACACTTGTCTTGCATTCAGTTGACCCAGGTTCTATCCCTAGCACCATGTTTGGTCTCCTGAGCATCACCAGGTGTGTCCCCCAAACAAAAATAAATATTTAATTTTTAGAGTGGTTGGGTCTTCACCTGGGAAAATCATCCCTCACAAATGTTACAGGGAAGTACCAGTGAGTCTTAACCAGTTTTAGATTTCTTGCCCAAAAATAAAGATTGAGAAACAACTTTCTCAGAAGCACAGCGAAAAGGTGAAAAAACACTTTTCAAAACTTGTTTTTTTTTTAACTTTTACCACACAGGACTGTTATAAAATCTTGAATATCCCAAGTGTTCTTTCCTCATTGCTTCTCTTCCCCACATATATCAGGCTCAGAGGATCCCACCTCACACTTTAAGTACATTGATGTGTGCGTTGAATTGCCATTGTCTGGGTTGATTCAAGTCCTAAATATTGTTTCTAGTTCTACCATAATTTTTTACATTTGGATACCAGTCAGTGTTTTAATTACTTGCTTGATTGTTGTTTTTCAGACAATTAGGGAAGCCTGAGAAAGGCTTTAAAACCCTGGCCTTTTTACTTGATATATAAAAAGTGATAGAACTGGCCACAATGATATGAATGACATGGAGGATTTCTAATGAATCTCATGAAAAAGAATTTAATAAATAAAACAAAACACTTATAACTCTGCTTGATCCCACAACACAGATTAGAACCTGTTACATTTTAATACTGTAGGTCCAAGGACTTAAACAGGCTTTCACAGAGCAGTGCCCTGCCAGCTACATCGAGCCCACTCAATCTTATGAAATTTTCAAATCTTACAAAAAGTTCAAATGCCTTATTCTAATGTCGTCCAATGATATTCTTGTTAGGTTCCTATTTCTCTCGTGATGGGGAAACCTATGCTGTGATATAACTTTGAAGAAAATAGAGCTTAACATTAGGGATATCTCCAGTGTTTGCTGGCTTGGTGCAATCATTCCAGTAAGTGACATAATCTATGATGTCCCGAGAAGAAGTTAACCAGGCATCCTTCTGAAATAGTACAGATGCCAGAAAGACGCCTCTTTAAATCTCCAGGAATTTCCCCTAGTAAAGCATAATACCAAATATTGGATTTGAATTAAATCATTGCCATATCTCCTAATTATAGGTTCTTTAAACCATTTTTCATACCATATTTCAAATATTTTTCTTTTGACCACAACCAACTGCATGTGGAATCTGTCCAACGAGAACTGCCCATAGAACCTGTGGCAAAGCTTAAATGACCCTATGCTTCATTCTTGGAAATTGGGTTGGAAGAAGACTAAGAATACTTCTGCACACATACCAGCTGCAAAAGTTTTTAGGTTTTTTTTTTTCACTGGGAGAGAAGGGGCATAACTGGCAGTGCTCAGAGACTACTCCCAGCTTAGTACTTGGTGATGTCAGGAATCAAACCCAGGACCTGACACATGCAAGACAGGCACTCGACTACTGGGCCACATCCCTGACCCTGCAGAGGATTTGAAGAGCTTACCCAGGTCCCCGTTTGCTCTCTCCCTTAAGGAGAATAGGACCAGGGAGATTCATGTTTTAATACTAAATCTTTGTTTCATTTGCTCCTGGTAATTCAATCCTTCCCCCCAATCAACAGCAAGGAAGCCTTAGCCTACTCTGTGTGCTCAGTTAGTGAGTTAGTGTCTCTCTTGCCTAAATGCAAACTCAGGGGCATGAAGGCACACAGGGACTGGTAGCTATCTCCACCCTAACTCTTCCTCCCCTGTAGAAGCACACTCTTCTTCTGAAGCCATGTTTGAGGAGACCTGGCTTTGGCTGATAAAGAAAACCCACATGGCTGAGAGTCAGGTGAGACCAGATTCTTGACTTTGCCCTGGGCAGCCATGATGGGTACCTACCTAAGCAATGAGTGCTGCAAAGCTAAGCCAGGACAAATTTTGTAAAACCAATTCACCCCATACTCTTGTCACTGGAGCAGATAAGTCTATTTTTTTTTATTAATCCAATGTTTATGTCATTAGGCATGACATTAAACAGCTGTGTGCAAAACTTGAGAAAAAAATCAATCTTGTAACAAGCCTAGCAGTAAAATAAAACCAGAGAATAGAACACCTTGCTTTGCTCTGGTTTATATGCTGAGTACTTACTTCTTAGGACTTTGTGGAGACTGGGCCCTCTTTGGTAAGGAAGATATTTGGAATTCACCAATACTGGAAGAGCTAGAAAAGGCGCCATCTCTCTGGACCTGTGTCATCTCTTTGTAATACTACCTGTCTCACCTTAGCAGACAAAGCTGTTTGGAGGTTAAAATGTGCCATGGAGAGAACCCGCCTGGAACCACCAATAACTATGGCCTTACAGTGAACCGAGTTGTAGTCAATATATTCTTTCTCTTAGGTATGACTTCTCCTCATATCTGTTTTGATTGAGGCTGCATATGGGGGTTTAGGAAAGGAATGGGAAGAATGATAAAGTAGCCATCATCATTTTGCATGTGCGCTGTAGGGAATCTACTCTGCAGAACCCACATTGAAGGTGCCCATTTGTCTTCACTTGTCCACTCCCAAAGGTTTCGTACACCATAACCTTGCCAAGAGAGAGAAAGTGCAGATGTGGCTTAGTACAGGGGAAGATTGTCAGGCCCGGGTTAGAGGAGACCAGTGAAAGTCTGACATTGACAAATGGAGAATCACAGCGAGCGGAGCCACTTTGAACTTCCCTGATGAGCAACTGTAAGTTAAGATTTATTCTAGGAAGTAAAGAGGAAGTAAAATCACACAATATGAATTAAATATAAGATAAAGGCTCTCAGTAAGGCATGGAGCAGGGAGGGGAGTCGGAACCTGATGAAAACAAAATCGGTTCACTGTTTAGCAAACACTACCAAGTGTGGCTAAAAATGCACAGTTCATAACATGAGATGTCTGTGTAGAGGCAAGTGTGTATAGATGATAAGCATATTTATAACTCCTTTAAGTGAGTAGTTAAACCAGCAGCCTGAGTTCTCTTAGGCCTCTGAGAGTGGTTAACTTTCCTATTCATTGCCCATGACTGTGACTTTTTTCTCTATGCATCCCAGAAAAAAAAAAAAACTCCCAGGACTCGACTTTGGAGGACAAAGCAAGTTATGTGGTAAAATAAGAGTGCCTTTTCTGTTGGATGTTCATTTCAGTTCCCTGGACACCCAGGGCATACGATGTTTAGAAACTTTTTTCTCTAAACAGAAGAATTATTGTGCACCACAATTTTGAACCACCAATTTCCATATCTTAAGCAGCTATCAACTTGCCAATTCTCTTTGGGTCTCCTTTCTATTTTCTTATAATGTTTCCTTCTCTTTGGGGTTGTCTCAAAAAGAGTTTTGGGGGTGGGGACATGATTCTTTTTAAATTGATAGAAATGAAACTGTACAGATATTTGCCCCCTTGTACTTGTGAGCATGATCTCTATCAGGCTTGAAAATCTGCTTTATCATTTTGTATATTTGACTATTTTGTATTCAGCATTACTTGATTCCTTATGTGCATGGCAATGTATTAAAATGTGGGATTTCTATTACCGTGTAAAAGTGTTTTGATTCTGATTTTCAACATATATCCTTGGAAAAAAAATTACATTAAACTTTTCATTTCTATTTTCTTCAGCTCATCAGCTTTGCAAAAGAAAAAGGAAAGTTAACAGCATTTCACTTTCCCTGTGTTAGCTAATGATGCAATTCATGGTGGAAAATTGTCTTCAATTATGCCGTGTTTCCTGGAGAAATAATATATGTGAAATGAATTGGTGGCCTCCCTCCAGCTCCCAGTACATAGAATTCCCCCAGCACCAAATCCCACCAGTGTGATTGCTATTACTGTGGAAAGCTTTAGTGTTGAGCACAGCTGGGCAAAAGACACAATATCATCATCCCCAGAGATAGTAGCATCCCAGGAAAGAGAGGGAAGAATAGATCTTGGCTCATCAATTTATTCTCACCCCAGAGAGTGTTGAGAGCACTTAACACTGCAAGATGGATGACTTTTCCATCTCTCTCTCTCACTCTGTCTTACTCCTATCTCTCTGTCTCTGTCTCTGTCTCTGTCTCTGTCTCTCTCTCTCTCTCTCTCTCTCTCTCTCTCTCTCTGTGTGCGCTCGAACGTGTGTGTGTGTGTGTGTGGTAAAGTGTAAGAATTTTGTGTTTATCAATATTGAACTTCCACTAAACCTGGCTAAGATCTGGGATTAGAAATCAGTTCTTCCCATCCAGTTGTCTAGTTCAGCAAACATCTGGATACAATCTACCCTCCACCACACATTTGAAAGATGCAAAAATTTATTTTCCTCAAATTAAATATATATTCCCTGAATATGATTCACCAAATATAAACAACAAGCCATCTTACCTTCTTTCAACCACCATTCTCACACTCTCAGTGGTAAAAGCGATGCTATAGAGAGAACTTAGAGCTGCTGTGACTTTACTGAATATGATGAATTGCCTTAACTTGTGCTAGAGGAACACGTCTTTCCCAGAAGGAAAAAGACACTTATAAACTTCATTTTGAAAAACAAGAAATGACCCACCTCATTTTATTTTCACTTGTATGTTTACTGGAAATCTAATTGTTTTGTTTTAGGTTGGAGTGGCAGCTAAGGGGCACACCAAGCAAAGTTTTATGAAAACAAAACCTACAATAACCTTTTACATTAACTGACAGGCTCAATTTGAGCACAGGCCTTGGAACTCTAAAAATACAACCTTCTCTTACTTGAAATTTATATGTGAGGAAAGTAGTCTGCTCTGTGGGGAAGGGTAGACTCAGGTTTCTAACATAGTATATACAGATGGTGATTTATAATAACGCACACCTAAAGTATGTATAATATGAGAAGACAATGTAATCTCAATTTTAAAAAAAAAGAGAGACAACATGGAAGACAGGACTTTTTTCAGTTGACCTCTTTAGAGGAAATAAAATTAGAAAACTTCTGAGCCAACATCCTTTGTATCTTGACCTTTCTTGGCTCACTTCTAACCTCCCCTCTTTTATCTCTCTCAGCGTTTTGTTTTTTGTTTTTTGTATTTTTCCTTTTCTGCTGTTTTCTCTGCCTTTCGCTTTCTGCCTCCTTTCTGTGTGCTCATCTGCATACTTTGCTTTGTCTTACCACCCCTCCTTCTTTTCTCATCTTCTTCCTCATTTTTACCTTCCACCTCAATCTCTCTCACCCAACCCAACCTACCTTCTCACTCTTTCCTCTCACTCTGGTCTTCCTCTTGTACTTGAATCCTCATATGACACATACTAGTTCAATGGAGATTAGGGGAACTAAACTTGGTGCCAGGGGGTTCCCAGCCCCTTCCTTAATGCCTCTTCCTTTCAAAGTCCCAATCCCTCCTAATATTTTGTCATGCAAATTAATTCTGATTAATTAACTCCATGTGTTTTCTGAGTAAAAGTGTTAGGCTAGCTAGAAGGGAGCTCACACTAGGCCTTTCTCTTTCTTAGGTGTCAGTTTGCCAGCACAAAATAAAGGAAAGCATTTTTGCTGTCTCTGTTTACCCACGTTTGGGGAACTCACCTTTGCCTGGATACTCATGGCTACCATAGTTAGATAAAGGACAGTGATGTCTTAAGAAACTCAGTTGCAGTCAACAAAGTTAATTGTTCACCTAAGATTATACAAAATCTTATAAAATCCTTCTATAGGATCTAGCAAGTGTGTACCCAGCAACATTAGCTATTTCGTGCCACCAAAAGCTGTCTCTAGTCAGGGAATTTTCTTATGATGATTATGACATCAGTGAAGTTGTTAATACTTCCACTGTCATGTATATCTATTGTTATGACACATAAATACATGTATTTTGTAAAATTGCTTTGTATTACCTTCCATTGTTTTTTTTAATTAAGTATAAAATAAATATAAATAAGGATGACCACATTCCTCTGTCTTTGTAGAGAGCTGTGGTTGTCAAGTGTGGGGACAATGGGAGTGTATGTACTTGTTGCCCAAGCAAAGATATCCCATTCTCCTGAGCAATGGAAAACTGACTGAGACTTCACTTTTCTCTTATAGTCTTGTCCTTTCATACAAGGCATGTACACAGTTAGAAGATTTTTTTTCAAACCTTTGAGTCAGAAAGCTAACCTAAAGTGTGAGCACAGGTTTTGCATTTAGAAAAACATTCTTCAGGAGCTCACCCATCTCCCCTTCCCTCCCCCAAACTTAGATTTACAGTAAACATGCAATTTAAAAGGCAATGGGTATTTTCAAAAGGTCAGGAGTATGTCCTTTTGGTAGTATCCCAAATATTATTAGGTCTCCCATTGCCCAGTTTCTGCAGAAAAGGTCAAGAGGGAAATAAAAGATGTGTGAAAGTGTTTCCAGATTTTACTTTGTTCTTCAAGAAACCGCTGAAGCAAAATATACAGGCATGGAGATGCATTGCACAGAATATATATATATATTTTAAATCTTTCTTCACAAACCAGAGAGATAGTTCAAATTGCTGGAGCATATTCTTCGCATGCAGGAATCCTGGGTTTGATCACTGACACCACCTGGTCTTCTAGGCATTACCAGGAGTGACCCCCCTAAATGCTGGCGACGTCCCCAAAAACAAAGAATAAAAGTCTTCTACCCATCTATACCACTTTTCCCTACCCTCAGCTCTTCTTTCTTCCTCGACAACTCTCGTCTGCTACCCAACAACTCTTCAGACCAAAATTTTTCTGTTCTTCTCTCTCTTTTAATTTTTATTCTTGTCCTTGAAATTGCTCTTTTCCATGCAACTCTTCCATTGTGGCTTCTCCAGCTCTGCCTTTCTGTGCCAGTCAACTAGATTGTCCTTCACAAACACGAATAAATATGAAGTTTTCTTTAGAGAACAAAGGAGAGAAAAACACATGACAAAACAATTTTTCTTAATAATTTTCTTCACCATTTTTTCCCTAAGAAGTCTTACTGCAGCGTTAGAGAATGGATGATCAAAAAAATGATGACTAACAGAAGGTCGACGTGGGTGCCACTGATGACTCAAGTTCTATCTCCAGAAAGTAAGTATGATGGGGTTTAAAGTCTCTTTGTCTATTAATTTAGTAAACAAAGATAGATATTGTGTTACTTGTCCTATGATCCAGGAATGTCTGTGATATTGAACAAAAGGTGGTTAACTCAGAGATAAATGACATTTTTCTGACCCTTGAAGATCTTAAAAATTCTAAAGTCTAAAGATACTAAGATAAAGAAATAAAGGGTTCAACAAATAATTTGGCCTTTTAAAATCTCTTATTAAAAATGCAAATATCTTTGGCAAGATAATAATGTAAGCACCATTCGTTTTCAAGTGCTGGGGTTAGGGAGAAAGATGAGAATCATCCGTAGGCAAGTAGCCCTGAATTATATGATATATGTGTTTTCTCCCACTCCTGAAGACCTTCAAGGCTTGTTAGTATATTAAAGGTTCTAAGAAGTCCTGCAGGAAATACTGTTAGACATATGTTCAGTATAGCAGTTTCAAAATTGATTCAAGCATTAGCTATTTTTGGACTGGAGCGGTAGCACAGCAGGTAAGGCGTTTGCCTTGCATGTGGCCGGCCCGGGTTTGATTCCTCTGTCCCTCTCAGAGAGCCGGGCAGGCTACTGAGAATATCTCTCCCGCACGGCAGAGCCTGGCAAGCTACCCGTGGCATATTCGATATGCCACCAACAGTAACTACAAGTCTCACAATGGAGACGTTACTGGTACCTGCATGAGCAAATCATTGAACAATGGGACAACAGTATGACAGTGACAGTTATTTTAGCCCCAGTACATATCAACAACCCATAGAACAAGTGCTTTTGGATATATGCTCTAACCAATCATAAGCTTGATAGCAATAGTGTGAAGCTGCTCAGAAAAAAGTGAGATAAAAGATAATCATTACATGCTCTCCCCACTCTTACCCCCACCCACCCTGTTGGGGGGAGTCAGAGGTAGGAGAGTCACTTGTTAAGTTCTATCCGTTAATTACAGAGTATTGGGAATCTATCACATACTAGTCACCCTCATTAAGTGGAAGAGAAAAAAACTATCAACCATCATAGGCAAATATACCTCTGGCTTTTAATTTTCAGTCTGGAATATTAGAATGTTGGTATTGAGTCTAATATTCCTTCACAGTACACATTTTAAAGCTACCTTATACTTTGTATCACCTTATATCCTATTTTATTTGGGTGGAGGTGGTGGGACCATGTCTGCAGTGCTTATGGTCACTTTCCACAGTGTTCAGAGTATAATGTGGCCAAGGATCAAACCAGGATCAGCCTTGCAAGGCAAATGCTTTAACCCCTGCACTATCTCTCTGGCCCCAGCAATTTTGCTTTTAATGAGAAGAATATGTCCCCAAACCTAAGCACTTTGGTCCATTGTTTACTTTCCTTCCAAAGGCTGAAGAAGAGTTTTCAGTTTTATATTTTTTATTTCACAAGTGTTACAGGAGAGTTTCCAAAGGAAACAAGAGTCTGGAACACAATCTGAGCAGTCACAGAAGCACATAGACTCACCATGAGTAACTTCCCCAATGGTGACAGTGGTTCATTTTTATTATATAAGCCAAAGCTCTTTCAGCTGGGGATATGACTCCAGTGGTAAAGCACACACCTTGCATGGTTGTGACCCTGGGCTTGATCCCCATTATCATATGCCCCCCTTAGCAAAGCCTGAATTGGTCCTGGTTTCCACCCCCCAAGACCACCACCACAAAATTGTTGCCCCACAACTTAAAAATTATTTTTGGGGCCAGAACGATAGCACAGCAAGTAGGGTGTTTGTCTTGCATGCGGCCAACCTGGGTTCTATTCCCGGCATCCCATGTGGTCCCCCGAGCACCGCCAGGAGTAATTCCTGAGTGCAGAGTCAGGATGAACCCTTCAGCATTGCCAAGTGTGACCCCCCCAAAAAATTATTCTTAAGACACAAGTCGACTAAAAATAAGATGTCATTAAAATAATGAAAAAAGAACAAGAAATTAGCAAACATGATATTATTATTGTTCTTCTTTCCAAAAAGTAAAAGTAAGGAAGTTAGAGAGCAGTTGAGTTCAAAACATGGAAAAGGATTCAGATTCTGGCTATGGTGAATAGCGCTGCAATGAACATAGGAGTGCAGATAGTGTTTCTGCTTGTGTTTTTTTGTGCCCCCAGGGTATATTCCCAGAAGTGGTATTGCTGGGTCAAATGGGAGCTCAATTTCTAGTTTTTTTGAGAAATGCCATATTATTTTCCAAAAAGACTGTACAAGTCAGCATTCCCACCAACAGTGAAAGAGAGTCCCATTCTCCCCACATCCAACACTGATTGCTTTTGTTCTTTTGGATGTGGATCAGTCTCTGTGGTGTGAGGTGGTATCTCATTGTTGTTTTGATCTGCATCTCTCTGATGATTAGTGATGAAGAGCATTTTTTCCTGTGCCTTTTGGCCATTCAAATTTCTTCTTTGAGAAAGTTTATGTTCATTTCATTACCCCATTTCCTGATGGGATTGAATTTTTTTCTTGTAGAGTTCAACCAGCCTTGTATATCCTTGATATTAACCCCTTATCAGAAGATTATTGGGTGAATATCCTTTCCCATTCCATAGGCTGTCTTTGTATCCTGGTCACTGTTTCTTTTGAGGTGCAGAAGCTTCTTAGTTTGAGATAGTTCTATTTGTTTATCTTTGCTTCCATTTGCTTGGTCAGTGGCATTTCATCTTTGAAGCTACCTTTAGCTTCAATGTCGTGGAGGGTTTTGCTGACATTTTCTCCAATGTGCGTTATGGATTCTGGTCTGATATTGAGGTCTTTAATCCATTTTGTTCTGACTTGTGTGCATGGAGTTAAGTAGAGGTCTGAACTCATGTTTTTGCATGCAGATGTCCAGTTTTTCCAGTAAAGAAGAGATGAATAGATAAAGAAACTTTGGCACATCTACACAATGGAATATAATGCAGATTTCAGGAAAAATGAAATCATGAAATTTGCCTATAAATGGATTGACATGGATAGTATTATGCTGAGTGAAATGAGTCAGAAGGAAAGGGACAGATATAGAATGACTGCACTCATTTGTGGTATATAAAATATATATATAGTAGAAGAAGAATATTCACGACCAGGATAAACAGGTGTAGAAAGACTGATCAAAGGTTGGAACTTACCACAAGTGTATATGGGACTGAGTATAGGTAACATAGAGAAGAGACCACTATGACAATAATAGCTGGGAATGATCACACTGGACAAGATCTGAGGGTTAAAAGTAGGTAAGGGATATTCTTGATAACCTTTCAGTATCAATATTGTAACCCACAATGCCCAAAAGAAGAGAGAGAGAGAGAGAGAGAGAGAGAGAGAGAGAGAGAGAGAGAAGAAAAGCACCTGCCAAAAAGACAGAAGGGAGTGGGGGGGAGGGTAATGGGAGGGAACCTGGGGACACTTCTGCAGTGAAATGTACGCTGGTGGAGGTATGGGTGTTGGAATACCGTATAACTGAAATCTAATCATGAATAGCTTTGTAAAGCTTTTCTTTTCTTTTCTTTTTTTTTTTTTGGCTTTTTGGGTCACACTGGCAATGCTCTGGGCTGACTCCTGGCTCTGCACTCAGGAATCACTCCTGGCAGTGCTTAGGGGACCATATGGGATGCTGGGAATGGAACCCGGGTAAGCCACGTGCAAGGCAAACGCCCTACCTGCTGTACTATGGCTCCAGCCCCTGTAATGCTTTAAAAAATAAATTTAAAAAAAAATTTTAAAAGAAAAGGATTCAGAAGGACATCCACTAACTTGTGAAGACGATGATTCTGAGAGTGTGTTGATGTGCGTGTGTCTGCACCACACAGTGATGGAGACAAAGATGAGATTGGGAAGGGAAGGAGCAAATAAGGAGATGCACTCGCCTTTAGGCAAGTTGACTTCCTCTCTGATCCTGGAAAATATAAGTAAATCCCTGCCTCTCTTTTCTCCCTTTGCATTCTCTGTTGCATCCCAAAATCAGTTGATGCTACTGCTGCATGAAAACAGAATTATCTTTGTTAAAATTTATTATAATTTTTTAATTTCACTTTGAAAAACAAAAATTGCTCTAGCTAGTTCCTTGTCTTGTTATGAATCAGTATCTGAGAATTGTCTCTGATATACTGTTTAGTTGATGCTAACAAATACATAACTTAGATGGACGTGTTTTTTACACTGTCCTGTGTAATTCCAGAAGTACCCTAAGGTTTAATGGGATTAAATTCTTAGACCAAATCACATGCCTCCTCAGCTATTTTTGACAAGGAAATGCAGAATTGCAACCATTAGACCACACACACATTGAGCAGCTGCTATGCTCATAGCGCTATGCTTTCATTTGTCAATTATCTTTGACCTCCTCAATATCACAAGGACATTTGAAAATGGCTGAAAGCTATAGATGCTCATATATAAATATATATAGAAAGCTTTCCAGAAGACAGTATATATAACAGCATATGTACATATGTATATACATATATATATATATAGATACACACATATATATGGTCTTCAAAAAATGGGAGAAAAGCTGCGATCTAGCAAGAAAAAGAAAGGAAGCTTTCCAGAAGACAGTGCTAAGAGAAGGCAGTGCTTTTAATGTCTGCCTGTCTTACCCCAAACACTGTCCCTCATAGTCGGGACACATCAGGTATTCTGAAGAATTCGGTATTGCAATATATATTGCCTTCTTTTGGGGGGTGGGGGTCACACCTGGCAATGCACAGGGGTTACTCCTGGCTGTGCACTCAGGAATTACTCCTAGTGGTGCTCAGGGAACCATATGGGATGCTGGGAATCAACCCAAATTGGCCGCATGCAAGGCAAACGTCCTACCCTCTGTACTATTGCTCCAACCCCTATATATTGCTTTCTAAACCCCATTCCGTTTTAAGAACTCCTACTTCAAGTAATATCTTAAAATGTAGCTGGTAAAGAAAGAATGAGAGCAGAAGAAATTAAGGCAGCAATACCTTAATTGCTGTATACATCAGCACACCTCAAGGTTCACACATCAAGTACACGTCAAGGTTCCTTCCTCAGGAAGAGGGCAGTCATAATTCATTCCACAAGTATTCACTGAGTGTGCCTCCCCTGGCAAGTACTGTGCTCAATCCTGGATTATAACAAAATAAAAAATCATGCAGATAAGGTCAAGTCTATTCAGAGGATGTTGTTTACAAGGGGAGATGTTTGCGTACACAGCATTAAATATGTTGCCCTGATTCTGCATACTAAGCTTCTCAGTGCTTCCAGTAGTGTCCAAAGGACAACTGACTGTGGAGTTAAAAATATAATAGGCACTCCTGTTAACAACAGCAGCAACCACAAAAACTATTTCAGGCTGGAGAGATAGTATAGAGGTAAGGCATACAATGAACCTTTGCATACAATGGACCTTAGTTTGAATCCCAGCACTGCACCTGCACCCAAGTAAATTGTCTCTGAAGCTATGAAGGAGTAATTACTGAGCATAGAGCCAAGATTAGCCTCTAAGCCCTGCAGGGTAAGGTCCCGCCCTGCCCCCTTCCTCCCCATTGTTACTTTGTTACCTCTGGTTTTAAAACATAAAAGAAAGGAGTTTAGTAGACCTGATCTTTCAAATCCTGATTCCAAAATTAGTATTAAAGTATTTTCTTTAAATTTGGATATAAATTTTTCCCTGTGGATAACAAGATAACCATCTATGCCTTTTATTGTGTCAGTCCTATTAAAATTTTAAGCACCTTTTTTGTTATTGTTGTTCAATGTATTGTTCATCTCAGAAGTTGGAGGTAAGAGATCTATTAATAGGAAACCAAGTCCATATCCTGTGTTCTCATATGATATCATTTCAACTGATTTTATGTTATATGAATGCTTTTACTTATTCATAACCCATTTGTTTCCACAAAGTCATTGAGACAATTCACAAGAAAATGTACCATAAGATAAAAAATCTATAAATAAACTAAAATCAACATCTGAGAAATTGAAGAGCAATTAAAAGATCAAGGCAAGGCTGTAAGTTGTAGCCTATAGACTCTTGCTATAATTATTAAAGAGGAGGCATAAATTTTGTGTCAACTTTGGAGGCAATAGAAGTGATCTGATACAGGATTTACAACATCCATAAAAATAAACATGGTTGTCTTGTAGAGAAGAACACAGAAAGCGAATGAATTGTTAACAGAAAGCAGAAAAATTATGTGCCCTATGCCCAGAGCTATGTCCCTAACCTCTGAGAGTGTAAGTTCTAGCGTCTCTGATGGTAAGTGTGAAAAACAAAATGCAGACGGGGAGCCAAATTTTTCTTTGCAGGAGTCAAGTTTTCTTTCCCAGTAGATCTGAGAAATTTCTTTATGTGTCTTGATGGCATGTGAGTGGAGCATAGAACATGTCCCTAAGAAGACCGCAGTGGAGCTTTGCCAGTGCTGACTTCTGACGATGCCTCTCTGATTCAACAAAAGCAACAGCAGCACTTTTCACAGCAAGATGGAAAAAATTCTCAAATGCCCCAAATCATGTTGACGTCCGTGGGCCCCACGGGTGACTTACGTGAAGCGGGGAGGAGAAAGATGGTCACTTTCTCCCCAACCACCTCTACCACCCGGGACCCAGGGTTACTGGGTTCTTGTCTCACTCTCGGAAAAGAATTTCAGGAGTAGACAAGCAGTGAAGTAAATAGATTTTATTTAGAGGTTTCTGAGGGAGGAGGAAGGGATAAGTGGAAAAGAAAAAACAGTAGAAGTAACACTCTCAAGAGAGAACGCGGGCTTCTCCAAGGGTGGAGGAAGCTCTACACACATCCTAGCACTGGACACAAAAGCATGAAAATACACATCTCAAGGGGGGAGATGCGGGTGACACATGTGCTCGGGCACCACATGTGCTCGGGGACCACATGTGCTCGGCCACGTGGGCACAAGCAGCACATGGGCTCAGGCAGCATATGGGCGCGCTTCGTTTGTTCAAGGTGTCTTTTATAGGGTTTCTTCAATCTGCCCCCACCCACATGGGGTTTCTTTCCAGGTAGAAGTTTGTTGCTAAGGTTACCAGGGAGGCTAGGAGTGGTGATGGCCTTCTTTGGGGAACCTCCCGGGGAGGGGTCCATTATCCTCAGGGTCCACTGATGGTTTCCTCTGGGTCTTTTGTTTTCTTGAATCTGCAAGTCTTAAGAGTCTCCTTCCCAGAGACTCTGTTAAATCTCAGTTTTCTTGCCAAGGGCCTTTCCCTATCTACCTGCCAACATCAATGTGATCTCTGTTTATGAACTGTCTTGAAATTGCCTAAAGACTGGAGACTCGGGCATAAGCAATGTGTTCCAGACCTGCGCCTTCCTTGGCCAATCTCCTTCAGAAGAGCAAACACTTTTGGAGCGTCTATAATATGACGGCAATGTGAACGTATTGCTTTTATTTCATCTTTACAATAATGTTTGAGGTCAGATATATATCTACATATCAGGACTCTTTCTCTTTTGTTATTCATCTTGGTTGGAGGGGGGGCACACCCAGCAGCACTCAGAGACTTTTTTGGCTTGTTGCTCCAGGGTCACACATAAGGGTGCTGCGGATTGATTGAGCCTGAGACTTTGGCATGCAAAACCTACACTTACCCTCCCGAGTTCCAAGGATTCTCCATTGCAAGTAACAAAAGACAATAAGGGGGCAGGGAGAGAGAAACACAGAGAGACAGAGACAGAGAGATATGCTGGCCAATGTGTTAGAGCATCTAGGGTTAGTCAGACCTTAGGTCTCAGATCCTATAGGTACTCTTTCCTTCTACAAGTGAGGAAAGTGACGGGCCGGAGCTCCACACACACACAGACCTACTACATTCCAACCAGTCTGCTAGAAAGTAGACTTTAATTCTCAGTTTTGGGTCCCCAGAGCAACATTTAGTCCAGTGTGTCCAAGAGACATGAACCTCAAACTGGCAAACCTATGGGTGGGACAGAGCCTATTGGAATTCCCAGATTAATAGCACAAGAATCTTATGAAATCCAGGACAAGGAATATTGCCCAGAAGGGATGGATACAGGGCAGACAAGATTACCAGATGCTCCCTGAAGTAGGAACTATTATGTCCACTCTACAGATGAGAAAACCAGACCAAAGGTAGAAGTGACAGAGCGGATGTGTGATGGTCAGACCTGCGTTGGTCCTAATGGTTAGGCTGTGCTGTGGTAAAAGAAAATAAAGCGTGAAATTGTAATGACTGATCTGACCATTCCTTCTTACCTGCCTGACTCAGTTTGAGGGGGCAGAGAAATAAGAGCCCTGCTCCCCACAGAATTCAGATCCCCAAACTGACAGCAAGAGTCCTAGCACATGGATATTCTGAGTCCCCAGCCCAGAATGCAGAAGCCTGCACAGCCACCTTTCTCCCAGCTTGCATGAGTGTATGACTCATTCGACTGCAAAATGATGAGGTAAAGGGATCCCTTTGGTGTGCTCATGAATGGCCCTGAATTTCAAATATCTCTGATTTTTTAGATCTGTGTGCCTCATACCTTCATCTCTTACCCATTATTTTACCTCAGTCACATATTACTCAAGGATCAGAGAAGTGAATGTTGAGTTTTCAGAACGTCTGAGCAACTTCTCCACCTTCTAACCACACATGAGAGGAGACAAATCTTCCCCTTCCTCCAGTAATCCTTGGAGAAAGGAGAATCAATTCAGGACCTAGCAGGCTCTGAAGCTGACTAGCTCCCTGCTCAAAGGAGCATGTCAGTTACCTGCATTCCCTTCACGTGACCCAGAGAAGGCTGACCCATTCTTACTGCCTGCTCTAAAGGCCCCCTCAGGTACAGCAATTAAACTTTGAATACCTGAACAATGTTTGGAAACCTTTCCTATGATTTGAATTTTCTTCCTCATGATAACAGGGCACTGTGATGTTAGAGTCATATCTGACTCTTCATGTTTGTGATCTTAGGCTGTGAAGGAAGAGGAATCCAGATAAATTCATGCCTTCTTCTCACGTCATTTTGATGACAGCTCTTTCCCATACTTGTAGCTGCCTGAGACATACTGAACCATAGACACTGTCTTGTGCCTCTTCTGGCTTTCGCCAAGACTTGAAGAAGTGGTCAGCGTTGAAGTTCTTTCAGTGAGGTCCAACCTTGTAAAAACCTGGTTTTTCAAAAAGCAGAAGGACAGCTGTGATCAAGAAAGAAAAGAAAAGGAAGCTTTCCAGAAGGCAGTGCTAAGAAAAGGCAATGCTTTTAATGTCTACCTCTCTTACCTCAAAAACGATCCTTCATAGTAGAGCCAGCCATCTCACGTGTTCTGAAGAATTTGGTATAAAGAACCCCCTGTATTCACATGCAATTTCTGTATGTGAGTATGACCCTGAGTTAGTCCTTATTCCAAGTACTCCTCTACATTGTCCAGCCATGGGACTGGCTCACATCCAGGTACTAGCCACAGAGGTGACCCCCTAGGCAGATGCAATGAACCACCAGAGCACCGCCTTCCCTTCTCCTCTCTCTGCATCCAAGGTCACTTTGGAAACCACATGTTCCAGGTGGGAAAGCTACAAGGAAAGGTGCTTTGCTTGCATTTGACTTGATGTGAGCAAGAAAAGCAACGTTATCATGTAAGCCATTGAGATTCCAGAGTATGTCTGCTGTGGTCAATTAGTAATAATTTCCCTGACTAATTTCCCTGGAAAAGAGTCTTAATGTTGGCAAACACTGGCCCAATGAACTCTCAATTCAAGCTTACAAACAGGCAACATTTTTAGCCTACTGACAGAGGAGAATGCCAAAACACAAAAAAAGTTCACATTGCCCAAGGTCATACACTCTTAACTGGCAGAACTAAAAACTAAGAATTGAGCCTTGCTTTTCTAAGAGAATAATATGCCCTTTCTACCACACAAAAGCATGTTAGTGACAGATGCTACTGAAAAGTCTTCAAAGGCAGCGTTTTTATTGAGTGGACACACCCTACAAAATGTTCAGGGACTACTCCCCTGGTTTTCTGCTTTGGGTCACTTTTAGTGATGCTCAGAGGATCATGTATGGTTCCAGGAATAGAACCTGAGCTTGCTCCATGCAATACATGCACAATAGCCTATTGAGCTTTTTTTTTTTTTTGCCAGCTTCAGGCAGCATTCATTATTTGTTGCTTTCTTTAGGTTTGGGGGTCATACCTGGCAGTACTTAGAGCTTATTCCTGTCATTGTGCTCAAGGGTCACTCCTGGCAGGGATTAAGGTACCATATGGAATGCCAGAGCTTGAAACCAAGTCAGTCACATGCAAGATAAGTGCCTTACCCACTGTACTATCTCTCCAGATATCCCTGCTTGTGAAAAGTTAGCTTGCATCACTCTGCTTTTAGAAAAGATCTACACTAGCTTTTTTCCCTCAGTTTATGAAATGCAAAAAGATTTTTTGCATTCTCAACAGAAATCAGAAAGCAAAAACGTGATCAACATTTGTTTGTTGCAATGTCACCAGAGTAACCCCACCAAATGACTTATCTGAAAATACTTTCTACAGGTAGTGTTCCCTTGCCTTCATTATATTGCCCTGGCTTTTCTGGTATGTCAGTGTTATTTTAAGTGTTATGTGGGTTTTTTTTACGTTTTGTTACTTGTGATGGTTTGGTAGGCTATTTGGGGGGTCTGAGAACACTAAATGTGTTTCATGTGTATTTATGGTAATTATTTTCTTGCTTTATACCATTTAGCTTACAAAAGGTTTCACATGAACATTTAACTTTGAACTAGCTGGGGAAACCCATATGTACATATTATATACATATAGTATACAGACTTACTATTTAAGGTAGTATTCTTGCTACTATCTGGACATAATGGTGAGAAACACATTTCTAAATAGTTTATTACTTAAAAGTAAACAGAAATTACTTCTCTGGAAGAGTTCTGCAAAATACAGATAACATATTTTGTCACTGAGATAGTAGTTCTAGAGCTACTGATTTTAAACTACGCAACTGTGTTCTTTCAGGCAAGTGTCGTTGTTCCCTAATCCATAGGCTTGCCCTTCTGTACTTCTATCTCTGTTAAGACAGCAACTCACTTCAGAACTGGCCTCAGAGCTCTAATAAGACAGCATCACAAAACCTAGCATCTTGTATGATAGTTATCTAGTGTCCTGCCCAGCTCAATGCTTGAATAGAAGGCACAATCTGGCAAAATTTTTTGAGCATTGCAAGGAATACTGTTGTTCACATAGGTGTTTGTATTCTTAACCAAGAATCAATACTATATAATAAATAAATAAATACAAATTGAAAAGAGAATCAATGCTGTAATATTTGTATAATGGGATAAAGGAGCTAGTTAAAAAGTATCCTTCAATTTTATGCAAGGATCAGAAATTATAATGTCTAGAAATTGACACTATTTATAAGCCCAACAGTACTTTCTATTTAGCCTAAATAATCTTTTGATCAAAGTTCAATTTAATTTATAATATTCTCATCCAAATTTCCAATGGTCTTCAATTTGTTCAAATGGGATTTCAGGTTTCACTATAAAATATGTTAAGTTAAATTAGTGAAAATGATAAAATACATATTTTAGAAAGCTATGCTGAAGAAAGATGAAAATATCTACCTTCAAGATGTTTGGGATAGGGGCTGGAGCGATAGCACAGTGGGTAGGGCGTTTGCCTTGCACTCGGCCGACCTAGGTTCGAATCCCAGCATCCCATATGGTCCCCTGAGCACCGCCAGGGGTGATTCCTGAGTGCATGAGCCAGGAGTGACCCCTGTGCATCGCCGGGTGTGACCCAAAAAGCAAAAAAAAAGATGTTTGGGATATATTTTTTCTTTCTCTCTACAAACTAAACAGTCATCGGGCTGGAGCAATAATGGGTAGGGCGTTTGCCTCACACTCGGCTGACCCGAGTTCAATTCCCAGCATCCCATATAGTCCCATGAGCACCGCCAGGAGTAATTTCTGAGTGCATGAGCTAGAAGTAACTCCTGTGCAGCGTCAGGTGTGACCAAAAAGCAAGCAAGAAAAAAAAAAAAGAACAGTTGTGTATTTTGGAATGTGATTCTAGTGATGGAGAACAAGCTGTGCATATTCAAGGCCATGGGTTTCACCCCCAGTCCTGCCTGGTCCCCCAAGCACCACTGGAATACCTTTCCAACAGTAAACAAAAAGAAATAGCTTTGGTGGGATATAATTTACGTACCATGAAATTTCCCTGTTTTAGCTGCAAAATTAAATGCTTTCAACAGATACACAGGACTTGCAATCAACTATCTAAGCTTAATGTCAGAACATTTTTATCATTGCAAAGAAACCCTATGCCTACTAGCAGTCATTCCTCATTCCCTGTAATTCCCTCTTTTGCAATTTCTCTCTCTCTCTCAACTTGCCTATCATAAACATTTTATATTAATTAAATCATAGGGAATATGTGGTGTTTTGTCATTGACTTCTTAGCATGATTTTTCAAAGTTTATCCATGTGTTGCACGTATCACTACATAGTTGCATTTTATGGTCAGATAATACTCTATTTCTCACTCATCCATTCACCAGTTGATGCACATTTAAGTTGTTTCCATTTTCTATTATTATAAATGATGCTGTGACAAACTTTAGAAATTTTCGTACAAATATGTTTTAATTCATCTTGAGTATATACAAAAGGTTAACATTGCTATGTCATATGATAACTATGTGTTTAAGTTTTTAGGGATCTGCCAAACTTCTTCTCTCAAAGTCCTGGATCATTTTAATTTCCCATCACAAATATGTGAGAGTTTGAATTTCCAAATCCTCTCTGACACTTTTTATTGCATAACTTGTTTATTATAGCTATCTTACTTGTCAGGAAGTGGTAGTTATCGCATTGTGATTTTGATTTTCATTTCCACAATAACTAATGGTACTGAGTATCTTTTCATGTACTTAATAGGCAAGTGTCTATTTTCTTGGGAGAAATGTCTCTTCAAGTCTTTTGTTCATTTTTTAATTTGATTATTTGTCTTTTCATCAGGTTATGAGCTCTATATATTTTGCTACAAATTCCTTCTCAGATAATAATTTGCAACTTTTTTCTTCATTATCTTACCTTTGCACTTTCTTGATGGTGTCATTTGTAGCATAGAAATTTTGCATTTTGGTGATCTAAGTTATTTATTCTTAATTTTGTCATTTGTTCCTATGTTGCTGAATGAGAAAAATTCACTATTCCTCCTGAGTTGTCCTCCTTTCCACTCAAACTACTGTACACTCACACTTCTGACAATAGGTATAATGTGGGGGAAGGGGACTTCTTTCACATAAAGGATTTTCCAATATCAGCTGTAGAGTCAAAAATTAATTCGGCTACAAAACAATATATGAAGCAATAATACCAGGTCCTCTGTATCTCAAACTACTAGTCTCAGTTCAACAAGAGTCCCCCAGCAAGAACTACCTGTGCTTCTAACCAACAGGCCACAAATAGGTTTAATTACCCTTTCCTTTGGGGTTTAGTTAATGTGTTACAATGGTTCACAGAACTCAGAAAGACATTTGCTTTTATTTGCTGCATTAGTAGTAAAGGAAATGATAAAATATACAGATTAGCAGCCTTTTGAAGATAAATAAGGTAAGGTGAGAGGGTCCCAATGTGTATGGGCTTCTGTAGTTATATAATTGAAGTATATTGTCCTTCTTGTACATGGATATGTTCACCAACCTTGGAAATTCACAAGCGATTTCTTTGAAGATTTTTATGGCAACTTTTTCATGTAGTCATGCTTGATCTTTAAATCAGTTTATCATTTTCCCTTTTTGGAGCTGAAAATTTTAAGTTCCTAATCATTTTTTTGGCCATGCTGGTGACCAGCTCCACCCAGAAACCCACAGGACATTTTGACATTAAAATAAAAGATGTTCATATCATCCAGAAAAATTCAAGGAATTTAGGAGCTCTCTGTGAAGAACTAGAATCAAAGACCAAACATAAGAATAAAACATGTCTCTGACATCCTTAGCACTTAGGAAATCACGAGTTTTAAAAGCTCTTTTCCAAAACCAAGAGGAGAGAGCAGTAGATATATTGTTTTATTATTTCTTAATTCCATTCAAGAAACTCTTATCTAAGGCCACTCCTACATTATTTTAGAAGACGTTTAGAGTTTAGTTCTTACATTAAGGTCTGTGTTCAATTTTGGATTCAGTTTTGTTTATGGTGTGAGGTAGAAGTCTAATTTCATTATCTTACATGGAGAAGTTTAGTTGTCTCAGAACTGTTTGAAAGATTGCATTCCCCATTGAGTACATCCTCTTGGCATCCTCATCGAAATCAATTAACTAGATGTAGAGAAAAAAATAAATGGGCTTATTTTCACATTAACATGCCTTATATATACTTTTAAATTGGATAATTAATTAAAAAGACTGGTTTCATGTTAGGCAAGTATTTGATGTGCTTCTAGAAAAGTGAATTTTCTAAGGATACATATATCCATAGAAGATGCCCTCTTCAACACAACTTGAAAATACATCTATCTTTTCTTTTAAAAATCTAGTTTTCAAATCAAAATATTAAACTAATATATCTTTAATTGTTCTATGAACAATAATTTTTAATATGATTTGGGTCCCAAACTATGCTAAACTCTCTAACATGAAGATTCCAAGGTCCATTTACACAGCTTACTCCTGACTTTGTGCTTAGGGCTCACTTCTGATCGGGCTCAGGGGACCACATGTAGTGCTCAGGGTTAAATCTGGATTCTCCATGTGCTAGGCAAAAGCCCTACCCATTGTACTGTCACTACAGACCCCCCGACATTTTAAAAACAGTTATAAAAGTCTGAATGTTTCCTTAAGTTCTGAGAACATGTAACCCCCCCCAATCTGAAATCTTTTTGATGGCCCATTTTTTTTTTTTTTATTTCCCTCCTCTACTCTTTTTGTTGTCTTGTTGATTAGAAGTCACATACTAGTGGTGCTTACACATGGGCTCAGGAGAGCTTGTACTCTTTAGTTGTGGTCCTTATTTACATTTCAATGGCAGTGCTCACTAGGCATCACCCTTAACTACTGTGCTTACACAATTTAGTTGTGGTGCTCACAGGGGGTCACTCACATTAGTTGTGGTGCCCATACCCACTTGGTTATATTGCATTGGTGGATGCACACTTCTCTTTGTGGTACTGGGGATTCCAAATGGCCATGCCACAGGAACCAGTTTGGTACATGTGAGGTCATGCCAGAGATTGAACTCATTACACAATCTTTATCTTTTCCCTCTGACCCCTAAGTTCCCCTTTTTAAAATCTTTAAATTCATCTAGAACTTTCCATCTTTATAGTATGTGTGTTTGTTAAAAATATTTCAGTGATACGCTTGTTTCCAATAAAGCTAGCTCCTGGATGTAATGCATGAGAAGTAGGAAATTCCACTACTATCTCCCTGTCTATTTTCTGTAAATAAAAAAAAATTACAATTATGGGGAATGCTGAGACCCCTCCCAAAAAAACTCCCAAGCTTTTCTCTTTTCTGCCCATTTCCCTTCTTGTTTTTTTTTTTAGTGAAATATCTTTAAATTCATCCATTAAAAAAAATCAAAACAATAATGCTGCAGAAACTTGTATTCCTTCTTATAATATCCTCTAGAGAGGCAGAGAAAAAGTACCAAGGGCAGTGTACATGCTTTGCATTAAGCTGACTCAGGTTTCATCCTCAACACCACATATAGGACCCCCAAGCTCGACCGATACTTATCCCTAAGTGCAGAGCCAGGAAAAAGCCCTGCGCATAACTGGCTTGGCTGTGACCTAAAGGTGGAAAAAATAAAATCCCCTAGACCTTACCCTGAGGTGCCTTACAAGAGTGTCAGTGCTTTCCCAGGATTTTGCAGCAACGGAACGGTTGACTAATGGTCTGTCTCTGTGCCCATGAAGCAAAGCCATTCAACAGTTTCCTTTAGGCAAATCTTATTTTCACACCAATTTACATGATTCCAGTTAAGATGTATTCCCATAGGAACAAAGAAATGTAGCCCCAACATATAATTTTTAAACAATTGCATCTGCAGGGAATCCTTTCAAAATCATATATTTAAAAAGAAAGTGCATAGTTTTAATAAAACAATAATAAAGCCAAACGAGTCATAGAGTGACTAAAACATAGAGTGCTAAAATTTAAAATACTGCTTGTGTCAGGATTTGTACTTCCTCGTGGAGGTACTTCCATGAGAAGAATTTTGTCTTTGCTTTGCTCTGCAGTTTTATGCTCAGTAGAGTACTAGTTTTGGTTGGGGAAATTTGATAAATTTTTTTTTCTTTGAGTTTCTATTTAGGTCTCACATTCTTCCCATCCCATCTCGGTAAACTCGGTTCTGTAATCCAACTCACAGGATCTTAGCACTGGTTTTCAAAGGGAGAAAAAAAAGTCAAATGTGTAAGATACTGGTCTTGCATACATCAACCCTGGTTTCATCCTGGCACCACATATGGGCCCACAAGAACTCTGAGCACAGAATCTCCAGGTGTGACCCAAGCCCCCCACCCCACCACATACACACCACCACCACCACCAACAACAACAACAACAACAGCAGCAGCAACAGCAGCAACAGCAACATCAAAGGTGATTGCTTAGGCAATTCATGTTTAGGGTCATTGATGTACTGAATATCCTCAATGATATTGTTTCACTCACTGATGATAACGGTGGCAGGGGCTGGGGGAGGGGTGTAGCAACAATTGAATCGGAACAAAGCCATTTTTTCATAGAGTTGCATGTTCTCTCCAAGTCTAGGTACTCCCACAATCCCCTGTTGTCTGTCATTTCCTAAAGATATTCTATTTTTTTTTTTTGCTTTTATTTGGGTCACACCTGGTGATGCACAGGGGTTACTCCTGGCTCATGCACTCAGGAATTACTCCTGGTGGTGCTCGGGGGGCCATATGGGGTGCTGGGAATTGAACTCGGGTCGGCCACGTGCAAGACAAATGCCCTACCCGCTGTGCTATTGCTCTAGCCCCCTTCCTAAAGATATATTCTAAGCTCATTGGTATGGATGTAGATAGGGGTGAACCACCCAGTGAAGTACAGGGTTTCCTGTCAAGGGTGGGTTCGAATGCAAATGCTTATGCAACATTAGGAGCATTCTTATTCTTTATTTAGAGTTTCATGACTCTGTGTATGTATGTGTGTGTGTGTGTGTGTGTGTGTGTGTGTGTGTCCAGAGATATTCCACAGGCACATCTCTTGTCCTTCTCTTTTGGTCCATAGCAAAGTAGGTCTCCTTCTGCCTTGTTTCTCTTAAGTTGCAGTTTCCAAGAACCTATTTGTGAAGTTTAGTGAGGACTTACTGTATTTGTCTCATATTTTTGCACTTTCTTTCTAGAGAAAATGGGCTTATCCTACAAATACATAATCTGAACATTTTTGCTCTGCAGCTCAACTGGTATGCAGTTTTCTGAAATAGCAATCAGAAAGAGAAAGAAAGACTGATCTGGACTTTTAATAAGTTCTTAAGATCTTTTCCAAACTTAATCAATGGGCTTGATAGGGCAAGAGAAAGGGTATATTTCACGTGTATAGGATGTGTCCAGAAAGTCTGTGAAGAAGGCAGAGACCTCTCGAAAAGAGGATTAAAATATATCTTTGGGAGAACATATGCTAAGAGGAAAAGCATGCAAGTGTAATGAGAATTAAGAAAGTCTTGGACTCAGCAATAAATAGACAGCATTCTTGAATTGGGTAGTAGAATTTTTAGCAAGGGGGTAATAGAAAAAGTGCAGCTGAGATTTAGTGAACCACCAGGATTTGGTAAGATGTGTCAGAAAAATAGCACAGGAGAGCCTGGCACCACTAGAATGGGGGAAAAGAGGACATACTGTGCTGGAGGTAGGACAATGGTGGAATAAGTACCATGATCTCATTTACTCTTATCTTCCAGATTATTCTGGTTCCTCAAATGGGCCAAGTCTTACCAAGTTCCAGAGGATTTGGGAATCCATTGTTTTGTCCATGTGCATCCCTGCTCTCCATACCCAAGACCCTCAAGAATAAAGCTATAATTGATCAAGTGGCCTTCTTATCTTTTGGATGGACAACAATCTGTATCACTGTCACTGTCATCACTGTCATCCCATTGTTCACCGATTTGCTCGAGTGGGCACCAGTAATGTCTCCATGGTGAGACTTGTTGTTACTGTTTTTGGCATATCGAATACGCCACGGGGAGCTTGCCAGGCTCTGCCGTGCAGGCGAGATACTCTCGGTAGCTTGCCAGGCTCTCCGAGAGGGACAGAGGAATCGAACCCAGGTCGTTCGTGTGCAAGGCAAATGCCCTACCTGCTCTGCTGTCGCTCTAGCACCGGACTACTTTCATCTCATTTCTTAGCAGCATCCAATACAGGGCAAACAACTCACCTCCAGCCTATATCCTAGAGATAAGGACTTTCTAACATTCTCTCTCTGAGACTCCAGAAGGTTTTCTATTCGGTAGATTGTTGTCCTTTAAAAAAAAAAAAAAAGAAAAGAAAAACGGACAGCATTCATCTCACTTCTTAGCTCTCTATTATAGATAAGATTAATTCATCTATCCAATCATAGATTTGCTTTTCACTTCCAGCTAAAATGCTTTCAGTGTGAAGCTTAGACAACATTCTTATTACTGTTTGTGTTCCCACAGGAGTACAGAGTTCTGATCCATCTTGGTCACAGACCAGCCCTGTCTGATCTTCAGGTCTTGTGCTCCATAGCATCATCAGTTCCACCTAGGTGTGCACTCAGGGAAACTGACCTGTGAACAAGAGAAAAGCAGCTCCCCATCTCCAGCATCTGCCCTGAGCCAATCAGACCTTGGTATTTTCCTTTGAACATAAACATTTCACTGACCTCAGCATCAGATGAGCAAGGAAGCATCAGATGTTCAGATGAAAAGCTCTGAATCCAATGTCATGTTTGGCATCTGTCCACAGCTCTGAACCCAGTTCTCCTTGGGGCCAAGTAAGACATGTTTCCCACGACAGTAAAAGCTACTTACAAGCCTTCAGAACTTGGAGCAGAACCCAACTGATTGGCTTCTGAAAGAACATAACAGAGAAGAGGCCTCGGCCCTCCCTTTCGTGTCCCTGTAGGTCAAGGGCCACTTTACTATTCAGGCACCTCTCAGGCCATACTTATGTTTGGGTTTTGTTCTTTGTTTTGTTTTGTTTTGAGTTTTGTTTTGCCTCTGGCAAGGCAAAGGGTGAAACTGTTCCAACATCCAACTGAGAACTAATCATCAATAAATCAGAGGAGACTTGCAGGAATGGGCAGTTCAGAAGCACAGAAGACGTGCCCCACCCAGGTCCTCTAAGGGCACACAGGGGTCTCTGTCAGATGCTCGGGTCTTGAGTTGCATAGAAGGTGACAAGGACCAGAGAAATAGGAGCTTTTCCTTATGTAATCTTGTTGCTACCTGTGTTTCATGAAGGCCTCGAGAAACCCAGTATTCATATTTTTTAAACTCGAAATCAACTCATTTTATTGTATTTAATTCAAATGAGCTTCTTCCTGAATTTGGCAAATATGTACGATGCACCTTTAACAACTCTGTGCATTATTTCCAACCTGTAAATGTGGATAATCATACTTACTTATTTATAAAGTTCTTTGAGGTTTTTGGATGAAAGGCTCTTTTAAAGTACAAGGCATTAATTTTTGTGCAGAACACTCTATGAGAAATGAACATGGAGTGATATAAAATTTGCTGCGTTCTTTCTTATTTTAAGTTTTTCTTTGCTGTCTTCACACAGACACAAAAGCCAGTCTCCTACAGGAGATCTGGGTTTTGAGATAACAGAACTAATAGAGTACTATAACTATAAAATTCTTGATAGGATTAAATCAGCCACTCCTTTTGAGAATGTGAGAAATAAATGGATAGACAAAGTATTTTATACAGTCGAACTCATTTCAGTAAGTTGCACTGATGATCTTAAGAGTATGTAAATGGGCCTCTATTTATAGATCCGTAATATCCATTTTTGACCAGGACAGGCAAGTGAAGCAGTAGCAATAGTCAATCATTACAAGTAACTAGACCACAAGAGAAAAATGTGCCAGTTGCTAGGTGATGACTTTCAATCTATCATTTTAGGCAATAAATATAAGATGAAGTTATGAGGGGAAAAGCTATTCATAGCTAAAACTCTAGCTAAAATGGCTATTATTTATTGCACGGAACTGAAATCGGATGAAGTTGAGAAACCCAACATACCAACACAGAAGCTGAGATACTACACAAGCAGACATGTTTCAAGGACAAATCCAAAGGTCAGTGGAAAGCAATGATTCAGGAAGAAGGCAGAGTGGATAAAAGGTTAAAAACAAAACTGGACTTGACTGTGTCATTTGTTACCTTGTTTCAAACTACAAAGGGAAAAGGAAAAAAATATATATTGAGCCATGACTCAGAGCTTTCCCATATCTGAAAATGAAGAAAAGCCTTTCTATACTGGCCAGTTAGTAGATCAATTAGTTAGCAATAATCTATTTGTCATGTACAGATGCTCTGTGTGACCCTGTGTCCCTGTCCTCTGAGAGTGTAAAGACCAGTTTGGAAAGATAGCACAAATGAAATGATCAGAGAATAATGCAAGGCATTAGGTTGCCATTGGTTAAAACCTATCACTGGCATAAAATAAACATTTAGTGAGTACTAGGTGTTAATAATAGTTATGTGATATAGTGCATAGATAAGGAGCATCTCATTACTGATTCTAGAAATTGTAAGCGTTGGCTATCTAAGACACAGCTGAGAATTACAACACCTAAGCAAAGGCCCTTTCTATCCCATTTATTCTAACAACCCTGGAGTGTGGAACCTTACTTCCTAAAATGTGGGTCACAAAACCCATATGGGTTTATGTAATTGAATATAGAGGTTGCAAAAGTTTGAAATGTTTCTGTCAGCCTTCATCTATGTTGGGCTTCTTGGGTCAAAGGGGTCTGCAGTAAGAAAGTTTAAGGAGCCATGCTCTAGGATATTGGTTCTCATACTTTATTATTATTTTGGTTTGGGGATCGTACCCAGTGGTGCTCAGGACTTACTCCCGGCTTTAGACTCAGAGACCAAACTGGGATGGATACTCGGGGGACCACATGTGGTGCAGGGATTGAACCTGGGTTGGTTGTATGCAAGGCAAACACCCTACCTGCAGTACTATATCTCCAGCAGGTTCTCATACTTCAATCTGCATCAGAATTACCTGGAGAATTATCATGGCATTCCCATCCACAGAGTTTCTGAAATAACAAGTCTAAGTAGGGAATTTTCATTCTTACCATGTTCCCAGGTGATACTGAAGCTTCTAATATTCAGAGTACATGTGGAGAACGACTTGCCTAAAGGAACACACTAAATAATTTTAAAAGCATAAAAAGTGACTAATACATACTGTGTGTCCATAATGTTGCTATGCTTCAAATCCATGCTTGGTTATTGAGAGACAAACATGTCTATTTTTCTTGTGTGTACAAACACAAAAACAAGCTAAATTACCATTTCATCAGAGCATAGAACTAGGCTCAGAGAATTAAAGTACAGGTCCACACCTTGTAAGTTGTTATAAATAGACTTGAACCCTGCTCTGTCTCAATGCTCTCTTCCCCCATTTCACATCTCTGCAAAGCTGCCAGGCACCTAAAAAAAAGGAGAAGAAGAAGCACAAAATAATATAAGTTAGTGATGTTGGAAGAGCTTGAAAGTCCACCACAGAGAAGAATACAAAATATACTGGAGCCCCAGTCCTTGAGACCCAGCCACCCAGTCTAGGCCGCTTCAGGCCACAGACAAGAGAAGAGAGCCAGACTGAACAGTTTTATTACTTGGGGTGACCCTTGGCGGTGGTCTGGGTGGTTGAGCCTCCCTGGAGGCTCTTGACTTTGTTACAGCTGAAGCGGAAATTGGATGGTGTGACCTTCAAAATCCAGAGGAGGCACAGAGAGAGGCTTCAAAATTACATTTTTTCTCTTTGAAGGACCCACAGATTTCCACTGACCTTGACCCCAAATAATCATTCTAAGTGGAAACGGAAGGTGTAAAAGCTACAGAAAGTGTCTCCTGACAGTGATAAACACCAAAACATCCTCAAAGGCATTCCTCCTATCCCTCTTCTTCTGCTTCTTCCTCCCCTTCTTTGTATGAAGAATTATTTGCTTCCTGGACCAAGGTTGGCTCTGTAATATCAAGAAAGGAAGCTCCTTAACTACAAGGCATCTCCTTCTAATGCTCTTTCACTCTAATTTACAAAGATTGAAGCTCTCCAAATTTTCCTGTGACCAGAGATTTTGATTTGACTGACAAGGTGTTCATATTTCTTCAATCCTTTTCCAGTCAGTTCTAACATGCAGTCAAGTAGAAGAAACTCTGTGTAAGAACGTGACTTAATTTGCTTCCGCAATCTTTCCATCAGTTACATTCTTCCTGCAAAGAACATGCTCACATTTTCCAAACCCTAGAAGAAAGCACTGCATCTCCACAAACTTACTCCTATATAAATTTTAAAATAATGCAGGTGGTTATATGTATCTGCTTATTTAAATTCACTGGATATTTAGCCTTTCAAGATCAGTTTTTTTAGTCTAGAATAGCCATCTAAAGCAAAGATTTGGGAGTGTTGCTTTTTATCTGCTTAGCTCAGATAACTAAAAGCCTACCTCCTATTTCTTTAGTCTTTATCTCCTTCAATTTTAATGATGTATTTGATACCTGAGATCATTTGATCTTGGAACCTATGCCTTGAGTTTAAAGGAAATGCACTCTATACTGCATTTTCTACCTTCCCAATCATTGCTTGCATAACACTTCCACTGATTTCTCATCCTGAATTCCTGTAGCTACAAAATTTCCTCAAGTCCTGTGCCCTTCCATTTCCTCTAAGTAATCTCATTCATTTTGGAATCTCATTCAGTAATCATTTCTGTAAAGAGCGTTTTTCCATCCTTGTTTCTCATAGTCTACAACTGATTTCAGCTCTTTAGTGACCCTCTCTACATGAATGTTCCATCAGGAACTCAAATGAAGTTCCCAAGAATCTCATATTCCCAAGAACCATCATGACTCAAAATGAGCTCATCATGATCCTCTACCCATCAACATCTTCTTTCCTCTTTTAGAACCACCATATTTATTAATTACCTAATATTGAAGTCTTGATATTATCCAGAGCCATCTTTTGTCTCTTCCTTCCCTTACTGCTGAGGAGAACACATTCCGACCTAGAAAGATAGCTCAAGAGGCTAGAACACAAGCTTTACCTGCGGGAGCGTCAGGTTCAAACACTGGTACCACATGGTTCTGAGCACCCACCACCAGGAGTGACCCCTGAGCTTTGCCACGATGGGGCCTCTAAATAAATATAGCAATAAAAAAAAAAGCACATCTCCTATACTCATACTAACCCCTGTCCTGAGGCACTATTGACATACAATAAACTGCCTAGACTGCATATGTATCTGATTGAAAGAAAGTGAGGTATGAGTAAGCCCATAAAACATGCAAAGCCATGAGAATAACCATAAACCTTTAAATTCCCTCAGGGATCTCTTTCCCAACAGACCCTATCCTTTCTATGACCAACAACCACTATTATTTTTTATTTCTAAAGGTTATTATTATTATTGGAGCTGGAACAATAGCACAGCAGGTAGGGCGTTTGCCTGGCACGCGGCCGACCCAGGTTCAATTCCCAGCATCCCATATGGTCCCCTGAGTACCGCCAGGAGTGATTCCTGAGTACAGAGCCAGGAGTAACCCCTGTGCATCACCAGGTGTGACCCAAAAAGCAAAAAAAAAAAAGGTTATTATTATTATTATTTTGTTTGTTTGTTTTTTGGGTCACACCCGGCGATGCAGAGGGGTTATTCCTGGCTCATGCACTCAGGAATTTGCTCCAGCCCCTATTTTGAAAAATGATATTGATTTCTTCATTTCTTCTTTGTCATTTGTAATTTTATGAATGCTTAAGTGTTTAATAAGATGTTAATTTATCTATTAAAATTAATGATGATAATAATATGTTATAATTCACATTACTAATTTTGATAAGAAATTATTTCTTTTTAATAAATAGTAATATTATATTGATACTGAGTTTGACTACTTTTTAGATCCCCCATATAAGACAATGACAGATGTTCTACACATTTTATTCTCTTCATCACGCCTTTGGGAAAGAAGATTGTAATTTTCATGATGTGTAATATGTTACTATTTTTCTCTTTTATAGATTTTACTGACATAAGATCTTGTATAATATTTTTGCCTAAAATGCGAAGAGATATTAAGGGTTTAAGGGGCATACCTTGTTTACAGCTGACCCAGGTTCAATTCCAGCACCACATGTTTAGCCAACTTCACTAGGTACTGCCTTAGAGGCCCCCTGAGCCCCACCATGTGTGGCTCCACTATGATTGCGCCCCAGTCCTGAGCAACACTGTATCCTCAAATTGTATATATGTATTTTTTCAATTTGGGTCACACCTGGCGATGCACAGAGGTTACTCCTGGCTCTGCACTCAGGAATTACCCCTGGCCGTGCTCAGGGGACCATATGGGATGCTGGGAACCGAACCCAGGTGGGCCACGTGCAAGACAAACGCCCTACCCGCTGTGCTATCTCTCCAGCCCCCTCAAATTGTATAGTTATATATCCTTTACATTAGGTCTAAGAGCCCATTTATTGGTCAATTTTTATAAGTGGTTTGAAGTGAGGTTAAAAAAAAAATTAATGCATTTCGGTGGTCAGATTATTCTATACTGTTAGTTGGAAACAAGTGAAACTTTCTCTGCTTTGCTGAAATCAATTGTCCAGGGCCAGAGTGATAGTACAACTGGTAGGACACTTGGCTTGCATGTAGCGAACCTGGGTTCAATCTCAGACACCTCATATGGTCCCCCAATCCCACCAGGAGTGACCCCTGAGTGCAGAGCTAAGAGTAAGCCCTGAACACAGCTGTGTGTGCCCCCCCCAAAAAAAAAGTTGTCCACATGAGAATTCTCTATGCTGAATTTGCTGAATATCTCTATGCTGGTTTCTGGATGCCCTGTTTTGCCCATAGATAAAATTTATTCACACTTCTGTCACTATTATATTGTCTTGGTTATAATATCATGATAAATGTTGAGGTCATTGTAAATTCTGTACTTTATTGAGAAAGTTGTGTTAGCTATTATTAGTTCACTGTATTCCACATAAATGTTAAGAATTTTGACTGGAATTGTGTTCAGCTATAAATCAACTTGAAGAAATCAATATATTGCCAAACCTTCAGGTTATATATATTTTTTCTTTCTTTATCTGCTTAAATTAGCCTCAGCAACATTTTGTAAATTTTGGTTTCCAAGATATTATTGTTTTTAGTTGTTATTAATCTCTAAACATTGTTTTACCCTATTGGATTCTGCATGGATTTATATTCCCATAAATATCTGTGAGCTTTGTTCTGGAATATGGTTAAGTGACTTGGAAATTAGAAGCGGTTTGATTCTTTTGAATATGGCTATAAAACTTAGTTAGGCAGAACCAGTGCAGCACTTAGCCCAGAATTAATTTTTCCCTATTAGTGAAATAAAACCCTTTGAGTCCTCTACATTGTACCTTGTGAATTATAACATTCTCTAATCCTGCTACTGTGAGCCCACAATCTTCCTGGCCCTGTGTGAAATTTTGAGGGATGTTTCCTCTAATCTCTTTGAATAAGTTCTCTTCCTGCTTCTAGAAGATTCCTAACCTACCATGCAGAATCTGATTGTGAAAGGAATAGCATCTAAGGTCACCTACCCCCGTTTTCATCATACCTCGCACTGAGTCCGTTGTTCTCTGTCCATATAGACCACTTTTCTCATTGTTTTATTTATTTGGGGGGCACACACCCATAAGTGCTTAGGGGTTACTACTGGTTCTGTGCTGAGGTCAGTGGTACTCCGGGAAGCATGCAGTGTTGGGGATCAAACTTTGGCTTCCTACATGCAAAACACAGTCTGTTGTGCTATTTCTCAGAACCCTTTAATCCAAGGCTTTAGATCATACAACCTTTATTATTTTGGGAGTTTTGACTTTGGGTGCTGATCCCTTTCTCAATTCTAAATATGTGACTAGAACCCCACTCACCTTCCTTTTACAAGACCTGAAAGCCCTTCACTCAGTGAGTCACTGAGTTCACCTCATTCTCCCCCTCCTCAACCCCCTGTCTTTCTGAGAACACTACACTTCATTCTCTGATGTTCACTGTCCTAATAGTTTCATTTATTTATCACTTTTTCCCATTGTTTGAGTTGGAAGTTCTCCACCCAACTCATTCTATTCTTGCATTTCTCTCATCCTATACATTTTGTTCCACTTCCCTCATTGTAGTATTGAAAAAACAACAATGAACTAGCTTTCATTTATGAAACCCTGTTATGTGCAAGGGCCTGTATCACAAATTTAATACATATTATGTCCAGCAACCATGACACAAGTTAGGATTTTTCAGTATGAAATATTTCAAACATTTAGCAAAATTGAGACTAATACACATGGTCCCAACACTTAGAATTGACAGTGTTAACTTTTTGTTTTGCCAACGAGTGAAGTTTCCATTGTGCTGCCTTTTCCAGAGGCATGCCCTGCTTCCTCTCCTACAGAATATTCATTATTCTGTATTTGGTCTTCCTCATGTTCAGGATCTGCAGACTTAAGGTATATTTATTATTTCCACTGACCTAATTATTTTTTGAAATTTTATTGAATCATTGTGAGATAGTTACAAGCTTTCATGTTTGGGTTACAATCACACAATGATCAAACACCCATCCCTCCACCACTGCACATTCCCCACCACCAATATCCCGGGTATACCCCCACCTTTTCCCACCCATGGGAGACATGGCAGACATTATTACCCATATGCTCTCTCTCTACTTTTGGACATTATGGCTTGCGACAGAGACATTGAGAGGTCATAATGTTTGGTCCATTATCTACTTTCAACATACATCTCCCATCCCGACTGATTCCTCCAGCCATCATTTTCTTAGTGATCCCAGCTCTATTCCATCTGCCTTCTCCCCTCCGCTCATGAAGCAAGCTTCCAGCTATGGAGCAATCCTTCTGGCCCTTGTATCTACTGTCCTTGGGTGTCAGCCTAATGTGATGTTCTTCTATACTCCACAAATGAGCGCAGTCTTTCAATGTCAGTCCCTCCCTTTCTAACTCATTTCACTTAGTATGATACTCTCCATGTCTACCCATTTATCAGCAAATTTCATGACTTCATCTCTCCAAACAGCTGCATAGTATTCCATTGTGTAGATGTACCAAAGTTTCTTTAACCAGTCATCTGTTCTAGGGCACTTGAGTTGTTTCCAGATTTTGGCTTCTGTGAACAGTGCTGCAATGAACATATAGATACAGATGTCATTTCTACTGTGCTTTTTTTGCATCCTCGGGATATATTCCCAGGAGTGGTATTGCGGGGTCATATGGAAGCTTAATTTCAAGTTTTTGAAGGACTGTCCATATTGTTTTCCAGAAAGGCTGGACCAGTCGGCATTCCCACCAACAGTGAAAGAGTGTCTCTTTTTCCCAACTCCATGCCAGTACTGGTTGCTTTTGTTCTTTTGAATGTGTGCCAGTCTCTGTGGTGTGAGATGATATCTCATTGTTGTTTTGATTTGCATATCCCTGATGACTAGCGATGTGGAGCATTTTTTTCATGTGCCTTTTGGCCATTTGAATTTCTTTTTTGACAAATTTCTATTTACTTCTCCCCATTTTTTGAAGGGGTTGGGGTTTTTTTTCTTATACAATTCTACTAGTGTCTTGTATATCCTGGATATTATTCCCTTATCAGATGGGTAATGGGTAAATATTCTTTCCCATTCTGTGGGCTCTTTCTGTATTTTGGTTGCTGCTTCTTTTGAAGTACAGAAACTTCTTAGTTTGATGTAGTCCCATTTGTTTATGTTTGCTTCCACTTGCATGGTCACCAGTGACCTAATTAGTTGGTTTGTTTATTTATTCTGGTGCCAGGGATGGAATATGGAGTCTCACACATGCAAAGCATGTGCTCTACCACTGAATCTCAACCTGGCAAATCTTTAGTATCTACTGATGAGGATTCTAAGGCCAGAGAAATTAAGTAACTTGCCCATGCCTGTACAGATTATAATTGGAAAAGATGATTTTGAAGCCCCAATCTCATGGTCCAAACTTAGATAATTGACTACAAGAAGATATTTATTTTCCTGAAACTCCATTCAAATGATATTCACTATCGCTATCACTATCATCCCGTTGATCATCAGTTTGCTCAAGCAGGCCAGTAACATCTCCATTTGTTATAGCCCTGAGATTTTAGCAGCCTCTCTTTACTTGCATTACTTACTTACCAATATTGATTCCTACTCGCATATCAAATATGTCCCACATATTGACTTTATAGTTCTGACAGAGCATGTCTTCAGTGTATCTTGGTCATCCCAACTCTTGTGTAATTGTCTTCAAATCATGTAGCACCATTTGTTTTCCCCAAGAATTGTAGTGAAATTTCTTGTTGCTTTGTTATTATCCATCTTTTTCCTCCATTTGGAACCATCTTCCCTCATTTCTGTAATTCAAAATCATACTGATCCCTCATAGTTTATCTGATAAAATAAATTATTGATTTATTAATTCATGAAAGTACTGAAGCTACAAAGAGCAGATGACAAAAGTCGGCTTGAATCTGTACTTCTTCCTTCCAACTAGGTGTCTTATCATTGAACTCAGAACCCTTAAAAAAGTCTCTTTCACTTCTTACCACATCATTTTGTCTTATCTTACACTACTTTTATACATACTCTTCCTCCCTTTTCTATCTAATAACTTTTTATATGATGTTGCATGTCTACTGTAGTGCTTTTGCAATGGTCATTTAGCAAATACTTTTTCAATGGAATGATATATCCTGGGAAGGATATAAATTAGTAAATATGTTTATTTTGGGATTTCTTTGTTTTGCTATTGAAAATACTGAGTACAAGAGTTTTTTTAGATATGTGTGTAGATAGATAGATAGATAGATAGATAGATAGATAGATAGATAGATAGATAGATAGAACCCTTTCAGAATATCTAGTACTCTGACCGACATAAAGAGTAGGTAGCTTCTGGAACACAAGAGGCTTGTTTTCCAACAAGCCACTGGAACACAAAAGGAAATGTCTCAACTCTGCTACACCCACTGAAAAAGGCATCAACATCTTAAGGCAAGTTGACTGCAAAACACTTGTATCCAAGCAAGTGATTTTAGCCCAAATTTTCCCACTTTGATATTATCTTATATATCAGATGGTCTGTTCTGTGTTGACAAGTGATTGTGTGTTTCTATTACTACTGCCATGTCTTGCCATGAAATAAAAGGGAAGTGCCATCAGTAGGTACTTGTAGTCACTCCACTGTAGATCAGTCACTCTGAAGCTAGAATAATAGCTTATAGAAGATGTCCAGATAATTCCAGGAACATTCTGTCAAATTTTTTTAAATTGTATTGAATCACCATGAGATAGTTACAAACTTTCATGTTTGGGTTACAATCTCACAATGATCAAACACCCATCCCTCCACCAGTGCACATTCCCCACCACCAATATCCCGGGTATACCCCACCTTTCCCACTCTCCCTCAGCCTCCATGGCAGATAATATTCCCCATACTCTCTCTCTACTTTTGGGCATTATAGCTTGCAACACCGTCTGTCACATTTTATAGTTCCCCCGCCTTCAACTAAAACATGATAAAGTTAAGATTATTCATAACATAAGACTAATAATAAATCATGTATTAACAACACCAACTATAAAATAAAGGGTATGCTTTATGATGTAAAAATAATTTGCTTCTAGATAGAAGTGCTTGGATTAATGTTTAATCATATAATACCTGATTTTAGTCAACTAGGTAGATTAACTTAAAAAATTAGGAGGAAAAAAGTCCTAAAAGTAGAAAAAAATTCCAAGCTGCTTCACATATTCAGCTCTGCATGCATGAACACTGCTGATTTGGACACATACTATTTCCTTTTAATTATTCATCCTTCCAAAGCCAGACAGACTAGAAATGTGCTATGTTACAGGGTGAGAAAATACTGAAATCTCTTCCATATGTGCCTTCCCACCCTGTGCTCCATTCATTAGGAATAACAACAGAGGACCTCTCCAAAACTCTTATTCAAGGAATATCCTAACACCCCCTCCTTGTGCGTATGCATTTTTTACATAGACCTAAGTTCCTCAATAGGCTTCCTTCTGGTGTCAAGAGAATTCAGTTTACTGAGTGCCGAGTGCCTTCTGTGTACTAGGTATTTGCTTAATTCTATCATAGATAAAATGTCATCCCTGGTTTTCCAGCTCTCACAACTGAATAAAACCATAAAGAACTTAATATGTATTGAAAAGTATAGCCCACCCAAAACGGAAGTGCATTGTGTAACCACTCAATTGCATAGTGATATATCTGATCAGTGTGTACTGACTTTATATTGTTATTTTAATTTAGACAGGTTTATTCCGACTCTGATGAAACTCAGTAGGGTTTTTGACTTAAGACTTAATGAGAACAATGAAGAGGATAAAATAGACTGATTGAACCTATATCTTAAAATAGATGTGATATAACACAGTAAATGTATACCATTTAAAAAAATCCATGCTGATTGCCTGTATATATGGTATTGAAGTCTAATAACTAAGTCATAACTGATATTCAGAGAGAGCTGAAATTTAATTATACTATGAAAAGCTTTGTGAAACTGACACCAAAGGGTAACCATGATGGTGGAGAATGGTTTTTTCTCCTCTTATCTCCAGATTTTATGTTTCTCTGGTCAGTTCTTTTGATGCCCAAAGCTGGCCCTATGCTGGGATTTTTCTTTTCATTCCAAGATGACATATTTATGCAGATAATTATCACTCTATTTCCCTCATTTCCCTCAAAATTCACATTTTTGCTGAATTCACAAAATTCACAAGTTTTCTCTAAGTATTTTACTCTACAAAGCTATTTCTGTTCTAATACCCTACTGCACAGTTTGTGTAGTGGTGGGTCATAGTATGCCCACTTTTCTCCAATACCAGCTCTGCACAATTATCCGTGATGGCTATATAGATTCTATATCTTGCTGAAATGCTGTGGTTCTAGAATTTGGGGATTCTATAAGGTGCTCCACACCTCACAAGGAGAAAGACAGCTTTTAGTCTAGATTTCTGAAAGAGGAAATGTCTGGAGTGGGTGAGAGTTATTGATGTTCTCCTTTCTCCCAGGGCTTTCTGTGGGTAATTTATTTGAGATGCATTATAACATGATGGTCAAACATAGGACATAGAAGGGAATAATTAATTCAAAAGAGAAGTGATATTTAGTGAAAATTCTTATAATGGTCTGGAAGAAGGATGAAAGGCATTTCAAGCTAAGAGAAAGCATAGGGAACACACACAATAAATTATTGATGTAAGTGGTATGTTTTAAAAAGTGTAGTCTGATGTGATTAAAGTATAGATCATTTGAGATGAGAGGGGGTTGGAAAGGAAGCAAGATGTCTGAAGTCCTGGAATGCAATGATAAAGACTTGGGATTTTGTCATTTTCACAAATGTCTATCTTTTGATTTTTGTTTAAGCAGGTGTTTGACATGTCGTAATGTAGGTTTTTTTCCCTATAGAAAATTGGTTGCAATGTGCTGGATGGATTGTGTAGGTATGGGGCACTGTATCACTGTATCATTTTCATCCCGTTGCTCATCGATTTGCTTCGGCAGACACCAGTAACGACTTCATTGTGAGACTTGTTGTTACTGTTTCTGGCATTAGGAATACGCCACGGGTAGCTTGCCAGGCTCTGCCATGCAGGCGGGGTACTCTCAGTAGCTTGCCGGGCTCTCCAAGATGGACAGAGGAATCGAACCTGGGTCTGCTGTGTGCAAGGCAAATGCCCTACCTGCTGTGCTATGGATCCAGCCCAAGGGGCACTAGTTAGTCATTTCCCACGACAATTCAAGCACAAGAAAAAAGGAAAACTCGGTGAAGATGAGTAGAAAAACAGAGGGAAAGTATCCCATTTCGTATGAAAAGTAAAGAGACTTAAAACTAATTTATGAGGGGGTGAAGAGAAAGGAGAAATTCAGGGTGAAGTTCAGGTTTCTGAATCAGATTATGGGTTGAGTTGTGAAATCACTACCTGATTAAAAATACAGAAGTGGATACATTTTTGCTTCAGGGGTATGTGGAGGAAGAGGAGAGGTAGAAATGCCACTCTGGGCTAGAGCAGCATTTCTCAACCAGGGCCCGTGTATGCTCCAGGCTATTCCAAGGAGGCCATAGGTGGAAATCACATAAACAAGGGCCAGGTCCTGACATTAAGGGCCAATCTGTAGGACGGGGGTGCCACAGGAAGGAAGTCATAGGTGGAACAAGATTGAGAAATATTGGTCTAGAGCAATCCTTGGCCCCTACCCCAGCCAGCCCCTGCTCATCTCTCTTCTAAAGAAATAGCAAGGGGCAAGGTCATTTCTATGGCCTAACTTGGAATCAAGCTCAGTTCAACCAGGGCAAGCAAGAATGTACATGTATGAACCATTCTGGTAGCAAACAGAACCATTTAATGCCAGGTGTTGCAGGTCTCAACTCTTTGTTAAAATTTATCTTTCCTCAGTCTGCAAAACGTAGTTAGAATTTTTGCCCTCCCTCCTTCTCTTTTTTGTATCCATACCATTTGCTCTGTACCTCTACAGTGCTATCACCACTGCCCACTCCCCCACCCAGTCACCACACACACACACACACACACACACACACACACACACACACACACACACACTCAGGAAAGGCTGAGCACTCATGCTTTCCCTTCCCTCGTCTTTGAGTTTGACCAATGACCTATTCACAGATGAGAACGTGTGAACATAGGCCTGAGATTCGTTAGTGTCGTGGGACATGCTTCCACCTTTGTGTTTGACTCAATTTTTTGTGACATACTTTCCCTTGGTATGTCCCCTTTACTTGTTTCCCCTTTACTTGGGTTCTCCCAAAATGATTGCTGAAGTAGAGCCAATCTGACAATCCAATTCCAGTTTGAAGTTCAGTCAGCCCGACCAAATGAAACAATCATTTCATGCCACTGAATTGTGGTATATTTTGTTATGCAGTGAAAACTCACTGATACAGCCAGTAAGCAAACATCATCACTGGGAGTCATTTCAGTACCCATACCAACTCCCATCACCAATTTCGGGCTATAAAAGTCTGACATAGCTCCCAGCTTATCAAATGCTGATCCAAAAGCAGTGGCAGCAGCAACTGAGGTCAGCCAGTCTGCTCTCTCTAACGCTGTGACCCTTATGGATTTATCAGTCACCACCTGATAAGCTTCCACTTGTAATCATGTAACTTGGCATTACATTTGTGTTTTATTGATTACTAAGAATAGGAATCCTGCTACTACCAGTAGCAGAATATTCCAAATCTTAAGTATTCCTGAATTAATAATTCTCATTATTTGGAGGACCAGGAAGATGGATCAAGTGGTAGAGCACAGAGTCTGGAGTTTGATCTTTGAAACTCCAGGGGTCCTGTCCACTACTGCTTGTGGCCCTTATGCTCCCTGCCAGGGCAACTCACTTCCTGTGAAAGAAGAAAAGAGATTCTCCCTACTTTGAGTCTCAACTTGTTCATCTTAAGTCTTACATTCTTTTCTGAAAGTGAATGAGAAAGCAGAGAGATGTAGTTTTATTTTCTGGGGAAAGAGCCCATTTGGTCAGATCCCAACTTGAAATTCTTGAGGACAAGTATTAAGTAGGACTTTGGCCTTTCCTTCTCTGAGTAAACAACCTAAACTCATTTAACCTTTCTTCAGAGGTTCAATTTGCCAATTATTTGCCTGTTTTCCTGCTCTCTTTGAAACCCTATTCTACTTTGTTACATTTCTTCTACACTGTGAAAACCAGGATTGGACATGGTGTCTGGTCTGAAAGGGTGCTACATGAAACCCCTTTGCTTTGGGAGGGTGCCCAGGAAGACACCCTGGGATGGCATTAGCTTCCACTGCATTGATCCAGAGTGTCTGTATCCCCCCTGGATTCCCCAGATTGTCTAGTGCTCCTCATTTGTAACCCTGACCTTGAGTTTATTATCTAAGAGTCTTATTCTGGCTTTGATCCCAATCCATCACTATGGGATTATTGATGACTGTCTTTTTTTTTTTTACCCTAATGATTACAGTTTAGAATTTTGTTTCCCCGGTAGTATTCTGTCTGATTGCTTTCTTGTCTGACTTATTTGACTTCCCATCCTGTTCTTTCCAGTTTTCCTGCATTGTCCTAGGAGCACAAATTCCTTATGTGTGATACTTCCTTGGACAACCTAACCTAACATAGGAAAGCATACATATATTTTCTGCAACATCCTAGTCTATGTTAACTAATTTTTCTATTATAGTTGCTGTTAATCTTCCTAGTGGTTGCTTATTTTCCTGCCCTTTTAGTTAGGGGTGCCCTTTCACAAAAGTGAAAAACTATGTCATTTTTCAGTTTTCCTTTGGGTAGGAAATAACTATCAAGTAGTTAGCTAACTAGTATAATATTTAGACTTAATAACCAAGTATAATACTTCTTCGAATGGCAATGCAAGAAAAGCATGAACTCATACTAATTAAATTATGTGGTAGCTATCTTTAACTTTTGAAATCGCAAATTTTGATTACACAGATAGTAGGTCAGCAGAAGGAATTAAAATAAATGTCAGCACTATTGTAAACCCATTATCCAAAACCAACAAACAGAAAATTTAAGTATAAAATGATGGAGAGAGATTGAGAACGAGAGAGAGAGAGAGAGAAAGATGTAACACAATGGGCAAAAGCTTTGAATATATATATACATGGAAAAGAAAAGTATTTAAATTTTCTCTTTTTTGTTTTGTTTTGGGTGTGGAGGCTACTACACCCAGTGATGCTGTGGACCTACTCCTGACTTTCTGCTTAAGGATCACTCCTAGTGATACTCAAGGGAACATATGGGATGTCAGGGATTAAACCCAGGTCAGCCATACTCAAGACTAATACCCTACCTGATGTACTGTTGGTCTACACCCTGGATTTAAATTTTCTGAAGATTAGCATTGTTACTCTTTAAGTAATGCAAATTAAAACTCCAACTATTGAATGGTACATACTAAAATGACTGTATATATACACACACATATATGTACATATATACACATATGTATGTATATATATGGGTATATATATACATATATATACAATTAAAAGTGCTTGTGAAAATGTGGAGAAATTGGCTAGTGGGAATGTAAAAATGGGACATCCACTTGGAAAATCAGTCTGTGCTTTCTTAAAAAGTTAAACATGCATTTTTCCATGTTGCAGAGCAATTCCACACCAAGATCTCTCATCAAAACAAAAGGAAAACATGTGCTCACATAAAGACTTACAAACATGTTCATAGCAGCACTGTTCGTTGTTGCCAAAAGTAGAAAGCCAAATTTTCATTTACGTGTGAACAGATAAATTTGATATGTTATAGCCATACAATGAAATACTGGCCAACAAATAAAATGAATAAAGTGGCATTTGTGCTATCACATAGATAAATTCCAAAATTTATGCTAAATGGAAGGTGCTAAATACAAATGGTCATAGGTGCCAAATTTCCTATCTACATGTAGTAGTCAGAAAAGACCAATCTCTGGCATAGATTCTAGTTAGGTGTGGCTGCATTTGTGATTAATCCCTAATGGCCCAAGAGGTTGTTTTTTAACAAAACAAAACTTTAATAATACAAATGTTCCAGAACTAAATAGTTGTACTGACTGCACAGTGTAAATTGTTTAAAAGATCTTAACATATGCACTTAAAATGAGTAAGTTTTTTTGGTATATAAGTGATACTTTATGAATCTTTTTCAAAATTATGAGTATAATACATTTTTCATGGGACTCATTCCAAGCAGTGCTCAGGATAGTGGGGGCCACTCCTAGCCATTTGCCGTCTAGTTGATTGATGCTAGGACTAGAGAATTCTGTGCTACTCAGGCCCTGTGGTGCTCAGGACCACCTGGCTCCCCCCAGTATTGCTATGGGATGCGTATACTTTGCAACACAACACATGGTGGGCCATATTGTATCAGGAGTCAAAGTGGGATTGGATATAGAACTTTTGTACGATCTCCCTGATCCTCTATTCTGTTTTTTATTTATTTAAAAAAATTTTTTTTGTTGAATCACTGTGTGATAGACCCTTACAAAGCTCTTCATGACTAGGCTTCAGTTATACAGTGTTTCAACACCCATCTCTCCATCAGTGTACATTTCCCAGCACCAGTGTCCCCAGTTTCCCTCCCATCACCACCCGCAGTGTGCCTCTGTGGCAGGTGCTTTTCTTCTCTCTGTTTCTCTTTCACTTTCTCTCTCTCTCTCTTGTTTTTTAAACTCATACCATAAATATTTTTATTGACAGTCAACATTATCTGAAAACATTATTCTATTCTTTTTTTTCTTTTTTGTTCACACCCAGAGATGTACGGGATTACTCCTGGCTCATGCACTCAGGAATTACCCCTGGCAGTGCTCGGGGGACCATATGGGATGCTAGGAATTGAACCCAAGTCGGCCATGTGCAAGGGAAACGCCCTACCTGATGTGCTATTGCTCCAGCTCCATTATTCGATTCTACTTTTTGGTTGGGGGACAACATCCAGCGATGCTCAGAGCTTACTCCTGGATCTGCACTCAGGAATTACACCTGGTAGATTCAGGGGACCATATGGGATGCCAAAGATTGAACCTGGGCAAGGCAGTGTCCTATCTGCTGCATTCTTTCTCTGACCCCTCTATTTTATTTTCTTTGTGCATATTCACCAAGTGACCTCTTATACTTAAATTCTCTGATAGTTAATGGTTCCTGCTTCTAAGGTACAGTCTGATTATCTGGAGTAGTAAATAAAATCAGGTTGAAACATTCAGCACGGTAAACCACCTAGATGTTAATCATCAGAATGAGCACCAGCAACCATGAAACCTCACATTTTAGACTGAGACATAGTTTAGAGGTAGGATGCTCGCCTTGCATGCCTTGCATAATTTACAGTTATGCTGCCTAGATTCCTTTGCTCGGAGCACAAGACCATCCTTTACTGCCATTTATTTATTTTCTTCCTCCATTTCATCTCTTTCTTTTTAAAGAAAATATTTTTTAACATTTGATTTTATTTGGGTAAAGTTGTTCACAATAACTTATTACATTTAATATTCCACCACCATTACACCTTCCCACCACTATATTTCAAATGTTTCCACCCTGACCCCCAAATCCTGCCCCCCAAACAAGACCTAAAAATTTATTTTGTATTGCTTGTTATGAATAATCCACTAAAAATGATCCCAAAAGTTTCCTTAGAGGAAAGTGTGTGGAGATTAAACAAAGCATTTTTAATTTCTTTATTTTCCTTATGACTTTGGGGATTATGAAGCGCTGAGCTGCCAGGACATGTGAGACCCCAGGACATTTGAATCTGCCACTGCATGCTTGCAAAAGAAGCTAAGGTAGGGTTCTCAATCTTACCCCAACTGTGGCTCTCTTTTGAACTTGTTCCCTTCCTGTGGTCCCTGTGCTACCCATTGACCTTCTTATCTCATGCTTTATGTGATTTCTTACCTGGGGTCCCCTTGGGGTCTCCTGGGAACCCACAGGAGCTGCTGCTCAGAGTCATTGCACTATTTCCCAGACCCCAACACAGCTTCTGCTTTTGTGCTTTGTCTCCTGATGTGATCCTCAAATCATACCCGAGATCTGGCCCTTCTCTGTGATGTGTCATGCTTTCTCTCCCACGGGGCTTTTGTCTCTCTTGTTTGCCTGACGGGAAACCTGTCTACTTACCCCTTCATTTGACTAACTCCTACTTATAATTTGGACTGAGTCTTAAATACTACATCTTCTTGGAAGTTTTCGTGTCTCCACTGCCGGGTTTGGTGCTCCATCTTTATGCTCCCGGGGCACCCTGTCATTACCCTTACTGGATTTAAATTGCCTGTTTATTTGCCTTCTTCCTGCTCACACCATGTGGCAGCCATAGGGTTGTGTCACTTTGATCTCCTTTCAAGAAAGAACTTGCTATTTAACTGCTAGGAGTGCAGTTAGCTGACAGCCTCCAGCTGTTAATGCCTTTGAGATCTGCCTCAGCTTTCAAACCAAGACTGTGTTCTTTCAGGTAACCCTAGCCAATGAGCATGCGCAGTTGGTTTCTGGGGGCCAATACGAGGACCCCTTCAGTGGGAAATCTTGAGGCTGGTAGACTTTGTCAGAGCAGAAATGTGGTCTGGGGTTTTCTTTGCTTCCTCCTTTCTCCCTCCTTTCTCCCTCTTTCACAACTGTCTTATCTCCTTTGGGGTATGAAGCATTTCTCTGCCCAATTCTTCTTCTTGACTCTGTCACTTCTGTGCGGGGGAGGGGGTACACTTCCACTCTCTAATGAAACTATGCAAAAACTCTGGAGAATTTGTCACTGCATCTGCTATCTGGTTAACCTGATTAACATGGAGTATGAACTCTTCAAGGGAAGGCCATATTCTCATTCAAATTGTATTCTCAACTCCCAGAACAATACACCACAGGAATTTCACGGAAAGAAAGAAGGAAGGAAATAAGGAAGCAAGGAAAGAAGGCAGACTCAATACTGTATAACACTAATGTCTTGGTGTTATATAATTAACAGATGCTAAGCAAAATTCAGGAACATTCCGATTTGAAGACATGTATTTACTTGTGAAATATAGTGCAGGAATGACAACATGGGCATTTTCAAGTGGGTATTTTTCAATGGTGGGCCAAATCTATAATTTACCCCTTAGGGTCATCCTGTGGGCTAATGTAGTTAAATGTGAATCATAATAGACATTTGTACTTGAAATTACACAATAGCTATAAAATTATTATTTACTATCAAATTTGAAATTTTTTAATATTATTGCTTAAGCCCAGAAATCTCATCTAAATGTTTTTTGGTAGAACAAAGTTCAAAGGCACTAAAAGACTTTCAAAATCCAGTGTTGTGCTCAAATTTCAGATCCCTGGTTGCGGAGAGACCAAGTCCACACACGATAATGCAAAAGCAAAGAAACTTTATTGCTAGTTAGGTAACCAAGCGTCATCCAGTGCAGCAGAATCTTGACAAGGACCCTGACTCCAAGTCACAAGCAGCTTATATAGGCTTGAGGGTTGAGCAAGTACTATGATAACAGGGATCAAGCAACAGTTGTCGGCGATTCATCAACATTTGATCAGTTAGTCAGTTTGTGGCTGTTCCAAAAAAATGGACGTAGTAACCCCTCATGACCAGTCAGATGATCTAGCAGTTCCTGCTTTGGGCAGGTTACTCAACTAGGAATTTACCAGAAATTACAAGTTCAGTTTCTGGAAAACAGAATCTTAGGCCTTGTCAAAACTTATTGTTAGCTGCGGCCAGTCATGGCTGCAGTCCAGCTCTAGGCCTGGCTCTCGGGTACCTAACACGGGGATCTATTTGTCCACACTATGCGTACTTGATCCTGAAGATGAAGCAACCTCAGGAGACTGTCAACTCTTTGCAGCAGGCATACTGTGCATTTCCTTGTGCCCTGTCTTCCCGCCCTAAGGCCCTTCCATCCAGACTGTGTTATTTTAAAGCATGTGAATTTCTAATACTTCAGTTGAAATAAGATCTAATTGAAACCCTTACCCTCGAAAAACTCATTACTGTTGCCCTCACCTCTGAGCCCATCCTACGGGAATAAACAGTAAAAACTGAAGTATTTTCTCTCCCTTCTTTCTTTAACCTCATCACATCTTTCTTTCCTACCCTCTACCTTCATTATTTCTCTGTGCTCATCCTTCTCTTCTGGTTTGTCCTCTCATTCTTTCATCTCAACTTTTATTTCTTCAACTTTTATTTCTCCAGTCCTCACTTTCTTCTTCCCTCTTTCCCTTCTTACTTTCCACTTTCCCTTCTTTCCTTCTTCCCTTCCTAACTCCTTCCTGACCTAACTCCCTCTCTTCCTTCCCTTCCTTTTGTTCTCCCTTCCTTCCTCCTCCCTTCCCCTCTCTTCTTTCCTTCCTCCTTCTCTTCATCTCTTTTCCTTCCTTCCTACCTCCTTTCTTTCCTCCATTCTTTCATCCCTTCCTCCCTTTCTTCCTCCCTCCCTTCCTTCTTTATTTCCTCTCTCCCTTCCTTCATTTTTTCCTTCGTTCCTCCCTCCCTTCATCCTTTCCTCCTTCTGTCTTTCCTTCTTCCTTCCAGTACTTTATTGCTTTCCGTATACAAGTTGTTAACTGTTTACTATATGCCAGACACTATGTTGGGAGGAGTAAAGCATCAGCGAGTAAAGCCAACACGATTTCTAACCTCCAGATACGTGGATGGAGGGATGGATATTGTCAAAGAGAATCACCCAAATATTGGATATATGCAGGAAAGCTTGAAGTGAGAGGGTGTGTTGGGATCCAAAACACCCTCCCTCCCAAAAGGTATCCTTGGCAAATCCCTGGTGTCTCTGAATACCTTATCACTGTATCACTGTATCACTGTCATCCCGTTGTTCATCAATTTACTCGAGCGGGCACCAATAACTCTCTATTCCTCCCAGCCCTGAGATTTTAGCAGCCTCTCCTTACTCGTCTTTCCCAACAATTGGAAGCTCTTTCAGGGTCATGAATGCCTCATATTGAAGATAACGGGTCTTTCCAGATGTGATTAACTTGAGGAACCTGAGATGAGGAGTCAAGCTTGAGTTATCTGAACGGACCCTCTGTGGATCCTGCTAGCACTACACGTCTGGCCTGCAGACATGTGACAGGCCCCATTGCTCTTCTTTCTTGTTGTTTATTTTGGAGCAAAGTATGCTCCAAAGTTTTTTTAGGAGACTCAGGAAGCACACAGGCAATTCTCAGCAGCTGGGCTGTGATCCAATTGCTGAGGCTGGGACAGTGCTTGGTCAGGCCCAGCAATGCCCATACTGGGAATATCCTGTCACTCTGGCTGTGGTGCTTGTAGGTACAGAGAAGAGAAGGTGGCAGCAGTTAGGAGGCACTTGCTAACCCCCTTTGCCAATAAGTGCTTCCTAACACAAGGGACAGGTTATAGAGGGTATAGCCAAGCATCACAAATTCTACATTTTAGCTCAATTTCTGAGAGCAATTGATTATGTGATGTTTATCCTTTAGAGTTTTGCTGTTCAACCTTTTCACACCTGTGGATTGGCACCTGTCTGAATATGGTCCACAAACCAGCAAAACCAAGGTGGTATACCAGTGGTTTTCAGCATTTTTATACCTGCAGCTCAGCATCACCGTTCTGTGGACCAGTCAGTGGTTAAAGAATGCTGATTTAAGTTTACACATCTATGTCCTTGCATATGAAATGATGGTTGGGATGGGCTTAACCCCGAAGTTCTCTTTAGGCTTCAAAATTAATCATAATTTCAGAGTCAAGGACAGGGATATGACTCTAGGTAGAGCACACATCTGGCACCGTGAAGTCTTGAGTTTGGTCACTGACACTGCATGTCCCTCTCCCCTCCAGCTCAGCTCAGTGTAATGTTAGTGGCACCTGATTACCACCGAATCCAAGCATCAAACCCTCAGGCCCTCACCTCCAGGTAAACAAGGAGTGCCCACACTCTGCCTTCTGGGAGTGGCTCCTAAAAGACAAAGCAAGACAAAACAAAATACAGTCCAATATATTTATACTTATGATTTTAAAAATGACATAAGTGTGTTGGGATCCTATAAAACTAATTATGTAAGTAAGGAACTTTGTGTGGGGCTGGAGAGGCAGTATAAGGGGTAAGGTCTTATTTATGGACAACTTCACTTTGAGTCCTGTTATCATGTAAAGTTCCCTGAGTACAAAACCAGGATGTAGCTCCCAAGCACTGCTGGGTGTGCCCCCACAAACAAAAATGCTCGAAACATATTACCCAAATAAACAAAAAAAATATATTGTACCAGACAGATGGTGACCAAAATCAAATCAAAATCAGTAACAACAGAAACAAGTTACATAGAAGGAAGAGAAGCTCAAAGCTTAGATTTTGTGTATTCTGGTTTATTCCACTCCGGATGTGTCCGAATATTGGATGTACAGGCGGTAATATGTCTTGACTTGATCCTCAAAGCACACAATTTAAAGTTAGTCTTGGGGAATTTACTTTCTTCTTTCCTTCGTATACTTATTTTGCAGTGCCTAGCATGGAACCCAGGGCCTCGTACATGCAAAGTACAAACTCTTCCATTGAGCTACATCCAGACCTGGAATTCACTTTTTTTTTAAAGTGTCCTGAATTTAATAGAGTGTCATTCACAGGTATGCTTAAACAATTAGTTATGTGCCGTTAATTATCATAAAAGACTCACCATCATATTTCTATAATGAGATTGGCAATAAATTGGCCTTGGACTAAGCCTGTGATTGATCTCCCATCATTCGAACAAGTCTCTAACTCTGTGCTTGAGGCGGAACAAATCTATGCAACTTTCCTTCCTTCTACTGTCCTCTCTTTTTCTCTCCATCCCTCTTTCTCATCCTCCCCCCACACACCACCATGAGTTATATGATACAAGATAACTGGGTAATACTAATAACTTATAAATATCAATAGATACTTATCAAATAGCCTACTCCTTTGCCTGGCATTGCAGAAGTAGAAAAGTATGCAACTTAAATGATTCTTGCCATCAAAGTTGAACTGTGCAGAGATTGTTAAGCATTCATGTCAGTAGTGTATTGCAAGGGCCAATGTAGAAGTCCTTGAAGCAGAAAGTGGAAAGCAAATATTCTGCTTTGCTACTCTGAAACTATCCCATGGATCTAGGCAGTGCAACTTGCATTTGTGTCCTCAGTGCCTGATACAATTCATCCAGTGAAAATTCAATAATAGATTTAAGGATTTAAATGGAATGGATATATATATATATATATATATATATATATATATGGTCTGATGTTAACGTGTGCAGTCAGAAGATCCCCAGAAGTAGACATATTTGAATTAGAGTTTAAAGGATTACAAAATGTTAGACAATATAAGGCATGAGGAAACTTATAGGGAGAATATAAATTGCTGAGATAGACTCTTTCTACAGAGATAGAAAGTAGGTTTTGAAAGCAAAATTAATGCTAAGAGTCATGTTTAAAAGGTTAATGTCAGTTCAGTTCATGGCTTATACATTGTTGAACAGTTAGAGTTTGCTTCTAACATTTGTTAATTGTCATAGTAGAAACAAAAGGCATAGGAACCTGAGAGAAATGCATGGCCTTCCTCAGTGACTAACTTGGAAAAACTTTCTTAATTGGGTGCCAAGGTTTTTATGCATCTCTGAGACCTCCAAGTATTTGTGAGAATCTGTCAGTAGGGCTACAAGATGTGTGTATTTATCAACTGCTACATCTAAGGTGTTATTCCATGGTGTGATGAGCTGAGACTGTCATCCCATGACATGTGTCAATTAAGAACTGTCACAAGAGGACCAGAGAAAGAATTTAAAGAGCTGAGTGCATGCTTTGCATGCAGGAGGCCTGGGTTCCATCACCAGCATCACACAGTCTCTTGAGCACCACCAGGAGCAACCCCCTGAACAGGTAGCTGGGATTAACCTTGAGCACTATAGAGTCACTGTCACTATCATCTCGTTGCTCATCGATTTGTTTGAGCGGGCACCAGTAACGTCTCTCATTGAGAGACTTATTGTTACTGTTTTTGGTGTATTCAATACGCATGGGTAGCTTGCCAGGCTCTGCCGTGCGGGCGTGATACTCTCGATAGCTTGCCGGGCTCTCTGAGAGGGGCGGAGGAATCCAACACGGGTTGGCCTGTGTGAAAGGCGAACACCCTACCACTGTGCTATTGCTCCAGCCCTACCACTATAGAGTATGATCCAAAATACAGCACAAAAAGAACTGCCTAAAAAGAAGAGCAAGAAGATATTTTCCCAAAATTTCCAGAAATGTTGACAAGGGATGGTCAGAAGACTTTGACTCTTTCTATCTCTCCTTTGTTTTTCATGGGTTTGGTCCTTTAGACATGTATTTTCCAAATCTTATCTTTCTTTCATTCTTGTTTACATTCTAATAATTGTCATGGGGCAAAGGTGGTAAAAGAATAGGAAATAGCAAGATGTGCCATTTTTGATCCTTATTGCTTCTTTTAGTCACTTTTAGTAATAACTATTATTAGGTACTGGAGTGATAGTATAGTGGGTCAGGTGCTTGCCTTGCATGTGGATGATCAAGGTTCAATCCCCAGCATTACATATGTTCCCCCCAGCCCCAAAGAAATGATCTCTGAACACAAAGCCAGGAGTAAGCCCTGATTGCTGCTGGGTATGTGAACCAAAAATAAAACAAAACTAAACAATAAAGCAAAACCCACAAACGTTGTCCTTCAAAAAAACCTGTTATTATACTCATAATTACTGACCAGAGTTCTTTGGCTTAGCTCACTCCTATCTCCTTAAACTATATCTCAGCTTTAGCACTTTATGTTTGCATCATGAAATATTAAACATCGTCTTCCTAATGGAAGGTAGCTTAGTATACAGAACCTTGACTTCAAACCTAAAGACTCTGTGAATTTGATTACATAGCTCCTTGACCTTCCTCTTGCCTGTTTTTTTGCCCAAAATTGTAAAATGTGAAAAATAATTCCTAACTTCTCATCCTCCTAGGATTGTGGGTAAAACTTTATGAGATCATACATGTGACAACCTTTGGGAAATCTAAGACAAATAAAGATACAAGGAGCCGTTTTCATGTTGGCATCTCCTCTTAAGCATATGGCAATATCAAATCACAACGTATTTATATCCTATTGTACAAAGGGCTACTGAGATTCAAAAACTTACCTAAAACCAGAGTCAAAAAAGGTATCGCAAATATCCTTATAATTTCAGTTTCAGGGCCCAAGTGATAGGATATTGGAGGAAGGTGCTTGCTTTGCACATGGCTGACTTGAGTTTGATCCCCTGCACCCCATATGGCCCCCCCCAAACCTAAAAGGACTGATCCCTGAGCACAGAGACAGGAGTAAACTCTGACCGTCATCAGGTGTAGCCCAAAACCAAAAATCTTTAACATGTCTTGGAATTTATTTCTATACTTCTAATCAGTTTTGCAAATCTCCACATTGACACTTTCCCCTAACAAGAGCACTCTCAGGATGCTCTCTAAACATTGTGTGAGTAACATGATATTTATTAGTCAGAATAGGCTCTACTATTCAGCAAAACTACTTTACCGCTGACTTCTCAAATGAGTTAGCCTCTCCAAACTTTCTCACTCATGTAAAATCTGATGCAAATCAGTGGAACAGGGGGAGGCCTTCTAGGACTCAAGTCCAGAACCCTTCCATATCATCAATCAAGGCATGGATTGGAAGGTTGCTGCAGGGAAGTAAGAAAACAATGGGGGAAAGCTCACAGCTTTTCACAGCCTGGCCTCTAAGTGAGCCATGCCATTTCCACTCACAGCCAATTAGCAGGCATTGATCATGTAGCTCAACCTACCTGCAAAAGGAGGGTACAGAATTTAACACCTCTATTGTAAAACATAACACCCAAAAGGAAAGAGAGAGAGAGAGAGAGAGAGAGAGAGAGAGAGAGAGAGAGAGAGAGAGAGAGAGAGAGAGAGAGGGAATGCCCTGCCACAGAGACTGGGTGGAAGGACGGGGACAAGGTGGGGATGGTGGGAGGGATCCTGGGACCATTGGTGGTGGAAAATGGGCACTGGTGGAGGATGGGTACTCGACCATTGTATGACTAAAATGCAAGCATGGAAGTTTGTAAGTCTTTAACTGTACCTCTCGGTGATTCACTAATACAAAAAAAAAAAAAGGGAAGGGTACAGAAAGCAGGCAGCAAAACTCTGGATGCCTGAATATTTTCTGAATTTCAACTTCTCTGGCAAAGTATGTAACCCCCCATCTCAATAAACATCAATGTCTAACTACAGCATGAGAAACAACTCTAGTAATAGAGAAAAATGGATGGATGGATGGACAGATAGACAGGCAGACAGGCTGACAGACAGATAGACAGATAGATAGAAGACAGAGCCTGATTTGGGAGTACGTTGAGAAAAATGAAAACGAGAATCTTTCGTCTCCACCCTGGTTTCAGAGCTCAGCGTGCTCTCCATTCTTCAACTTGGATTATTGTTTATCCTTCCACTTCAGTTCTGCAATCTTTCAGAGTGTCCCAAGTTTTTTGAAATAATAGAACTGAGCCCATTCTAAGAGTGCCTTGCAGCTCCCCAGGGAATTGAGACTTGCTTCTCTAGCTTTAGCTCATGTCTGCCGGTCATGGGGTTCAAACACCCCTGCGGTTTCAGCTGGGAGGAGGGCAGAGAGAAGGGAGGCTCAGAGGCAGCGCCTTCCAGCTGGATTTGTTTGGATTGGCACCGTTTCTGTCAGCAGCTGTGACTCCAGAGCTGCTAGAAAATGTGCTTATCACCCTAGGGGGCTGAGCGGGAAGGAGAAGGACCCAGCTGATAGATTCTGAATGAGAGTTAATGGTAAATGGGGCCCAGTGTTTGGGTGGGTCATCCAGGAGGAAGATAGGAGGTCTGATTTCAGGGTCTGAGCAAGCAATACTACTTTTCGTTCCTGAACCAGATAGAGTAGAAGCTATTATATGTTACCACTGAATGAACGGGAGAGATACAAGTTCTTTTTTCAACTTAGCAGTCTCTTGTGATAGTCCTTCCCTCTATCACTGGAGTTTCCTTTGAATGTAAGAGAGAGATTACTGTTTTTGTCTACCCAAACCCTGACACCAATCTCTGAACTGACTTTCCCCAACATGACTTGTTTCTCTAACACACACCGGCATTTCTCGATTCTCTGCCCCACCCTCGATACTGACACTAAGTCGAGTGAGCATCCATTTCCACCACTCCTGTCTTCACTTTGCTTTTGAACACACGTGCCGGAAAGTGTCAAAGGACACTCCCCAGTCGCTCCTGGCTGCTAAGCCTAGCTGCAATCGAGTGTCTGCCTCGGAGATGCTCTCTCGTGAGGCTGGACACTGGAAGGAGGCGATTGTTCCTTTTCAGAGCTGGTGCTGGCTGATCCATGCTGTCATCGCACAGGAGCTTTTGCAGTGACCCTGGTTGTGGATCTGGGAGCCAGACTGTCGCTGTGGAGCAGCTGTGACGGTGGAAGGAAACAGCTTCCCGAACAGGGGCGGCAGCTGCAAGAGAAGCCTGCAGGCCTGGTGGGGGCCCCTGTTTTCTGTTGCTGCCAGCCTTGCTGCAATTTGCTAGCCTCTTTATTTTCCTACTATCAGTCCTATTTCTGCTTCAAACGCCCAGGGTGGGTTCTATTTCCTGCCATTATTTGCTGATCTATGAGGGGCTTCTAGATCTCGTCTATTTTACCCGGAGCTGTGCAATGACAACAGCCAGCACTGTCTCTCACTAAAAATAATTGGCGCATGTGACTCAGGCCCATACTCTCCTCAATATCCCATACCTATATTTCCTTATTTTAAGGCCCAAGTAAAGCTTCACCTTGATTCTCACCCTACTGCTTCTGCCGTAATTCTGAGCTGCTGTATTTCCCTTATTTCTTCTCATTGACTCACTCTTCCTGGTACCAATATTTAGTTTTCCTATCTGATCTTACCATCACACTCCAAAAGAAAGATGGTAGCTCACACGGTCAAGACAAATATCTTCCACCACTCCTCAGGAGTAAATTTTTTAATAGGGGTCATGCTCAGTAATGCTGAGTATGGGGAAGGGAGCAGAACTCAGGTTGGCAGTTCTCCGGATCCATCAAACATGATAGATAAAGATTTAAATAAATATGTGGGGCTGGAGCGATAGCACAGCGGGTAGGGTGTTTGCCTTGCACACGGCCAACCGGGTTCAATTCCCAGCATCCCATATTGTCCCCTGAGCACCGCCAGGAGTAATTCCTGAGTGCAGAGCCAGGAGTAACCCCTGTGCATTGCCAGGTGTGACCCAAAAAACAAAATAAAATAGAATAAAATAAAACATGTTGGTGAGGGTGAAGAGAAGAAGAAACTCTAGTACATTGTTGGTGGGAATCTAAATTGTCATGGCCTTAATGGAAAATGCTGTGAAGAGTCCTTTTAAAAGCTAAAAATAGAAAACATTTGCTCCTGTAATCCCACAGAAGGCATTTATTCAAAGGATATAAAAATACTAATCTGAAAGAATATTTGAAACCTTTGTTCATAGCAGTATTTCTTAGAGCAGCCAAACATGGATTCCACCTAAATGTCTATCCGTGGATGACTAGATAAAGAAGTTGCACTGCATATTGATTTAATGGAATGTTATTCAGGTATTAAGGATGGTCATGTCTTTTATTTTTTATTTATTTATTTATTTTGCTTTTTGGGTCAGACCCGTTGGGTCAGACCCGGCGTTGCACAGGGGTTACTCCTGGCTCATGCACTCAGGAATTCCTCCTGGCAGTGCTCAGGGGACCATATGGGATGCTGGGGATCGAACCTGGGTCGGCCGCGTGCAAGACAAACGCCCTACCTGCTATGCTATCACTCCAGCCCCAAGGATGGTCATGTTTTTTAAACAACACGGATAGAACTGGAGGTGATTTATGATAGAGGTAAGGCAGAATGTGAAAGACAATTATTGAATAGTCTTACTCTTTTTTAAAACAATTTTTTGTTTTTACTTTTTTTTTTTTTTTTGCTTTTTGGGTTACACCTGGCAATGCACAGGGGTTACTCCTGACTCTGCACTCAGGAATTACCCCCTGGTAATGCTCAGGGAACCATATGGGATGCTGGGAATCAAACCCGGGTCGGCTGCTTGCAAGGCAAACACCTTACCCGCTTTGCTATTTCTCCAGCCCCTGTTTTTACTTTTTTATTGAATCACCGAGATAGACCCTTACAAAGCTATTTGTGATTAGATTTCAGTCACACAGTATTCCAACACCCAGACCTCCACCAGTGTACATTTCCCAGCACCAGTGTCCCCGGGTTCCCTCCCATCACCCCCCCACCCCCACCCCGTGCCTACTTCTATGTCTCTCCCTCTCTCCCTCTCTCCATCTCTCTCTCTCCCTCCTTCTCCCTCTCCCTGTCTTTCTTCTTCTCCCTGTACCTCTCCCTCTCTTTCTCTTCCTCCCTCCCTCCCTCTCTCTCTCTCTCTCAAGCAGAATATAAACAACCAAAGTAAAACTGTAGGAAATTAAACAAACTTCATGCTTGAATGCTGAAAAAAATATGGCAGCCACCAGGAGAGACAAGGAGGGCACAACTACTACATATAGGGGGTCATTTTCATAGTGTGACAGCATTGCAGCTTCGGTAATCAGTACCATGGTCATACGAATGGGAGAAGCTGTGAAAGCTTATAGTATTGTAAACCAAGTCTAAATCAATGATTGTGTTTTTTTCCTTCCTTTTCTTTTTTTTTTTTTGTTTTTGTTTGTTTGATTGGTTGGTTGGCTGGGGGCCATACTCAGCTCTACACTGGTCTGGGCTCACGTCTTACTCCTGTCTCTACACTCAGGGATCACTCCTGGCAGTGCTCAGGGGAATATATGAAGTGCCAGAAATTGAACCTGGGTCAGCCGCATGCAAGACAAGCATCCTATCCACTGTACTATCGCCCTGATCCTTCTTAATTGTGGTAATATTGGTATACAAAAGAGTGTTGTTAGTTTTAGGGTACAGTGTTACCACACCAAACCCATCACCGATGTGTCAATGTTTTCAGGCTCCTTCCATCCATTCTCCCCCAAACCCTTGGAATTCCAATTGTGTTGTCAGTGTCTTGGGACTTATTTTCACCAGATATTATCCATTCCTGGTCTTGCCTATGATATTTTTCTTGCTGACCAGCCACCACTTTACTTTAACATTCCACATCTCCTAACATGACCTGCTGTTATTTCACAGCAGGCACCAGTAGGACTGTCCCTCCCCTATTTATATTTCTGCAGCTGAGCGAGAGCAGTGAGATCCAGGAGCAAAAATATCAGTTGTTCATATATTGCCACTTTCCTCAAAGGGAGAGTTGGGTGTTATTTTCAAAAGTTAAAGGAAACTTGCCAGTCTGGAACATGCTGGAAAAATCCAACGCATACTGAACTAATTGCTTTGTAATATAAAGAGAACCTAAAGTGTGGAGAAGTTGTAGATCATTGGCTGGAGAACATCAGGGAAATCAGAACTCAATGGTGAGCATATGGGCTTCTCTAGATAGCGAAGCTAGGTCTTTGTATTTCATCTTTTGACTTCTTGATGGGGATGCTTCATTGAGTTGGTACTGGTTCCAGCTGTCTAATTCAAGAGAATGGGCATGAACTCAATAAAGCAACCAGGTTATGATTGAATGGACCAAGCAGGTGAGCACTCAGGGAGTGGTAAGAAAGGAGAAGGAAGTGAGTGGAAGCAGAGAGGGGATGTAGAGTGGTGTCATGAGCAGCAGGAAGAAGCAGCAGCAGAAAGAACAGTACTGCAGTGGAAAGATTCTTGTCCAAACTCCACCCAGACCCAAACAAATCATTTACTATTCACTCAAGAGGGGGTCTCCTTTTGTACTGACCAAAAGCCAAGTCTTTTAGAACTGCTTATAGTTCTTTCCTTTATTTACTTAGTTTCACAATTAGACTACGTCATCTTACTCGCTTTCCAGTCATGCCTATGGAATCTCTGGACCAAAAGCAGCTGCAGATATCACCACCAAGAGTTTATTGGAAGCTCGAAATCTCAGGCCATCCCCACCCTGGCCATCATAAACTAAATTGTACATTCTAATGAGCTCTCCACATAATAAGGTGCATATTAAAGACTAACTACCTCCTGTTCCAGAAAAGGATAAGTGAAAGAAAGAAACAGTGAACAAGAGATGGGCTTTGCTTCAAGCAGTATAGAGGAGTACGGATTTTGCTCTGGATTCTGTTTCTTGGAAGACTAATGGAGGTTAAGCAGTATAGGAGTTGGATAATAAATCATGTCAGGCCAGAGAGATAGGGGAGGGGTTAAGGCCCTTGAATTGCATGAAATTGACCCCAGTTTTATTCCCAGCACCACATATGGCCGCTTGAGTACTAGAAACAAGAATAGCCCCAGACACTGTTGGATGTGCCGCCCCCACCTCCAACAATAATAATAATAGTAATGTTATTATTATTGTCTTAGCACAGATCAGGAGCACCCAGTTATACTATATGTCGGTGGCTCTCAAGATTAGGGTAACCCAAAATCAAAAACAAAACGAAAGGTTTGGGGTGGATCTGAATTAAGTGGAGAGCTTCTTAAAATGGAATATTGATGGGGCTATATTGATGGGGCTGGATCAATAGCACAGTGGGTAGGGCATTTACCTTGTACACAGCCAACCTGGGTTCAATTCCCAGCGTTCCATATGGTCCCCCAAGCACCGACAGAAGTGATTCTTGAGTGCAGAGCCAGGAGTAATCCCTGAGCATCTCCGGGTGTGACCCTCCCCCAATAAAAAGAAAAAAAACCAGAATGTTGAATCCACCCCAGATTTTCCAATTCAATAAACCTAAGGGGGGCTTGAAAAGCTTCATGTCTAACCAACTGCTAGGTGATGCCAATGGTGGTAACCCAGAGACAATTCTCAGCAACAAGGATGTCCCAAAAAGCGAATCGCCCTTCTACAAATTATTTGGGATAATTGTGTTCTCAAGTTCTCTATTGAGTTTCACCAGACCACTTTACAAAGACTTCCAGAAAGCGGCCCTCTTGGGAAATTCCTGCTATGTTTCTTCCAGCTGTGTTGAGTTGAGAGCTAATTAGGAAGAAAGCTAGAATGGTTCTCCTTTCCCGCCAGGTTGCTCAGAAAAGTCAGAGACAGCAGGTTAGTAAATAAAATTATACAGATGAGCCCCAGAAACCACCATGTCTTTGGAAAAGGCTTTGCCTTCTCATTGTAAGAGAAAGCTAACATGTCCCATCTTTCCCTTCCACCAAAAGTAGGCAAGCATAAAACCAAGCCAATTTCTTACAATTTAGTAACCTCAGTGCCGACCAATTATATTCCAGGACATGAGAAACAGCTGTTGTAACATTAGAGCTTGAACAGTTTCATCTTAGCCATTTAAAAGGATAAAAGAGCCAATATTTTCATTCCCTTGTGATATTATCAAGACATGATAAACAACCAAGACTATAGTATTAATTACATTAATTTGAAGAGAAGAGAGGCCAATTTAATTGCTCCAAGCTGGAGAATAATTTTTTATGGGAAGACAATCATTCCATAACTTCACATTAGGAGGGAGTCCTTTGTCTTTTTCTACTAATAGAACTTCTTGGGGCAAAAGACAACTATCATAAGGTGGGTTTCAACAGAAAAAAAAACATTCTCACTCTTTCCGTGTATCATTTATTAAATTCATATGTTGAATTATAGCATTTAAAAAACTATGAAAGATATTAATGTCTAAATTATTCATAATCCGGGGCTGGAGCGATAGCACAGCGGGTCGGCATTTGCCTTGCATGCAGCTGACCGGGTTCGATTCCCAGCATCCATTTGGTCCCCAAAGCAATGCCAGGAGTAATTCCTGAGTGCAGAGCCAGGAGTAACCCCTGAGCATCGGCCGGGTGTGACCCAAAAAGCAAATAAATGAATAGATAAATTATTCATAATCCAAAATAGGAAGTAGGGCTGCCATGGCTACATTGTAACACTTTCTCATGTATGGAATGGGTCAAAAGTATCTCTTCATCTCAGTGTTGTAAAGACCCAATGAATGATGGATAACAAAATACTCTGTACAGTGTAACTTCCATCCTATAAATGTAGAAAGAAAAGTATCCTTATTTAGGGCCTTCTATCTGGGGCATATAAACCCAACTAACATTCTCAAATTTTAATATTCATAAGAAACTGATAAAGAGAAATAAAAGCATGGAAAAGGACAGATAATAAGAAAAATTGCAGTTATACAATAAATATAAAATATAATTTCAAATGTAATTCAATTTCAATAATAATTTCATTTTCAAAGGTAATAAAAATTTAGTATTTTCAATCTAGGACTTATTCATACAAAATAATTTGGCTCAGATTAGTTGATGTGATATGTATTATGTTCTCAAAACACCAAGATTAGTCAAATTAATAAGTAGTCAATTTCAGAAATCACCGAACCATATACTATAGTTTAATAAGGAAAATATATTAACGTGATGTTAAGTAGTCATTCCTGAGAGTTGTTGAGTGTGGCCGTGTTGCTCTGGCTGGGATTTGCCACTTAGAGTTTGGAACCCAGGGGACTGCATTCACATTTCAGGAGGAACTTGTTCTCAGATTCCTAACGTGCAAATACTGCTACATTTCCCCAGGACATCCTGTTGTTGCCATCAGAGTTCTATGGGTTATTTGTGGCAAATGCACCTTCAAGTCCTCTGAAAGCTCTGGAAACATAAATTTAGCATAAAAGAAGTTCAACACTCAACTGATAAGACTTGCAAATAGTCAAGAGAACACTCTAAAATTTTGCGTTCTCCAATTCATAGAATCAGGGAAACTTTTATCAATGGGGAGTATCCACCAGAGTATGGCAAAATTGTGATTATTTAAAGTGCTAAACCACAATATTCCTTTTTATGTAAAAATATTTGCATAACTTAAATGCCCAGTAGAGGGTTGCTTGAGCGTAACATAGAGCAACTTTATAAGGGAAAAATGTCCTACCAGTAAAATTGTATAAATCAATATGGACCAAATGTGTGAAACGTATAAGAGAATTTCACTTTCAAAACAGCATTGTTCGCTAAAATCTTTATTTTAGGAATTAGCAAATACTGGAGCTGGAGCAATAGTACAGCCAGTAGAGTATTTGCCTTGCATGCAGCTGACCTGGGTTTGTTCCCCAGCACCACATGTGATCCCCCAAGCTTTAGCCAGGAGTAATTCCTGAGTGCAGAGCCAGAAGTACTCCTGAGTACCACCTGGTGTGACCCCAATACAAAAAATGAAAAAAGAGAAATTAGTAAATATAAATGGGAAAATGTTCTAAGTGTACATGTGGAAATGTTTACATTGGTCATCATTTGGTAATGGGATTATGAGTCATTTCTCACCTTTCCTGAATTCTCTACATATATCTTTCTTTTTTTTTTTTTTTTTTTTTGCTTTTTGGGTCACACCTGGCGATGCACAGGGGTTACTCCTGGCTCTGCACTCAGGAATTACCCCTGGCGGTGCTCAGGGGACCATATGGGATGCTGGGATTTGAACCCGGGTCGGCCGCGTGCAAGGCAAACGCCCTACCCGCTGTGCTATCTCTCCAGCCCTGAATTCTCTACATATATCTTGCAAAATTTAGAAGTTTCTAAGGACCAGGATAATAACAAGCATTTTTTTTAAAGTTCTGTATATATACAGAGCTTTGCTTTTGCTGGATCATTTACTTTTTACGATGGAATTTTAAGGTGGTTCTTAATAGGAAGCGATAGCATCCCATTAAAGCAAACAAATGCATTTCACTGTAGATTTTTAATTTCCACAACTCCACAATTAACTGGAAATTCAGTTTTTGCTGTCTTCTACCTATATCCTTTAGTTTGAGAGCAAGCAATAGAGCTTGGGAGGCGGGGACTGGGAAGAGAAGGACACTGGTACCTAGAAGATACTCACCAAAGTTACAGATGGAGGCTCCTGTTTGGGTCTGTTCCTGAATCCAAGTTACCTTGGCCAAGAGAGCTTCTGATGAGTGACAGCATATAGAAGACATAAGGAAACACCAAAGATACTTTCAAAGAAATCTCCTCATTGTCCTTTAGACACAGAGGGAGAAATCAAATATAAAAGAGCCAGACACCGTGATAACCTAAAAACCAGTTAGACTCCAGGCTAAAGATCTTCCAACATTGTGCTCAGGTATGTCCATTCCCAAATGATCTTCCCCACGGAGCATTTACTATCGTTTTACAATGCCCCCGAGAGATATTGCAATGGCTGTCACCTACATTATTGGGGGTTTGTTGCTAATATTTAAAGTGTAATCTTCATAAACCCAGAAGTTGCTGCCCAATAAATGATCTGTGCCTCACCCTCACTCTCCACCGCAATATCCCACCTTCCTTGCCAGCACAATCCAAGTTTGTTTGGGTAATTGGGCAATAACTTGCTAAGGAAAGTAGGCTTGGCTCTGATGGGTTATTCTGAATCTGAGCCAGTTGATAGTTCCTTTTATGAGTCAGTTTGACAAGGCTACCATGTCCCCAGATTGCAGTTAAACTGGGTGTGTGAGGGTGTTTCTGGATGAGGTTCAGTATTTCCAACTAATGGACTTGGCAAAGCAGATCACGCTCCCCAGTGTGAGTAGGCTTCACCCCATGTCTTGAAGGCGTAGAGAGAAGAAAGGGGAAGTCAAGGAAATCTTTCTCTCTGCCTGAGGTGTATGAGCAGGACATCTTCAGCGTTTGGGGTGGGGGTGGGGGGGTGGTGGACTCTGACTGGACCTACACTCGTGATTCTTCCAGGTCCACAGTTTGTTTACTGAAGATCTGGGATTCCTAGGTCTTCCTAACTTCATAATCATGATAAGAGTCATATCCTTCTACCAAATGTGTGTGTGTGTGTGTGTTTATTCTGTGTGTGTGTGTGTGTGTGTGTGTGTGTGTCAGTGTTTATTCTGTGGAGAAATCCTGGTTGTTGTGTTCTGGTCAACCACGGTCATTGCTGGTGATTGCTACCATGTGACCCACTTCCTGTAAGGGAAACACTGGTGGTGGGGGGAGGAGCTCCAGACAGTTTCCCTCTTTAATAAGAAAGAGGCCGAAAGAAGAAGCCGCTGTGGTTTTCCTTTCTTCCTGCTTTTGGTTGGTGTTATGAGAGAAAAAGATGCCCAGATTTGGTGTAGCCTAACTGCAGCATCATTGCAGAAGTCACAGATACATGAAAGATTGCAAAAGGGACGGGGAGAGGGGTGGGTAGGGTGCTGGATTGTTTTTGATAGTGCTGACCTGCTTTATTTAGCAGCCAATGTCTAGATCATTGTTAAACGAGTAGTTCATGATGACTTTGCATGGAAGTCAGGTCAAATGTAAGCATGCTGTTCACTTGTATCAGAAACTAGCCCAAGAAAGTCTCACTGCTAAAATCAGATTTTGTTATTTCTGTCTGCACTGTAGCACTCTCGTCCCATTGTTCACTGATTTGCTCGAGCGGGCACCAGTAACGTCTCCATTGTGAGACTTGTTGTTACTGTTTTTGGCTTATCAAATACGCCACGGAGAGCTTTCCAGGCTCTGCAGTGCGGGCGAGATACTCTCAGTAGCTTGCTGGGCTCTCTGAGAGGGATGGAGGAATTGAACCCGGGTCTACTGCGTGCAAGGCAAACGCCCTACCCACCCTCTGTGCTACCGCTCCAGTCCTTTGTTATTTCATTAGATATTTATTTACTTATTTTAAATTCACTCTTTAGGCCACATCTTGCAGTGCTGGAAGCCTCCAGGCATCCCGTTGTAGTCCTGGGGGAACCGTGTACTGCTGGCCATCAAATCTGCAGCTCCTGCTTGCAAAGCAGGAACTCCCGCCCTTTGAGCCACCTCCCTGTTTTTGAAAAGCTTCATTTCAGCCACAAAATTAGAATTTTTAAATATGTATCATTTATTGTTTGCTGGTAGGTCACTGAAATGAATCTCCGCGGGAGGCCAAGAAATGTATGGAAATATAGCTCCTTTTTGCCAAAGAAGTAGTCTTTACCTTGCGGTTGGCTAAACACTGCGGCTACGGTTAAAAGAGGGGAGGGGGAAGATGGGCTTTCTCTGCTGACCACGGGTTGCTGACAATGCTGCTGAATTGCCTCCATTTCATGGTTTAGGGACAAAACTGTTGTTCCGGCTCCTAAAGGGTAAAACTGTTTTCTTTGGTCGTGTAGTTTTATAGTGAATTTCATCTTTTCTTTTTTCCAACAAAAGAAACCTTTATTTTAAGTGGTTTAAAGTGAAAAGCAGTTTATTGATGATATTGGCCATGAAATCCAAGGAGGTTTGCTCGCACACACAGCCTGGGGCCTTGGCAGCTTGCCTCAGGACACTTGGGACAGAGCCAGGAAGAGGACTGCAAGGCAGAACTTGATGCTGTTTGTTGGGTCACAGGGCACTCATTCTGGACAGTCCCTGACCTTTTCCTAGAGGCAAATCAATTGAACTTTTGGACAGAGGATTTAGTTTTTAAATTGTGCCTCAACCAGCTATAAGTCTATGAAGAATAAAGCAAATGGGCTTAGAGAAAAAAAAAAAAAGCAATTCTAAATGTGTGCCTTTTTTTTTTACTGAATATGAACAGAAGTGAAAACAGACTTATTGAAAAGAAAAGTCCACTTTCTATTGTCTGAGTCATTTAAAAGATGATTTATCCAAAAGATTAATTTTAGAGTGGTATTTATTCCCAAATCCATCGTTTATTTCATTTTCTACCATTCTTTTCTTCCTTTCTTTTCACTGTTCTATTTTAGGGGTGGGACACAGGTGCACTCAGCACTGGCTCTGTACTCAGCGGTCACTCGTGGTGGCGTTGAGGGGGCATAGTGATGTCAGGAATCAGAACAACGCTGACTACAGGCCGAGCAAGTACCTTAACCTATACCATCTCTGTAGCCTTCTCCCCTTTCCCCCAAACCTTTCAGTAAATGTATGTTAAATTAAGGACTAACTTTCGGGCTAGAGTGATAGCACAGTGGGTAGGGTGTTTGCCTTGCACTCGGCCGACCCAGGTTTGATTCCCAGCATCCCATATGGTCCCTTGAGCTCCACCAGGGGTAATTTCTGAGTGCAGAGCCAGGAGTAACCCCTGTGCACTTGTGTATTGCCGGGTGTGACCCAAAGAGAAAAAAAAAAGGACTAACTTTGTCCTTAGGTCATTTACTCAACATAAATTTGACAAGCACTAAACAATGTATCAGGCACTCTGCTAGGTGTCTAGAAAATAAAAGCTGAAAAACAGATCTTTGTCCTCATCAAGTTAAAGGTTCTTCTGAAACTTGTAGTGTGTAAATAAACAATTGAAGTAACACAGAAACAGCATTACATATGATTATGGACTGGATACTAGAATTACCCACATCAGATAAAATGAACTATTTCACATTCTGGGGACTTAAAAAAGCTTCACATTCAATACAGATGCCTTCGACAGCACTATGTAAGTGTTGCAAAATGATACAGATTTTGATAAACCAGCTTGTCTTTTTTTTTTAGTTTGCAATCATATTATTATTATTTATGCTCTGGGCATACAATGTTACTGTACCTCACGTAGCACAAAAATTCCAGTATCCCTTCACATTGTCCCTAGGTCCCTTCTCTGTACCCTTCCTTCCCCACCCACCTTGTTAAATTCTAGTCAGTTTACAGAGTCTAAAATTTGTTTTCATTAGTCATTGTCTGTTCCCTTGATTTGTTTCTTTATTTTCCACATATGAATGATATTATCCAGTATTTGTCTTTCTCATTCTGATTTATTTTGCTTAACATGACACCTTTTAGTTCCATTCAGATTATAGCAAATGCAAGAATTCATTGTTTATTATAGCTGAATAATGCTGAATTATGTACATATACACATAATTTCTTTATCCATTCATCTGCCATTGACACTTGTGTTGTTTCCAGATTTTGGCTAATAGCCATAAGTTTGTAAATATCTTTTCCAATTTATTTTTGTCTTCTTGGAACAGAAACCAAGAAGTGAAATTACTACATCATATAGTTGTTCTATTTTAATTTTTGAGACATTTCCAGACTGCCATAGATGCTGAAATGGTTTACATTCCCACAAACCAAGAACAAGGATTCCTTTTCTTCACAGCATCTCACCTAGATCTGATTTTTCTGGCTTTCTAGGTATGTGTCATTTTGTGAGGTGATAACTGATGGTTTTGCTTTGTTTTTCCCTCAAAATCAGTGATACTGACCACTTTTTACTATGTCTGTTGAATATTTCTCTATTTTCTTCAGACAAATGTCTGTTTGGTTCTTCCATTTTTTAATTTTTTTTTTATTGTTGAGTTTTGTGAGTTTCTTTATATATTGAGTTTCTTTATATATCATGGGTATTAGCTATATTCAGATGCATGGTATGCAACTATTTTCTATGATTCAGTAGAGCCTTTTAATTTTATACATAATTTCTTTTTCAATGCAGAAGCTTTTTAGTTCGATGTAGTTCCATTAATTTATTTATGCTTTAAAAAAATTTTTTTTAATTTTTTGGTCAAACCTGGCGATGCACAGGGATCACTCCTGGCTCTGCACTCAGGAATTAACCCTGGCCGTGCTCAGGGGACCATATGGGATGCTAGGAATCGAACCCGGGTCAGCCGAGACCAAGGCAAATGCCCTACCAGCTGTGCTAACGCTCCAGCCCCTATTTTTGCTTTTACATTCTTTGCAGGGCTGGAGCAATAGCCGAGCAGGTAGGGTGTTTGCCTTGAATGTGGAAGACCCAGTTTTAATTTCTCTGCCCCTCTCTGAGAGTCCAGCAACCTACCGAGAGTATCCTGCCCGCACAGCAGAGCCTGACAAGCTACCCGTCGAGTATTCAATATGCCAAAAACAGTAACAAGTCTCCCAATGGAGACATTACTGGTGCCTGCTCGAGCAAATCGATGAGCAATGGGATGACAGTGACAGTGACAGTCTCTAATGGACCTGGTGGTGAGGTATGCACTTTCTTTGCTAATTCATTTGAATCATGGTAGTCACCTCTAACATCAATATTATGGCAGTATTCTGACTATGTGCTCCTCAATATACTTTATCAGGTCTTAATCGGTTTGTTAGTTCATTTTAAGTTAGCCTTTATATATGGGAAGAGGTAATGGTGAAAGTGTTTGCTGCCAGGGATGCTTGGACTTCAGGGTTATTTTTTTAAAATTTTATTTATTTTTAGTGAGTCACCATGAGGGTACAGTTACAAATTTACCTATCCTCATGCTTGTGTTTCCCTCATACAATGCTCGAGAATCCATCCCTCCACCAGTGTCCATTCTCCACTACCAATGAGCCCAGTATCCCTCCCACCCTCCAATACCGTCCCCCCCCACCCCACCACGTTTCTGTGGCAGGGTATTCCATTTTGTTCTCTCTCTCCTTTTGGGTGTTGTGGTTTGCAATAGGGGTATTGAGTGGCCATCGTGTTCAGTCTCTAATCTACTTTCAGTACCCATCTCCCTTCCCGCACGGGATCTCCAAACACATTTTACTAGGTGTCCCCTTCTCTATCCGGTCTGCCTTTTCTCTCAGCATGTGAGGCCAGCTTCCAAACCATGGAGCTAACCTCCTTGTATTATATACTACTATTCTTGGGTGTTAGTCTCCTACTCTGTTATTTTATATTCCACAGATGAGTGCAATCTTTCTGTGTCTGTCCCTCTCTTTCTGATTTATTTCACTTAGCATGATCCTTTCCATGTTGACCCACTTATATGCAAAGGTCATGACTTCATCCTTTCTAACAGCTGCATAGTATTCCATTGTATAGATGTACCAAAGTTTCTTCAACCAGTCATCTGTGGTATTGCTGGATCAAATGGGAAGCTCAGCAATAGCACAGCAGGTAGGGCATTTGCCTTGCACACAGCCAACCTGGGTTTGAACTTCAGGGTTATTAAAGTAGACCACTGTTCCTTGGGTTGTGAACACATTCACCTTTTCAATACCAGAGATAGAGATATTGTTTACGCCTAACTTTTTTTTTTTTGCTTTTTTGGTCACACCCTGCAACACACAGGGGTTATTTCTGGCTCTAAACTCAGGAATTACTTCTGGCGGTGCTCAGGAGACCATATGGGATGCTGGGAATCGAACCCGGGTCAGCCGCGTGCAAGGCAAATGCCCTACCCGCTGTGCTATTGCACCAGCCCCTACGTGTAACTTCTTTAAGGAGAACTGAAGTTTCTTATCATCTGCTGTAGCTGTTCTATGAACCACCTTCTTCTTTCTGCGAGCAGTTCCTTTTCCACCAATGCGCACTTGAGCTTGCAGTTTGGCGAGCTTCTCTTGGTTCACTGTTTCTTTCATCTTGTTGCAGCGGAAATGGGGCCATAGTAGGCAACAAATCATAGAGAGTAATGTTTATATATATATGCATATATATATATATATACACACACACACACACACATACCTCTTGGAGAGCCGGTAAACTACCAGGAGTATCCTGCCCACATGGGCAGAGCCTGACAAGTTACCCATGGCATATTCAATATGCCAAAAACAGTAACGATAGGTCTCATTCCCCTGACCCTGGAAGAGCCTCCAATGATTGCAAAAGATGAGTAAGGAGAGGCCACTAAAATCTCAGGGCTGGAAGGAATAGAGACATTACTGGTGCCTGTTTGAGTCAATCGATGAACAAAGGGATGACAGTGATACAGTGAAGAGGTAATGATCCAGTTTATTTTTAACTTTTTTCTTTCACTTTTCTTCTCTCTTTCTGCTTCTTTCTTTCTTCCTTCCTTCCTTCCTTCCTTTCTTTCTTTTTTCTCTTTCTTTCTTTCTTTTTTTCTTTTGCTTTCACTAGTTTTTCCTACACCACTTGTTGAAGAGACATTTATTCCTTCACTCATCCTCTTGGCTCATGTCTCATAAATTGACTGTTTATATATATCTGAAGGTTTATTTCTGAGCTCTCAATTTTATTCCATTGGTCTTAACAATCTATTATTCCAGTACTATACTATTTTTATTATTATGTATTTAGGTATGCATGGGAGAGCCTGGCAAGCTCCCTGTGGCATATTCATATGCCAAAACCAGTAACAATGATGGGTCTCATTCCCCTGACCCTGAAAGAGCCTCCAATGTGGCACCATTGGAAGGACAAGTAAAGATAGGCTTCTAAAATCTCAGGGCTAGGATGAATGGAGACATTACTGAGACTGCTTGAGAAAATCAACAATCAATGGGATGATGATGATGATGATGATGATGATGTTGATGATGATGATGATGATCTTTAGGTATAATTTGAATTCAAGAAATAGAGTGCCTCTGATTTTTTTCTCATGATTTTTTGCTATTCAAGGAATTTTATGATTTTACACAATTTTAGCAGTCCTTGAAGAATGTCATTTGAATTTTGATGAGAATTGTACTGAATCTGTGTAATGTCTTTGGTAGGATGGTCAGTTTAGCAATGTTAATTCCTCTAATCCTTGAGTATGGAAGTTTTTTGTATTCTATATATTTTTACTGCTAACATATTTTTCAATATGTGTTTTTTCTCCTTTGTTGATTATTACTTATGTATTTTATTTTTGAGATATAGTTGTAAATGCAATTGTTTTTCTGGTTTCTTTTCCTTATACATCAATGTTTATATATAAAAGTACAACACAGTTTTATATATTTATGACATAGCCTGACACTCTACTAAATAAGTTTACTGTGATTAGTTTTTATAGAATCTTTGGTATTTTTATGTATAATATCATGCCATCTGTAAATAGCAATAACTGGACTTCTTTTTCAATTTGAATCCCTTTAATTTCCTTCCTTTTTATATGTATGTTTATATTTGTGGGGTTACTCCTGACTCTGGGGTTACTCCTGACTCTGTACTCAGGGAATATTTCTGTTGGTGATCAGGGGACCATATGGGATGCCAGGGATCAAACCCCAGGTCAGCCTTATGCAAGGCAAACACCTCACACACTGTACTATTGCTCTGGCCCCTAATTTTTTTTTTTACCTAATTTATGTGTCTAGTACCTCAAGAATAATATTTAATTGGATAAAAATGAACATCCCAGGGCTGAAGATACAGTTTAGTAAGTAGGGTTCTTGTCTTGCATGCAGCCAACCTGGGTTTGATCCCAAACATCACATGTGTCCCTTAAGACCTACCAGGAGTCATCCTAAGTACATTCAGGAATAAGCCCTGAGCACCGCCAGGTGTGTCCTTGAAAAACAAGAAAATGATTATTTTTTTCTTTGTTAAACTAGTTTCCCTTGAATCAGAAGTTGTCTTAGGTAATAGATTTTATTTGTTCTCTCTCTCTCTCTCTCTTTCTCCGAGATTATGGATTTATATTCATTTAGCCACTTTCTAAGAAAAAAAAATGATTGGACATGCTGGATAGCTTGGGAAATTTTGGCTCACAGGATGAGGAAGAAAAAAATAGTCAGGATTCAATCAAGAATTTATGCAGAACTGCATAAATTTCATATCAGTGGCCAAGATAATATTTACAAGACTGAGTCTCGTAAATGTATAATTCAACATCCCCTGCCCTTAGATTAAAGGGGCAAATTATACAAGTTTTGTTTTTTTTCCAATTAAGGAAAGTCCTACATTCAAATCAATGGAAATATTCCAACATAATTTTAATGACCTGATTTACATACTTTGGGGTATACACATATAATATATATTATATATGTGTGTTACAGAATTAATTAATTAATCCAGCTCCAGGATTAATCTCTGCAGAGACACCAAGCTATGAAAATTCCAGGTACTCTGGTTTTCAGGCTAAGATTTCAGGAGTTCGCAGCCACACCCACATCCCACATCCCACAGCTGCCTCCAGTTCTACATATCTAGGAGTTCCTGGAATGCATGGCCACATATACAGCAGTACAACACTTCCAAAGTCCAAAGTATTGACATCCCAGTAGGCGTCAGTATTCGAGGGGAAAGTAACAAAGAAGCCCAATAAACAAAAGAAGCAACACAGAAGACTCAACTAACAAGGAACAGCTTAGACCCCAGGGTGAAATGTAGCAATGTTCACCAATTTTCCTTTGCTGGAGTATTTATGATAATTCCATTAGCCTGGTAGTCGTAACAAGTAATATAAAAGAAATTATTTTGAGCTGGCTAAGGGGGCAGGCTTGGGGGGTAGTTGGGAAAATGGGGACAATGATAAAGGGAAAGTCATTCTGGTAGTGGGATTGGTGTTGGAACCTTGAATACTCATAACTGTATTATGAATAACTTTGCAAACCATGATGCTTAAAGTTAAAAAAAAAAGACCCCTTCCCCGGAATAGCTAGATAGCCAGTGCATGGCCCCGAGTTTTCACGCAGAGAAAATCTGATGCTGCTCAGATACATCTGAAAATCTGATACTCAGGGACCTCGGTGGTATATGGCGTGGCACTGGTCAAATACACCTGCAGCTGTTAGAAAGTGAGGGCATTTATTTTAGGGTGTGGGGAGAAAATTAATTAAGGTATGATTAGATTCTCTAGAGGGAGCAGGGGGTGAGAGGTGAAATATGCTTGTGTAAGGAATTGCTTATAAAGAACACCCAAGTGGGGAACAAGGAGATGGAATTTTTTTGATACACCAATGTACAGTAAGAACATATATTTAGTAACATTTGCTTCCCTGCACCCTAAGCAGCTGTCCCGCTCCCAAAACATTCCTCCTTCCAGGCAGGGAAAGGGAAGTTTCTGGAGCTGTGAGTGAGAAAGGGCCGGGGCCAGTTCTCTGGAATCTGTATCCAACCATCACTACCAGGCATTAAGGGGTCAAGCATAATCAGGATGTAAGAAGCAAAGACAGAAATTGCTCCAAGATCAACTGGAGAAAGAGACCAACTGGAGAGTCTTATTTAATTTAGGCAAGAAAAGCAAGTCTGTTGTAATTTGGCAGTTGTTCTGGCCAGACTCATAAGCATTACAGTGGACTTAAAAGTTGACTCCTCTTACTCTGCCTTCCTAAAGGCAGGAAAGAGGATCTCTACATATTATTCCTCCCTGCTCAGAAAGGTTTGACTACCCAGGAAATGTTTTAGCTATCCTGGAAGGGAGCTGATAGAAACTGGAAGATAATGTGTATCCACTTAAGGTCAAGTGTTTTTGGAGGAGTGACATCTAGTTTCACAGGTTTATAGTTTTATAGTTAACTATAAAAGGAAGAAAGAAAGAAAGAAAGAAAGAAAGAAAGAAAGAAAGAAAGAAAGAAAGAAAGAAAGAAAGAAAGAAAGAAAGAAAGAAAGAAAGAAAGAAAGAAAGAAGGGAGGGAGGGAGGGAGGGAGGGAGGGAGGGAGGGAGGGAGGGAGGGAGGGAGGGAGGGAGGGAGGGAGGGAGGGAAGGAAGGAAGGAAGGAAGAAAGAAAGAAAGAAAGAAAGAAAGAAAGAAAGAAAGAAAGAAAGAAAGAAAGAAAGAAAGAAAAGAAAGAAAGAAAGAAGGAAAGAGAGAGAAAAGAGAAAGAGAGAAAGGAAGGAAGAAAGGGAAAGAAGGAAGGAAGGAAGGAAGGAAGGAAGGAAGGAAGGAAGGAAGGAAGGAAGGAAGGAAGGAAGGAAGGAAGGAAGGAAGGAAGAGAGAGAAAGAATTTGTGGGGCCAGAAAGAACAGAGAGTTGGGCTCTTGCTTTGCCCATGGCCAGCCTTCTGAGTTCCATCTCTGATACCCCATATAGTCCCCAAAGCCAGCAGGAATGATCTCTGAGAACATAGCTACGAATAAGTCCATCTTATCTTCTGTGCTATTTCTCTGATCCAGCCATTAACATCTTTAGACAGGAACCTTGGAGAATAAAGGGCAAGAAACACTGGTCAGGTGAGGTCAGGAGAAATATCCCCCTTAAAGGTAATATAGGTACTATACATGTAAAATGTAATATATGATCCGGTAAAGGATAGACTTGTAGGAGCCAGGAAGATGGCAAAAAATGGTGGAGCACATATGGCCATATGTGATAGTGGGGATAGAACTAGGGTCAACCACAAGCAAGGTAAGTGCCTTATCTCCTGACTTGACCAAAGCAAAGAGCCAGACTAGACCCCCACCTCCAGCACTGACAGAAGTGACCCATCTTTCCAAAGGACAACATTAATTTCTCTCGTCCTTCCTTCCTTCCTTCCTTCCTCCCTTCCTTCCTTCCTTCCTTCCTTCCTTCCTTCCTTCCTTCCTTCCTTCCTTCCTTCCTTCCTTCCTTCCTTCCTTCCTTCCTTCCTTCCTCTCCCTTTCTCCCTCCCTCTCTTTCTCCCTCCCTCCCTTCCTCCCTCCCTCCCTCCCTCCCTCTCTCCCTTCCTTCCTCCCTCCCTCCCTTTCTTTCCTTCCTTCCTTATTTCTTTCTTTCCCTCTCTCCCTCCCTTTCTATTTTTTTTCTTTTTGGGGTCACACCTGGCGATGCACAGGGGTTACTCCTGGCTCTGCACTCAGGAATTACTCCTGGAGGTGCTCAGGGGACCATATGGGATGCTGGGAATCGAACTCGGGTTGGCCTCGTGCAAGGCAAATGCCCTACCCTCTCTGCTATTGCTCCAGCCCCTCTCTCCCTCCCTTTCTTTCCTCCTTATTAGTGCTACTCAGATTGTAATCATCACCCTCATCACTTGAGAACTTGAGAGAAATATAAATTGGTGAATCTCGCATCATAACTAATCTGTGAGGCCATCTCTTGAGACTGGGCATAGTTATGGATTGTCATTTCTGGCTGAGGGACAGAAAGATAGTACAGAGGGGTCAGGTACTTTTTCTTGCATATGGCCAACCTCAGTTCTATCTATGACACATATGGTCCTCTGGGCATCACCAGGGATCACTCCTAAGCACAGAGCCAGGAATAGCATCTGATTTCTGCTGTGTGTGACATAAATCCCCCAAGAAAGGAAAAAGAAAAAGATTTGGCTGCTGTCTGGCATGCACCGTGCCTCTCACTGGCTCTCCTCTGTGGGGAGCCAGCTACCATGTGGAGAGAAAACATTCCGGGGAGATGCATACTGCCAGAGAGGCTTGACATCAAGAAGCAACGAATGGGATATAAGGTAGGTCTGGCTGTGCCATCTGTCACCCCGACTGATGTCCTGGGTTGATTCAGTAGACCTGTGTGTTGAGTCAGGTGTTTCCTTCTTCCCTCTCTGCTCCCTGTACCTGACTCCTGAAACTTTGGCTGAGTGTATTGTAACCGCACTGCCCTGCTAGAATCTCCAGGCAGGCTCGGAACCAGAGAAGCACGGTGGTGGGGGACAATTCAGGGACTGAAATCCCTTAATTCGCAAGTGTGAGTTTGTAACTTCCACCCTTAACAGCTCACTCATGTGCTGAGTGAGGGTGTTCCCTGGACCTCTGCTCTCTGGGACACTGGCCCCTTGGGCCCTGTAGCTGGGTATGCTCTGACACACCAGCAACTGTAGGAGCACTGACAGTGCTCAGCCCCTGGTGCGCATGTGTGTGAGTGCCACAGCGTCGCCTGGGAAACACCCGCAACTGAAGGACTGCCACACCTGAAGGGCACGGGAGCCAGCATAAGTGTGGGACCCTGGTGAGTACCATGGCTGAGTGTGAGGGCACCACATGTGTCACTCCCAAACTTGCTGTTATCAATGGCAACATCAAAGGGGAAAGGGAAGAGATTGAAAGATGATGAAGCATGGGCTGGAGCGATAGCACAGTGGGTAGGGCGTTTGCCTTGCACACGGCCGACCCGGGTTCGATCCCCGGCATCCCATATGGTTCCCCAAGCACTGCCAGGAGTAATTCCTGAGTGCAAAGCCAGGAGTAACCCCTGAGCGTTGCTGGGTGTGACCCAAAAAGCAAAAAATAGATGATGAAGCAGTAAGCAGATAAATGGACGAATGGACAGATAATAAAAGGAGCTAGTCAAAGACTAGCTTACTGGTCATTGAGGTTTACCAATAGCTATGTGAGTGAGTATGGAATTAACCTTCTGTATTCAAGTCTTAGGTGGTGATTGATTCTCCCACCTTCACTGAACATTTGTGAGCAACTCTGAGCCACACCCAACTCAATGACTCAGATAACTGATTCACACAGAACTGGGAGAGAGAAGCTGAGGGTTATGTTGGTTTGGTTTGATGTTTGAGTCACACTCAGCGAGAACTCCAGGTGGTAATTAATGGGACCATATGTGGTGCCAGGGATTAAACTGAGACCTTTGGCTCTGTACTACCTCTCCAGTGCTGAGAGAGAAAGGTTGAATGTCATTTTTTAAAAAACCTTTAATTTTGGATTAATTTTTTTTTATTTATTTTATTGAATCACCATGAGATAGTTAAAATGTTTGGGTTACAATTTCACAATGATCAAACACCCATCCCTCCACCAGTGCAAATTCCCCACCACCAATATCCTGGGTATAACCCCCCTTTTCCACCCGTCTGCCGTGGATTAATTTTCTATGCAGCAATAGGTAAGCCACACAAAGGCTGCATCAGAAACTCTGCAAGAATTGCTGAGTAATGTGTATTTAGCACCTCCTGCAGTTGTTCCCCTGCACTGCCCCCTGGGAAGCACTGGTGTCCCTAAATAAGGAGCGGGGACTTTGATCCAAAAGATTAGCACGGGGCTTAGAGTATCCTATAGGATAGACCATATTCTCAAGAATAGCTGAGTAGGGTCCTGAGCTTGCATCTCTGATTTCCCACATGAACCGAGCACAAGCTGAGTATCTTTTCTGTCTGTAATCACTGACATTGCAAGTGATGTCTGGCCAGACAATGTCAAATGTGTGCAAGCATCACAAAAAGGGGTGTGGCCCTGTCTTTTGAGTAAAGGACCATAAGTGGTGTGCCTCGCTTCAGAATGCTAACTCTGGTAAGTGCAAACACAAGCACCACATGTAAGGAGTACAAGCCTTGATGAACACCACAGCCAAGTGTGCAGATACCACAGCCCAATGTGCTAACCCTGACAAGCATCCCAGTGAAGAAATATGTGCAAACTCCACATCCGGGTAAACGTGCAACCCCTGGCCATTCCAATGACGGGATCAAAGAAAGGAAGGACGGGGAGGGGATTAAAAAAAACACCCAAAACACCAAACCCAAAATATGAGGGGCTTTGGAACAAATTTTCCCAGATTCAAGTTCTAGTTCAACTATTTCGCAGCTGAAAAAGCTGGAGTGGGTTATCTAAGGTCTTGTGCCTTTGTTGCTTCTGTAAAATACTGCTAACAATAGTACATATCTTTAGGTAATGTAAGGAAGATTGCGTGAGTTAATATATTTAAATCACTTAGCATATTACCTGGCAACAGCCAGTACAATACATTTAGTGATGTTTTTTTTTTTCATTCAACAAGCATTTTTAAGGCACCAGTGAAGGATCAGAGGTGGGGGGAGGGGGAGGAGGGGTGCTAAAAGATATGATGATTACTAAGATAAGTGTCTGCTTCCCCTGGGACTGTGGTTCTAATGAGACATGGTCCATAGAAGACTTTAAAAAAGAAAAAAACAGAATGTATTTAGGATACTGCATTGATCTGGAGCCCAGAAGATGTCAATTTCATCATAGATGAACACATTAAGGAAAGGTTTAATAAATAGGGTCACTAGAGAATTGAAGAATATGGGGCTTGGTTCCCTCCAACACTTGACCTTACTTTTAAGGGGCATTCTAGCTTATGTATTCATTTATTTTGGGTTTGGGATCACATGTGGTGGCTCTGGGGTTCAGTGCATTGGAACCACTCTGAGTGGTGATCAGGGGGAAAACAGTGTTGGGGAGGGGACCATAGATCCTACATGGGTACCTACCTACGTGCATAGTGTACATTTCAGCCCTTGGAGCCTTTGCCCCAGTCTTATAGCTTCTTTTACTTTATGAAGAAAACTGACAAACCACAAACAACATCAGCCTCTGTAGGCGGGAGTTGCCTGGACGCAGGACCTGGATGCCTTATTTTTAAGACGCCAACCAATGTATCTGTTTCCTGCTCCTCGATCAGGCTGCCTTGCTCACTGGCCTTGATGCTCTGACAATGGCTCCATCCTCTCATGGAAAGTTTCTCTGCCCCGCTGCTTGCAAGTTGGGTCTTTCTGATCCTTCACATCCTGCTTCAGTGCCTCTGCTTGGAGGTCCTTCGGCTGGAGGTTTTTACATGACACCTGCAGGTTAGGATACTTCTTTCCTAGCAGCCCTAGAATTTGGCATCACTTAGTTTTCTTGACCCATTGGCCACCGTCTCTCGAAGTACAACTCACGGTCTCCGAAGGCTGACTTAGTTCTCCTCTCTGGTGTCTGCCCCAGCGGTGCGCTCCCTGGGACACAGTGCGCATGCGGTGAATACGTGTTACTGAGGGGATGAATGAAGGCATAAACATGTCCTTTCACAGCCACGTAACCCTACAGCATGATTTCCTGAAATGTCAATCTGAATTACGAAGGCCATTCATTCTAATTCTGGGAGACAAAACTGCAGAAAGAAACAGAATGTGACAGCAAGTATTTTTACCTGTGCTTTGCTGCTACAGATTTGGGAAGGATTGGGAGGGGTGGGGAGGGGCAGGCAGAGGATGGGGGAGTATTTCCTCCTCTTAGGGGGAAAGCACTGAATTTTGTATTTGATTTTCATTCTTTAATGTACAATTGAAGTAGTACCATGGGGGGGGGGGAGCTGTGGGGGGATTAGGGAGGGTAAAGGGAAATCTGAAGCTTAGACCTCTTATTTGGCCTAAAAATTATAGGCCAAGTGTGTGGAGGGGAGGAAAGCATGAAGGGCACAGATGATCCGATTCCAAAGCTCTTATATTCTCTAGTGACCCTATTTATTAAGAAGGGAAGAATAAGAGCATTCTTCCCTTCTTATTCCAAAGAAATGCTGCTCATTGAGTAAATATCTGATACAAATATAAGTGAACACAGTTAAATACCTATATGGCACAGAAAAGGCAGACCACACAGGAAAATATCAAATAGGTTTCCAAGGGTTCAGCCAGAAGACAATGTTCATGAACACAGGAACTGGGTGATGGGCAAGCCATTAACTCATTCACCGTGGCTCCTTGCCCCACCCTGGGGTCCCACACTGTTCCCCAGAAAGGTGATGGGGACTGCAGTACAGAGTCCCCCACCTCTAGTTGATGTGACTGGTCCTGTCCTCCAAAAAAAGTTAGGTTGTCTCTTCCCAAGCCCCTAAAGGATTGGCATATTTCATTTTCAAGCTTATAATTTAGAGAAATTGGCAGTTCCTATTGCAAAGAATTCCAAGATCAGACCAGTCAACGGGTGTAACAGGTCAGATCTGAGCTTAGATGGAGAAGTGGGTGGAGAGGAGGAGATAGAGGTGCAGGGGGAGGTGAAGTCTTTGATGGGGAGGGGGGCAGTTGGGAGGGGGGTCATTTGCCATAAGCCTCCATGTGTTTACAGTAACAAGAAAAGTGCCAGGCTTATCAGGTTTAAATAGGACTAAGACCCACTCCTTTCCCCGTGGTGAGGAATTATTGGGCCACTTAACTTGAGTTGGCTAACACTGGCTAAACAATCAGAGAAATCGTGACTTACGCTTCCTTGGGAAATTCTCTTGTCCAAGTTTACTGAAAGCCAGGGTGTGTATTTTTAGTCTGCTTTTGCATTTGTGACATTTAAATATGCAGATTTTCAGAGACACAAGACCTATGCTGCGATTTACATACAAACACATTGAAGCATATTGAAATATTAATCTTCCTCCTACCTTTTCCCTTATTGGGTCCTAGATTCTTGAACTGCCTTGCTGGAAAAAGATGAGTACAAGTGTCTGAGGGAAGAGCCGGAAGTCAAGGTCAAATTGGGAGGAAGGCAGCTATACTGGTGAGGGAACTTCAAGCTATGTCTGACTGATCATTGAAGGGTGCTTTGTTCTTTTGAATGCAAGTCTGATGGCATCTATGGGCCTAGCACAGTGCCCAGATGCAGTTGTGTTTTTTTAACCTATGGAATAAGGTACTCAGAAACCCTGAAAACTGACCTGGAAAGCTCCTCTTTACATCTCAAGAAAAGGGAAACCAGAGCAATTGTACAGGAAGTAAGATGCTGGCCTGGGTTTGGTCCATCCTGTATAGTCTTGCAAACATTACCAAGAGTAATTCCTGAGTACCAGCCACTCGAACAAATCGATAAGCAATGGGATGACCCCCAAACAAACAAAAAAACTCTTAAGAATGGGTGGGGGCAGAATGGAAAGATAGTGCAGAGTTAGACACTTGCTTATATCCAGCAGACCCAGGTTCAATTCCTAGAACCACACATGGTTGCCCTGAGCACTTTCAGAAAGGACCTCATGAGTACAACTGGGTATGTCCCCTTTCTGCCCCACCCCACCCCCGAAATAAACCACAGCAAAAATAGATCAGAGAGATGGCTTAGAGGTCTGGAGCACATACTTTGCATGCAGTGTGTAGAGCCCTGGGCTCTCTCTCCCTGAGCACTTTTGGGTGTGGCCCCAAAAATCAAACTAAATGTTCATTGAGGGCTAGTGAGATAACACCTGGTTAAAACGTTTGCTTTGCATATGGTCAATCCTGATTCAATCTCTGGTCCTCCAAACACCACCAGAAGCAACCCCTAAAGACAGAGCCAGGAGTAGTCCTGAGCACTGCAGGGCATGGTCCCAGAATCAAACAAACAAGCAAACAAAACTGATAGAAAATTTGACCAAGTGGCAATGTAGAGAAACCTTTGGGTCAGTCTGATAACCCACATGCTTAACCATTTCATCACGACTTAATGACAAGTTACCTCATAACCCATGCACACGTCACCAACCTTAAATGAGATCACCAATCACAAGTGCTCTTCGATCACTGAACTAGGGCTGGAAGTGATTTAGCTTCCTTGAGTGAGTTGGCAGCTACCTTAAGATCTTGTAAGGTCTCATGGTTGTCACCGTAAGCATCAGTAATTATTGTAACATAAGTACTGAGAAAATTTCAGGTGGTGGAGGGAAAAAATACCCAATAGAAGACAGAAAGACTTTAAGACAAATTTGGCGCTACCATACAGCTGAAGTTAAAAAAAATAAACTCCAGAAAAACCTTGGCTGGTGCATAATGATCTAATGGGAATAACTAGCTTAAATTGTGGCTGACTTCCTGCTTTCATCACTTGACATTTTCATTTCTCATTCTCTTGTGGATTGTATATCTCTAAAGGAATCTACAAACATTCATAGGAACCCACATGTTTCCTCTTCTCATCAATTATAACACAGGGTCCATTTTATGGAGCTAATTTCTCTCTAGGTCAGATTCTCCTCTTGGACTTGTTGAATCCCTACAGGGAAAAAAGTATGGCACGTGAATTTTTCCAGAAATGTAAATTGGGAGAAAAGGAGTTACTAGATCCAGCAAGCTGGGCAGGGCATATGTGTCTTCCACCAGGGGTCAGTACAACTTTTAGAAGACTGCAGGACGGGCCTCCAGATTAGATAAGGGTGAAGTCTTTGTTGCCATTTGTCCCTCAGAAAACACTCACCACCAAGAGGATGTCCTGTTACTGAAAATAGTAGCCAGTTCCAAGTTGTTAAACACACGAAACACACAGCTAAATATAAATCCAGATCAGCTGGGCAATGTCAAACCCCGGAGTCAGCCACAGAGACAGAATATCTGTATCTAAAGCACCAGAATTAGCAGCATAGCGCGGATCCATATCTCAAGCACCAGAATTAACGTCCTAGCAAGGATTCTCATTTTAAATATGCAGTTTTGATAAATATTAAGGCATGCTTTCCTACCTAATTCATGATCGCAGGCTAAATTGTCTAGGGTTTAGGGCTTATCAGCTTGAGTTTCTGGATTGGGAATGTAGGATGTGAACTATATCTTTTATTTCTAGCTTGTCACCCCGGCTTCTAATTTTTGTAATGGTAAAGAATAGAGACTTTGAAAAAGATTAAGTACAGGAACTTGACTCCTTGTTTACTCTTTTTTCCTGGCCATCAACGGTGAAAAGTGGAAATCAAGCAGCAAGGATGAGACTAACTGATGAAGCACTTGCCTTAGAAGTATGAGGTTCAGAGTTCAAGCCCTTGGCACTGCTTAAAAAAAAAAAGTGGATGGGGCTAGAGCAATAGCACATCGGGTAGGGCGTTTGCCTTGCACTTGGCCGACCCAAGTTTGATTCCCAGCATCCCATATTGTCCCCTGAGCACATCCAGGGGTAATTCCTGAGTGCAGAGCCAGAACTAACCCCTGTGCATTGCTAGGTGTGACCTTCCCCCCCAAATGTGTGGAAACCAGACCAGATTGTCCATATTGCTCACCTGCTTAAAACTCTCCAAAATAAAATGAAAAAAATTGGCATAGGTGACAACACGGAGCATGTTGGTGTTCCTGCAATTTTTCTCTCTCACCCTCTGCCTCTCTTCCCTATACTTAGCACATTCCAGCCACAGCAGCTGTTTCGCTGATATGTTGAATCTGTGATTTTCGAAGTGTGGTCCCTGGGCCTCCAGCATCCGCATTGCCTTGGAAGTTTCCAAAAGAAACAGTCTTGGATCTCACCCTATTGAATCAGAAACTCCCAGGGAGGGGCGGGCAAAATAATCTGTGTTTTAACTAACCCTTCCAGTGATTCTGATTATTTTGTATGTGTGTGGTATGTGTGTGTGTGTGTGCTGTGTGGTGTGTGTGTCTGTGTGTGTGGTATGTAATGTGTGTGTCTGTGTGTGGTGTGTGTGGTATGTAATGTGTGTGTCTGTGTGTGGTGTGTGTCTGTGTGTGGTGTATGTGTGTGTATGTGTCATATGTATACGTGTGTGATGTGTGGTGTGTGTGTCTGTGTGTGTGAGGGGTGTGTGTATATGTGTGTGTGTGTTTATTTGGGGTCACATCTGATGATGCTGAGAAATTAGTTCCAGCAGGATGTTCAGTGGACCATGTGGTTCTGGGATCCAACCCTGGCCTCTCACAGGCAAAGCATGCACACTTGCCCTTTGGGCCATATCTCTGGCCCCCCACCAAGTGATTCTGATGCCTGTTGGAGTTTGAAAGCTGCCGTCCCAGTTCTACACTGTCATCTCTGCCTTGGAATCTTGGAACTGCCCAGACATTTTGCCTGATGAAACTTGACCAAGAGACTGTCCTCGTTCATCAGATGTTAGTTAACTAGTAAGCTCCCTAAAGAGCCTTTCCCTGACACTCCTCTTTCACAGGAGTGACCCTGCATTTCTTCATCCCTATCTGTGCCATTCTCAGTCCAGTTTCTCCAGAAAGCAGCCTGAAGTAATCTGCTGATTGACTTAGTGATTTTATTGTCCATTGCCCCCATTAGAATCAGACACCTTATTAATTTATACCATGTGTGTGAGTGCCTACAATAGTGCCTGTACACCTGAAGTTCTTAATAAATGCTTCTTAAATTAACACAGAGGAGTTTTTTGACCAGTTTACCTTGGACAAGTACGATAAATTAGATTCTCTAAAGGAAGTGGCAGTGTTGTAGAGCAAATGCTTGGCATGGAGTCAGAATATAAGGATCAAATTCTAAATTCACCACTTGAAAGTCAACTGACTTTGGGTAAGTCATTTAACTAGATTAGTGGTCTCAACGAATTAAAAAAATTATTATTAGGCCTCTTCCACCCAGATCCTCCATTTTCCAGTAGCTAGGTGGTCACATCCAGAAACTGCCCCCGGCCCATGTAATCCCATCAACAGCCAACATCCAGAGACTATAAAACCAAGATCCTGGAAGAGAGCGACACAGAATCTCTTGCCCCTAAGGCTGGCTGTATTCACCAGGGCCCCTCGGAGGGAGTGGGTTGAGTTTCCCTCCCCACCCCAAGCAGAGTCCTGGCAGCCGAAGACCTCTGGAACCCAGCCACAGCCATGCTCAAGGCCCCTCTCCACACGTTTGGATGAGCCTCACGCATGAAGGAACTGCCAGAGGAACCCAGGTGCAGGACCCGTGCTGAGATTTCCAAGCCTGCTTGGATTGGGACTGGGTTTCTTCTGCCCAGATCCCCCATTTTCCAGTAGCTAGACGGTCACACCCAGAAAGTGCCCCTGGTGCCATGTAATCCCATCAACGGCCAACATCCAGAGATTATAAAACCAAGCTCCAGGAAGCTTGCAGCCTCACAACATCTTATAGCCTTGTTCTCCCTCTTGAAGAACCTGGCTAGCTACCGAGAGTTTTTTGCCTGCATGGGAGAGCCTGGCAAGCTCCCCATGGTGTATTCATATGCCAAAACCAGTAATAATGATGGGTCTCATTCCCCTGACCCTGAAAGAGCCTCCAATGAGGCACTGTTGGGAAGGACGAGTAAAGAGAGACTTCTGAAAGAAGCTAGGACAAATGGAGATGTTACTGAGACCACTTGAGAAAATCGACAATCAACAGGATGATGATGATGATGATGATGATGATGATGATGATGATGATGATGAGTGGTCTCAAGGAAAAGTGGTGGGTCTGTGTTTGGGGGGATGATTTTGTTGTTATTTAATAGTGGGAGGTATTTTTGTTATCACAACTGGATGTGAAGAAGGAAGTAGGGAATACTATTGGCAACTCATTTGTAACTGCAGGGGGTTAGTACATCCTACAATACAGGAGTCAGAAAGATAGTACAGGGAATGATGAACTTGCTTTCATAGAGCTGATTTTGGTTCTATCTCTGAACACTGCCACCAGTGATCCCTTAACATAGAGCCATAAGCAGCCCCTGTGCGTCATTAGTTGTGTCCCTGGAACGAGCAAACAAAATTCTACAATGCTCAGACCAACCAACCTCCTGCAGCAAAGAATTGGGAGCTGGAGAGAGAATACAGCAGGCAAGGCACTTGCCTTGCACACAGCTGACCCAGAACCTCAAATTGTCCCCTGAGCTCAGCCAAGAGTGATACCTGAGCGCAGAGCCATGAGTAAGGCCTGAGCACCACTGATTGTGGCCTTCAAACAAACAAAGCTTAGGCAGGACTAGAACATATTGAGAAAGCTTGAACTAGAGACCTGCCCCCTCCCCCATTTGTAAGCAGGATAATATTCCTAACAATGATACTCCAGTGAAATTATTCCCAGGAGAAGATTTGGGAAATGCAAATTGTAGACAGAGGTTTCCAAGCGGACATTCTCTGTGTTTGATAGCCCACCTGACAGAGTGATTGCTCAAGGAATATTTTTTTTTTTTTATTTTATCATTTTTTTTTTGAGTTTTTTTTTTTTTAATTTATTTATTTTTAATTAGAGAATCACCGTGAGGGTACAGTTACAGATTTATACACTTCTGTGCTCACACTTCCCTCATACAAAGTTTGGGAACCCATCCCTTCACCAGTGCCCATTCTCCACCACCCGTAAACCCAGTGTCCCTCCCACCCTCCCCAATCCCATCTCCCCCCCACCCCACCCTGCCACTGTGGCAAGGCATTCCCTTCTGCTTTCTCTCTCTAATTAGCTGTTGTGGTTTGCAACAAAGGTGTTGAGTGGCCGCTGTGCTCAGTCTCTAGCCCTCATTCAGCCCGCAACTCCCTTCCCCCACATGGCCTTCGACTGCAATGTAGTTGGTGATCGCTTCTCTGAGTTGACCTTTCCCCGGAACGTGAGGCCAGCCTCGAAGCCATGGAGTCAACCTCCTGGTACTTATTTCTACAGTTCTTGGGTGTTAGTCTCCCACTCTGTTATTCTATATACCATAGATGAGTGCAATCTTTCTATGTCTGTCTCTCTCTTTCTGACTCATTTCACTCAGCATGAAGCTTTTCATGCCCATCCACTTAACTACAAAATTCTTGACCTCCTTTTTTCTAACAGCTGCATAGTATTCCATTGTATAGATGTACCAAAGTTTCCTCAACCAGTCATCCATTCTGGGGCATTCGGGTTTTTTCCAGATTCTGGCTATTGTAAACAGTGCTGCGATGAACATACATGTGCAGATGTTGTTTCGATTGTACTTTTTTGATTCTCTGGGATATATTCCCAGCAGTGGTATTGCTGGGTCAAATGGGAATTCAATATCTAATTTTTTGAGAGTCGTCCAAATTGTTTTCCAGAAGGGCTGAACCAGTCGGCATTCCCACCAGCAGTGAAGAAGGGTCCCTTTCTCCCCACATCCTCTCCAACAGCGGTTGCTTTTGTTCTTTTGGATGTGTGCTAGTCTCTGTGGTGTGAGGTGGTATCTCATGGTTGTTTTGATCTGCATCTCTCTGATGATTAGTGATGTAGAGCACTTTTTCATGTGCCTTTTGGCCATTCGTATTTCTTCCTTGGTAAAGTTTCTGTTCATTTCTTTGCCCCATTTTTTGATGGGGTTGGATGTTTTCTTCTTGTAGAGCTCAACCAGTGCTTTATATACCATTGATATCAACCCCTTATCTGATGGGTATTGTGTAAATATCCTTTCCCATTCTGTGGATAGTCTTTGTATTCTGGTCACTGTATCTCTTGCGGTGCAGAAGCTTTTTAGTTTAATGTAGTCCCATTTGTTGATCTCTGTTTTTACTAGATTGCTTAGTTCCGTGTCACCTTTGAAGATACCCTTATCTTCAATATCGTGGAGGGTTTCGCCGACCTTGTCTTCAATGTACCTTATGGTTTGTGGTCTAATGTTGAGGTCTTTAATCCATTTTGATCTGACTTTTGTGCATGGTGTCAGGTCAAGGTCTAAACCCATTTTTTTGCATGTGGTTGTCCAGTTGTGCCAGCACCATTTGTTAAAGAGGCTTTCCTTGCTCCACTTCACTTCTCTTGCTCCCTTATCAAAGATTAGATGGTCATACATTTGGGGTTGTGTGTAGGGATATTCCACCCTGTTCCATTGGTCTACGGCTCTGCCTTTGTTCCAGTACCATGCTGTTTTAATTGTTACTGCTTTGTAGTAAAGTTTGAGGTTGGGGATGGTGATGCCTCCCATCATCTTTTTCCCAAGAATTGTTTTAGCTATCCTTGGACGTTTGTTATTCCATATGAATTTTAGGATTGCTTGATCCATTTCTTTGAAGAATGTCATGGGTATATTTATAGGGATCGCATTGAATCTGTATAATGCTTTAGGGAGTATTGCCATTTTGACAACATTGATTCTCCCTATCCACGAGCAGGGTATATGTTTCCATTTCCTCATGTCCTCTTTGATTTCATGGAGTAGCGTTATGTAGTTTTCTTTGTAAAGGTCTTTTACTTCCTTGGTTAAGCTGATTCCGAGGTACCTGATTTTCTGGGGCACGATTGTGAATGGGATTGCTTTTTTCATGTCCCTTTCCTCTGCCTCATTGTTTGCATATATGAAGGCCATGGATTTTTGGGTATTGATTTTGTAGCCTGCAACTTTACTGTATAAGTCTATTGTTTCTAAGAGTTTCTTAGTAGAGGTTTTAGGCTTCTCTAGATATAGTATCATGTCGTCTGCAAATAGTGAGAGTTTGATTTCTTCCCTTCCTATCTGGATGCCCTTAATCTCTTTTTCTTGTCTAATAGCTATCGCAAGTACTTCCAGTACTATATTGAAGAGGAGTGGTGAGAGTGGGCATCCTTGTCTTGTGCCTGATCTCAGAGGAAAGGCCCTTAGTTTTTCCCCGTTGAGGATAATGCTTGCCGTAGGTCAAGGAATATTTTTTAGGGAACTGAGTAGGGATAAGGATGGTACTTGGCAAGATACTTGGGGAGGATAACAGACGGTAAAGCAATTGGTTCGGGATTTGACATGTACATGGAAAACTCTGCTTCCATCCTTGCTTAGCTCTCCTGCTTGCTGCACAACAGACCCCGATGGTCAGATTCAGTTCTCTTGCCCCTGTTCATTTTAGTTTTTCTTTTTGTACCATCCCCCAGAGGTTCTCACAAGCCACTGGTGGTGGTGCTTGGGCATCATTCAGTGCTGAGGGTCTGTCCAACTGTGGGCTCCTGCCCTTTCAGTCATCTCCTGGCTGTCCTGCCTTTCTTAATAGAGTTTCTGATTCTGGGGCTGGAGCGATAGCACAGCGGGTGGGGCGTTTGCCTTGCACGCGGCCGACCCGGGTTCAAATCCCAGCATCCCATATGGTCCCCTGAGCACCGCCAGGGGTGATTCCTGAGTGCAGAGCCAGGAGTAACCCCTGTGCATCGCCGGGTGTGACCCAAAAAGCAAAAAAAAAAAAAAAAAAAAAAATAGAGTTTCTGATTCTTGGTTCTCAAGAATGTCCCCATCTTATTCCCTAGCACTCTACTGAGGAATTTGACTATTTTAGCTGGAAAAACCTTAGCAAGGCCCATTCTGCACTTTTTCTGATGAAACTTTCAAAATCTGGCATTACGCAACAAGCTTACCCAGGAACCCCGAGTTACTAATTTGAAGCAACTGGAAATCATGTTGCTGCTTCCTGCTTGGGACTGTGTCCTGTCTTCCATGATGGCCAACTTCCTTTGCCGGCTTTTGTTTTCCTATTCTAAAAAAGTATATACCCAGTGGAGTGTTTCAACCAAGAGCCAGCAATGCTTGAGATGAGCCATTGTGCTTATACATTAAACAACAACAGAAATGCAGGCTGGGGAGATAGCTCAACAGGTTGGAACGTGTCCACTTTGCATATGGATCCCAGGCTTGATTCTCCAGAACTATGGGGAGAGACACCCTGAGTACTAGACTGGGAATACTTCTGAGAGCCCTTGGGCATGACTCCAAGAGAATAAAAGGACTTCCTTGCTTTGGGGCTAGAGCGATAGCACAGTTGGTAGGGTGTTTGCCTTGCATGTGGTCGACCTGTGTTCTATCCCTAGCACCCTGTGTGGTCCCCTGAGCCCATCAGGAGTGATCCCTGAATGCAGAGCCAGGAGTAAGCCTCGAGCACAGATGGGTGTTGTTCAAAACCAAAAAGCCCAAACCCAAACAAAATTATTTTTGCTTTTTGCTCATGGGTGAATCATCCTTCTTCCCTTTTCCCATTTTCTTACTTAGTCGATGACCATTTCAGAGTCTGCGAAACATCTGGAAGCTGTTGTGTGTTTGATGAGTGATATATTGTATATTTAATGCTGTTGACTGGCAAACATGATCTTATGCTCTGTGTTCATATTGTCCAGGGTGATGATCTAGTCATGGGCTGCCCATGTGCATTATGGACAACAAAGGGTTTTCTAAGAGATGAGCTATTCATTTGGCCGGATTTGATCCACAGCCACCCAGTGAACTGAGTATGGCATATATAAATCTAGATACATGACAGCTCATCACCTTGAGGGACAAGGTTAGAGAATATGGGACAGAACCATGAAGAGAATCCCTATCATCGGGGCTTTGTATGTGCTAGGCTGTTTTAGGGTCTTGTGTCAACCTCGGGGACAAATTCCTCCTGGGAAAGAAATTGAACCAGCCTTGAATGACTCGGAAAACTTTAACCCTGTGTGTGTTGCCTGTGTGTGATAACAGAACTTTTGCTTTGGATGTTCTCTTTGTGTCCAACAGACAACAGGATCACAGTAGTTATTGAGTTCAGCAAAGACTTTTTTCATTACTGCTACTGCTCCAGGTGCTGGGACTATAACAGTGAGCAGTACCCCTTTCCACACACTTTATCCTGAGCTCACATTCTAGGTGCAATGGATAAACAAAAACTGGCAGTTGGTATATAGTGCATCGATAGGGCATAGTCTCATGTTTAGAAATAAAATTACAGAATGGGGGGAGGAGATTGCTATGGTGAAAGGCGGGGTAAGACCACATCCAGCTGCACTTAGAATTTATTCAGGGATCACTCCTGGCAAGGCTTGGGGAACCATACACAGTGCTGGGAACTGAACCCAGACAACCACATGCGAAGCAAGCACCCTGCCCACTGTACTATCATTTTGGTTCTGGGCTTGCTATTTTTCAAATCATCAAAGGTATTCTCCATAGTGAGGCATCATTTGAAAGGTGACCTAGAAAGGAAGAGAGGGAGTGTGTCTCATAGATACTGGGTTCAGAATATAGAGATAAGCACGTGCAAAGGTCCAGCGGTAATGACCTAAATAAAGAGAACCTGCTAGTAAACCAGCCTGGCAGGAGAATGAGAAGATTAGCAGAAGAGAGTGTTGGCAAAAATTGAGCTGAGAATTCTTTGGGGAGGAATAGAAGGAGGCAGTTAAGGGAAATTCTTCAAAACCATATATGTCATTGCAAGGACGTTAGCTCTTTTCTGAGCCAGGGAACCTTGTGACCTTTGACCACAGGCGTTATTAGTTTGGGGGTTACACCAGCAATGCTCAGGCTTACTCCCGGCTTTGTGCTTAGCGATCACTCCTGACAGGGCTTGGGAACAACATGGGGTGCCAGGAGTCGAACGTGGGTCAGCCACACACAAGGCAAACATCCCGCCCACTGTCCTGTCAGCCTGGCCCCAGAGGCATTGTTTCTTATCTAACAATGAAACTGGGTATATGCTGGGGTGAAATTTAAGATGCTTCACTCTCTGGTGAGATATACCTTTTAGTAATGTTTCCACCTCGACTGAGAGACTTGGTCCTGATCTGAGAGCCAACCGTGGCTTCTTTCAAGCATTTTCAACTGCTGGGGTGAAGTGAAATTTCAGTAATTCATGCACCGTTCACAGAGCTCCAGCTCTGTGCTAGGAGACACAGGAGGTGTTGGAAATTCAGGTGTGAGACACACGGGCTCCTGCTCCAGGGAGCTACTCTCACAGTGATGAAACAGACAGGAAATGAGCAAACAAAGAGACTTCACTTACTCAGACGGTCTGAGATGGTCAGAAAAAAAGTAAGACGGAGGGAGATGTATTGAGGGTATCATTAATCGTCATTTACTTTCTTTTTGTCATTTATCCTCAGGGTTATTTTAGTTAAGATTTTGCAATGTTTCATATATAGGTAGATGAACTCATATTTTACAAATTCAAGAAGGCTGACAAGAAAATGATTAGTCTTCTCAGTTTTGATGGGGGGCGGGGAGTTGGATCACATCTGGTGATCTTTGGGAGGCTACGCCTGGTTCTGTGCTTGGGGAGCACTCATTATTTTGCTGGAGGACTTCACAGGAGTGGGGATCAAACCTAGGCCTCAGGGTGGAGGAGTGGTGAGATAGTTCAGAGGATAAGGCCTTGTATCCAGTCAACCTGGGTTTGATCTCTGGCACCCCATGTGGTTCCCAACCCCTGCTAGGAGTGATCCTTGAGCACAGAGCCAGGAGGAAGGCCTGAGTAGAAGTGTGTGTGCCCCTCCCCTTCCTCTCGCACCCCTCCCCCCAAAAAAACCCCCCAAAAAACCCAAAACTAACAACAAAAAAACAGGCTTTCTGAATGCTCTTGCTTCTCCCTTTGGGCTCTTTCTCTGATCCTATTACTCTCACAGTTTTTGTTGTTTTGTTTTTGGGGGGCCACACTTGGTGTTTGGGAGGCAAGACCTGGTTCTGTGCTTAGGAGTGACCCTAGACGTATTTGGAGGACTATATCTGCCAGGTGCCAGGGATCGAACCCAGATTGGAGTGTCTAAATCTCATTGTACTATCTCTCTGACCCTCCTCTTACATTACCTCCCCATGCCTCAATCTCAATTGAGAAACTGAGGTTCAGAGATTTGGCCATTTACTCATTTACACACCATTCGAGTATATGACAAATCTGGTGTCAGAAGCCAAGTTTTCTTGGCTATTTAGTATCAAAGTTTTTCTCACATTATCCACTACTCTGGAATGTGAAGCTAGGCTTAGATAATACTGGTCCATGGGATGAAGGAATCAGCAATGGTTTAGGCCAAGCAAGAAATATTTGCAGAATAGGGTAAAAAAAAGTACAGATAGAAACTGGCTCCCTCTAAGGTGACAGGTCACTGTTAGGACAGACAGGTAGCAATTCCCATCACTCAACTTCTATAGAGCTGACTACACACAGCAACTACACATAGCAAGCAGTCCACAAAAAAAAAAAAAAAAAAAAAGCCCACAAAAAAAATCCCTGCTTTGGATGGCTGCTCACAATCACCCCTACTGGGTGAGCCCTGGGCACATGTGTTTTCCATCACAGCTTTATCTGCATTGTTCTCATTGCATTTGGAAGATGACTTGATCCTCATTTCTCTCCCTGGCCTCTTGGATTTGTGCAGGGGGAATGGGGGCACAAGTGAAATCTGGAAAAAGTGCCTCATCGTTGGCAATCACAAACAGGGAGAGGCTTCAGGAATGTACAGTAATGTCCCACCCATGCCCCTTGCCCTCTTAATTAAAACAAATCTGAAACAATAAATGCCTAACATTTTCCACTCAATCATTTCACTCTGCCTTGTTTTAAGTCTTGGTCCACACCCCAATGATTTTTTTTTCACAGCCTGAGGGAAGCTGGGATGTGTCTGTCCCTAGCACTCAGTCACTCCCATCATAAACAATCACCAAACAGCTTGCTGCCCTGGGCAACTGTTTGTCCAGCTCAGGGCTGGGGCGCTGGGAGTTCAGGGTGGGAGGTATTGTTCACTGTCAAGCAGCACCCAAGCTCTCCTGCCAGGGAGCCGTGTTTGGACCACTGGGAGTTTAGCACATCTTCATGGTCCAGGTGCTCTTTGGAAGGGCTGAAGGTGCTTATCTGAGTAGCCTGGAGACATTGCCTGGGGAACTTAGGGTTCCAAAGCCTGGCAGAAGGAAGGACAGACCATCTCCCACTAACTGCAAATAAGGTCATTTCCTGCCTCCAGATGACCTCCTACAGCCCCAACAGTTGGCAGAGCCACCAGCCATCCATTCCTGTGTTCCATCTCCTGAAAAAAACACCAGCAGTACCACCACAAGAGAATTACATCACTAAAGGGACTGGGACAAGCTTAAATTATCTGGCTTCTCTCAGCTATTAGAACATCTTTTATTCTCCTGCCCCCTCCACCAACCCCCCCCCCAGCTATTTTTAGATCTCTTGGAAGCTTTCCACAAAAATAGGGACTTGGCGAAGTGTGAAAGGATGCGCACCTAGATAGAGACACTAGATAATGAGGATTTAAGGTAGGTGTCTCAACACCCAGAAGCAGACACCAAGAGCTGTAATGCATCCTCTTGACTGTGCCACTTTCTCTTTATTCCTGGGGATGAAGGTGTCTTGGGGAGAAAGGAAGAGGGAGGAAAGCAAAACTCCAACCCCCCAAATTCAAACCCTGCCGGGCGGTGCAACGTACAGAATCACGTCTGATTGCCTGGAAAGGAAAAACCAGGACCTCGGAGGGTCGCAGGTGGAAGCGGCGGGGAGAGCAGCCTCCCGCCTTCTAAGAAGTCTTCCCTTCCTCTCCCCCCGCACCTCCTCCCCGTCCTTCGGGCTCGCCCCACCGCTCTGTCTTTCCAAGCATCTAACCCCGGGGACTCGCACCCACGCGGCCGATCCCGGCAGGGAGCCGCGGTGCCGGGCTTCCGCGGGCGCGCCCGGGTCAGCCGGGGCTCACAGCGGGGCCCGGGGCGGCGCGCGAGCTCCTCCGGGCGGCGGCGGCGGCGGCGGCGGCCCCGCGGTCCCCGCGCCGCGCCGGGGCTCGGCCCGCGCCTGCCTCCGCGCCGCCCTCCGCGCGCTCCGCGCCCCCCGCGCCGCGCCGGCGCAGCGACCGGCCGCCGGGGGGTTATGAATGGGCGCAGCGGAAGCACCGCCCCGCCCGGACGTGACGCCCGGCCAATGGCAGCGCGGGCTGCGTGGATGGATGAGGTCAGCGCTGTCGTGTCGGGAATGGAATGTGTAAGTGTAACATTCAGAACCGGGTAACATTCGGCGACCGAACGCGGCGGTCGGCGGCGATCGCGCGGGGGCCTGCGAAGCGCCGCTCGGGGCCGGCACTGCCCGCGGGGAGGACGCGCCCGCCGCCGCCGCCGCCACCGCCGCCGCCGCCGCCGCCTCCAGCCCGGCCGCCGCGCGTCCCGGGGGCCGGCCCCGCGAGCGCAGGAGTAAACACCGCCGGAGAGTCTCGGAGCCGCTGCAGAAGGGAATAAAGAGAGATGCAGGGATTTGTGAGGTTACGGCGCCCCAGCTGCAAGATGCACTAGCCGGCGGAGCCCGGGCAGCGGCTGACTTGTTGGAACCCGAGCGGCTGGCTCTCTGCACGGCAGAGTGGAGGAGTTGAAGTTGCTTTTACCCGGGGCTCGTTTTTTTACCACGCTGCCCGGAGGGATCCGAGAGGCAAAAAGAAAAAAAAAAAAAAAAGCAGATCACTTCGTCTTGCCATTGATTGGGCATCGGGAGCCTTTTTTTTTTTTTTGTAATCCCCCCCTCCTCTCTCTTTCTTTTCCTCCGTTCTTGTTGCATGCAAGAAAATTACAGTCCGCTGCTCGCCCGCCCCGGGTGCGAAATAATCCAGCCCCGCTCTCTCGCGTCCCCATTGTGCAAACCCAAAGATGAGAGACCGAAGGGGAGAAAGTTAAAGAAATCGCCCACATGCGCTGGATCAGTCCACGGCTTGGGGAAAGGCATCCAGAGAAGGTGGGAGCGGAGAGTTTGAAGTCTTTACCGGCGGGAAGATGGCGGACTGGAGCTGAAAGTGTTGATTGGGAAACTTGGGTGATTCTTGTGTTTATTTACAATTCTCTTGACCCAGGCAGGACACATGCAGGCCAAAAAACGCTATTTCATCCTGCTCTCAGCTGGCTCTTGTCTCGCCCTTTTGTTTTATTTCGGAGGCTTGCAGTTTAGGGCATCGAGGAGCCACAGCCGGAGAGAGGAGCACAGCGGTCGGAATGGCTTGCACCACCCGAGTCCGGATCATTTCTGGCCCCGCTTCCCGGACGCGCTGCGCCCCTTCGTCCCCTGGGATCCGTCGGAGACCGAGGATTCCAGCGTGCACATTTCGCCCCGGCAGAAGCGAGACGCCAACTCGAGCATCTACAAAGGCAAGAAGTGCCGCATGGAGTCCTGCTTCGATTTCACCCTTTGCAAGAAAAACGGCTTCAAAGTCTACGTGTACCCGCAGCAGAAAGGGGAGAAAATCGCCGAAAGTTACCAAAACATCCTCGCGGCCATCGAGGGCTCCAGGTTCTACACCTCGGACCCCAGCCAGGCGTGCCTCTTTGTCCTGAGTCTGGATACTTTAGACCGAGACCAGTTGTCACCTCAGTACGTGCACAATTTGAGATCCAAAGTGCAGAGTCTTCACTTGTGGAACAATGGTAGGAATCATTTAATTTTTAATTTATATTCCGGCACTTGGCCTGACTATACCGAGGACGTGGGCTTCGACATCGGCCAGGCCATGCTGGCCAAAGCCAGCATCAGTACTGAAAACTTCCGACCCCACTTTGATGTGTCCATTCCCCTCTTTTCTAAGGAGCATCCCAGGACAGGAGGGGAGAGGGGCTTTTTGAAGTTTAATACCATTCCTCCTCTCAGGAAGTACATGCTGGTCTTCAAGGGGAAGAGGTACCTGACAGGGATAGGGTCAGACACCAGGAATGCCTTATATCACGTCCATAACGGGGAGGACATCTTGCTCCTCACCACCTGCAAGCATGGCAAAGACTGGCAGAAGCACAAGGATTCTCGCTGTGACAGAGACAACACTGAGTATGAGAAGTAAGTAGCTGGGCTGCCCACTGGGCCGGTGACCATTGGATACCCGTGGATGTGTGGGGCAGGGGTTGGGTCCCAGAGCCCGCTTCGCTCCCCTGCTGCCTTCCCAGAGCTGGGGGCTCAGGCTCTGGGCTGAGGCTTGGATTTGGAGACACCCGGGGCTGGGAATCTGCATGCCAAATGGCAAAGCCTGGAAACACTTTCCTGAGCCAAGTAGGCGACGGAAAACCTCCAGGGACGATGTGTCTCCTGGGAAGGGTTTGTGGCTTTGGTCCAAGTTGGGAAACTTCGCTTGGCCCTCGGGTGCAGGAGGGTTTGGGGGGAGGAGGTGGTGGGGGTTGGCGCTGGAGGCGTGTGGAAACCTTCCTTCAAGATTGATGCTTGGTTTGCTGTTCTCAGAAACGGGGATGGCCACTTTCCCTGCATGGTTCCCAGCCTCCAATTGCCAACTTTTCCTGAAAGCTTTAAAGTGGGGTTAGCAGGACAAGTGTTTCTCACTGCCAAACTTTCTGCGTTTCTTTCCTACCTCCCCTTCTGCCTCCTCAAGGTATGGAGTTTTATGATGGGGGGACCCTAAGCTCTGTTGGAACCTGTAATGGATCATTCATTCATTCATTCATTCATTCATTCATTCATTCATTCATTCATTCATTCATTCCCTTTCCTTATACATCCTGTCTGCTTCCTAGGAGAAGCTGTTTTGAAAATCTGGGCCTCAGCCCTACTGCTGTAAACTCCAATGCTAATTTAGATTTCCCTTCCTTTTTGTCTTTTTCTATTTGCATGTAAATCGGAGACTGTTACTCTTTGAATGGGTGAGATGCCTCCATACCCTCTGTAGAGAGGCAAGTTTTGTCCAGTTGCTAAGAAACTAAGTTGGATACTTTGCAGGCTGTGATAGCAATGGCGTGTGTACGGTATGGGGGTGTGTGGGGGCATTGGTGGGGGTGGTGGTGGTGGTAAAATTAGTGTCCAAGCTTTCCCGGGAGCTTGGAGGTTCCGTTTCTTTGCAAGTGAGGAGGGCGGCTTCCTAGACTCTGAGTTTATATCTGGCTGTGAAAGAGTGAGGGAGCTCTTCGAATGCATTTCTCCGTTATGCCAGTGAAAAACCAGAGCGGTCTTATGCTACCCAGGGGATCCTCTCAGCTGAGTACAAGAGGAACTGGCAGAGCTTGGCAGATTTTGCAACTGATTCATGAAATGCAGACGAGGGGAACCGCTTTCGCAAACCCGATGGGCACAGGAAAGGGGTCTGGTGGGAAAGCAGCCGAAATGAAAGGTCTGATTGTTGTCTGTGGGTTTCCGGAGATACCCTGGCCCCGGTGGGAGGGGCTGGAGGGGAGTTCAAGTCCCAGACTCGCTCAGAGACGGTGAAGGAGACAGTCTCCAACACCGGATTCCCCAGCCATCGACACCTCTTGCTACTGGAGCATGAAAAAGAGTCCGTTAGGAATTTCCCTTTTCCTCTTCTGCAGGGGCACTTGTCCGTAAATGTGGGCTGCTGATGGGCAGTGCTCATCTGTGTAATGTTTCTTCACAGAGGAAACAAACTCTGACTAGTAATGTGCTGTTTACTCAACATTTGCACCGACCTATCCCTGTGGGGGCTTGTGAGAGGGAAAAAAACCAAAACGCTTATAATAAGCCAGCAAAAATTTCTTTGTCTGGCTCATGGTGGAGTAACTTGAGATGAAATCTCAAGCTTCCAAGTGGTCCCATCAAATTCTGTAGAAGGACATGGTGGTTTGTTTTCATTCTTCTTGGGGAAATTGGAATCATCCCTTGATTAGGGAAGTGTCCTCCAGCCCATAAAAGAATCATATCTTCTTCATGTGTCTACTCGCAAAAGAAAAACTCTCGGAGTCTGCTGCAGCATTTTCCTAGAGCCTGACAACCCTGGAAAGAGGGATTGGTTTCCTAGAAACTTTCATTTTTGCTAATTGAATTGAACTAATTTTTGACCCCTTTGTGACGGGCCAAGAAATCTGACACGCACACTCTTGTTTGTGTGTGTGTTTAAAGACCACTGGGGGCCAGGACCTCTGGATTGGGTCTCCTAGGAAAAGGCATTTAGTTAAGAAAGTGAGTTTGCTCTTTCTCTTTAGCAGGGATTCTGGAAGCTGGAGCATTTCTGGGTTTTCTTCACATGGCTCCTTTGCCTTTTCCTGCAGCCCTTGTTTAATAAATAGGGTGAATGGGTTTGTGTTGCAGAACTGTTAAGTCCTGCCCTTGGCCTGCCTGGAGTTTTTAACTCATTCCTCTCACTGCAGCATTAGAACTCATTATCTTTGAGAAATGGAGCTTGCAAGCATTAATGCCTTTTTCTATCGACTTTGGAACATAGGAAGATGAAGGATGAACCCTGAAACAAGGGGAGAACACGCCTGCATACCAAGTAACGTGGGTTATGCTCAAAAGGCAGAGCAACTCCTGGCTTCTGAGTCGACTGATGTTTTCTGGAAGTTCATTTTGCAGAAGGAGCCGCAGCAAGCACTCCTCACTCACACTCAGTGCCAAGCTCTCTGGGCCTTGCGAAAGGGGAGGTGGCCTGGAAGTTAGATCTGTGGACATCATCTAGGTTTGGCTTCTTAGACTGACTCAGGCTGTGATCCTTATGCATGGCCCTGAACTTCAGCTCATCCTTTTGTGCAATGGGTTTTAGACAGCTGCTTGGTGGGGGGGGGGCGGGGGGTGCCCTGCGTGTTCATTTGGTAATGGCTTGTAAAAACATGATCAATTTCCATCTTCTCCTCTTTATTACTAAGTGCCTATGAAAAGACAAGTTTAATTTGCTGCCACAAGCAACCACATACAACATTGCTTTGGATTTGTGGGGTCTGATAATTAGATTGAAAATTTACGGTATATGATGATCTGGGATGCTGTCGAATATGTACCAGTGTATCAACGACAAATGGCTGTTAGTGAAATTTAGCCTTGTGTGACAGTAACGCTTTAGTGTTAGTACTTAAGGGCTTAGATCCTACTTGCATTTTTTTGTGGAAATCAGATCTTTGCTCTATCAAGATATAAAAGAGTCTATGTAATGAAGATAAATGCTGTTGTAATTGAGTGACATTTTGGAGTTAGGTTTTTAGAATTACATTTAGGCATCCCTTTTTCCCCTGACATCTGTCATTAAGTCTCCTCGGTCTCCTATATATTAACAGATAGGGAGCCACCACTGCAAGTTGCTGAAATGAGGCGATGCTTTGTAATGGGACTTTAGAGAGATTTCTCTTTTACATCCTCTGAGTGTCTTATTGCGTCCCTTATGCAGAATCACTGTATTTTTGCATGAACTTTGTGGTTGAAATCTTTTCAAAGGGCATTGTTGTGAAACCTGAGATTTGGCTTTCTGATCCAAAAAAGAAGGAAATGAGAGGTGGCTTCTATCTTTGACCCCCCTCCAAAGAAAGCAGTAGTATTTTAAGCAGCTCTTCTGGGAACTGGCAGAATTCTGTGCAACTTTTTCTGAAATCTTTTCTGCGCTTGCTGGAGCTGAACCTCATAATCCTGGTATTTTTAAGAGACTTGGGAGCTCACGGATCCTTCGGCTTGCAGCATTTTACAGAGGTGGAAATGGGGGGAATCGAATGTGGCAGGGATTTGCTTAAGGTCAGGAAACTCGTTTTTAGTGGCAGGGGCAACCCTAGCTGGTAGGCCTCATGAAATCGCCCCCCTGACCTACTGTCATCCATCTTCAGTTACAGACACACTTGAAAGCTCTCTGGTCCCTCGAAGATCTTTACTGCTGGCGTTTCTTAAGGGATTTCTTTTGGAAGCCTATGGGAAGCTGAAGACGACTTTGGACAGGCTTGCAAAAAATAAATCACCTACATGCACAATTTGATAGATTGATCTTGGGGGTCTTCCGAGGGTAATCGCAGATTTAGAAGCTCTGGCACGAGAGCGCATTTTGCTTTTCCTAGTTTAACTAAGGTGGGTAGGTCCCCGGAGCTGTTTATTTAAGAAGCTAAATGGTTTTTGTTTTTGTTTTGCTTAAACCTCTGAATTAGGACTCAAGGGGTTTAGGGAGTATAGACAGTGAATTAATTGATGAGTGGAATTCAGATGCAATTGTAGCAAAGAGAAAATGTGTATAAGGCCGTAGTAATTAAACATGATTATTTGTTTATTCCTCATCATTCCAAACTGTATTAGCAAGTTTGTGTTGGAGCAGTGAGTCTCAGAAAGTGATGGAAATTGTGATTCTTGGGTTGTTTGGAAAGTCAGTATTACCACCTTTCCCCCTCAGGGGTAAATGAAAGCCCAGCGTGTTTCTAAAATAAACTACCTGAACACAGTTTACAAATACAACTAGTACTGGCCTTCAGCTGGACACGGGCAGGTGTGTCTCATTGCCCCAGGGTAGAGTTCTCTCTTCTCCCTCATTCTCATCTCCATCTGAACTTCCAGAGAGCCCCCAAGAGCCTCTTCCACAAAGAAGACTCAGATGAAGGATGGGGCGTCTGGTGCCCCTTATGGGAATCTGTTGGGCTTATTGCCTGAGTCTAGTTCACAGATAGGCTAGCGTGGAATGATGCAACCTCAGCTAGAAGCCTTGGATTTTGGACATGCCACCTACTGAGGCTCGCAAGACCCCCTCTTCTTCAACCCTGTTATCTTTGGTCCCCTTGACTCTTGACAGCACCTTTGAATGAAGAACATAGTCTTGGCCACAGGGCAGCGGTCACATGCTCAGATGCAACTTCTCATTGTCAGAAAGCCTGTAGATCGACTTCTGTGCACGTTCTCTTAGAGACACCTGAGGCAGTGACCTTAAGGACGCCAGTGACACACGGAAGCTCAGCTTGCAGGTGCCTGGCTGCTGCTTACTGCTTAACTAGCAAGGTGTCTTTGGGCCATTTCACAGAGGTGTAAACTGAGACCAGAGGCGGTGCAGGGTGTGTCTAAGGCTATCTGGTCTGTGTGTGGCTGAAGCAGGGCCCCCCAGGTTTTCTGGCTGCAGCTTCTAGTGATTTCCTCGAAGCCTCCTCTGTTGCCCTGATTCCTTCCCAGTGTAGCCTCTTCTGATTATGCAGGCTGGCCGGGAAGCTTAATGCTCATGGCCATGTTCTGCCGGCTCCTGTTTAGGCACAGGTGTTCCTGAGCTTGATTCTGAGGCATTTCTGCTGCAGAACGCTTCCTCCTCTCGCCAGGTTCTGTTAATAAAAAGGTGCTCCCTGTGTGTTGAAAAATCTGTTGGGTGCCTGGTTTTTGAATGTTCCCCCTTTAAAGCTCGTGTAGACCTTTCTAGGGCTCTCTGCTGTCTCCATATTCTGGGACGTGCCACCTGTACATCCCACATGTACAGGCCCTGCAGAGGGTGTGGTTAGCACCCAAAGCCACAGCTAGTGAGTTGTTCCAAAAAATAGTGATGTGTCCTCCAGCACTCTTAGATTCCAAGGCCCATTATCTTTTTTTCCACAAAACATTACATCCTGAAGAAATCAGCACCCATTTCTGCCCATGGCAGGGTGATTCGGGGGATGGGGTGGGGGTGGTGTATGTGTGTGTGTGTGTGTGTGTGTGTGTGTGTGTGTATGTGTGTATTGGATTTTATTTTTCTCTGTGACTGTATTGTGTTCAGAAAAAAGTCCACCCCAGAAATGTGATAAAAAAAAAGGTGGGCCCTAATTCTGACATGAGAGTGCAGAGTTCCCAGAGTGAACCCACTTTGGAGATGCTACTTTGAATTCTTGGAGTTCTCCGAAGAAATGGGCGGAAGTGACATACTGGTTTTTGCCCTCTCTGGTGCACGGGTCTGTCCTTGTGTTCTTGTCCTTGAACCCTTGCATTGGAGACTGCTGTGACGTGCATTGGGAGACTTGATAAAAGTGACAGACGGATGGGAAGATTCAGCTTCCGACAGAAGAAACATTCCGTTTCTGGAATGTTCTACACTCCGTGGCACTTGGGACCTCAGGCTCCCCAAGGAGAAATAGGGCTTAAAAACTTCTACAGGGCCTTTGTAGAAAATTAAGAAAATATGGAAAGCAAGAATAGAATAGTCCATTTCGTCTCTCATCCCATGACAAGAACTCCGCAGTAACAGGTAAGTACTGTTATTACGCTGTGGTGTAGCTGGCCTGTTAGAACACATAGGTCTGCCTTTTCGATGATATCATTCTATCTCTGTATATCCAAGTACCTTGTATAGATATGTTAATTATTCTTTAATTAATAGTAAATAATGAATCCAACACATTTTTCTTAAGGGCCTTGTTTGGACCAGACGCACGTGAGTTGGAGGAGCTGGGGCCCTGGGTGTGAACCAAATCATTCTTACCTGTCTTGTCTGTCACTTTGACAAGACTTGAGGCCAGAATCCAGGTGTGCTTGTGGATGTTGCTTTCTTTTTTCACATTATCCAAGAGCATTGTCTTCTGCTACTTATGAGGAAAGAATTTTATTTTTTTTTTTTTGCTTTTTGGGTCATACTTGGCGATGCTCAAGGGTTACTCCTGGCTCATGCACTCAGGAATTACTCCTGGTGGTGCTTGGGGAACCAGATGGGATGCTAGGAATAGAACCTGGGTCGGCCGCGTGCAAGGCAAATGCCCTGCCCGCTGTGCTATCGATCCAGCCCCATCATGAGGAAAATTTACAAAAAAGTAGAAAAAGATTTTGTTGTTGTTGTTCTTAATTCTTGGTTCTGTGCCCAGGGATTATTCTTTGCAGTGCTCAGACCAGGCATAGAATTGGGGTCAGCTGCATGCAAGGTTAGCACCGTGAATTCCCCTGTATCCTATCAGTCACTAGAGTTACTTTTTTCTTTCTTTCTTTTTTTTCGCTTTTGTGCTACACCTGGCGGTGCTCAGGGCTGACTCCTGACCTGCACACAGGGATCACTCCTGGCAGTGCCTATCAGTGGACCTTATGGGATGCTGGGGATCAAACCTGGCTGCACTGCCCGCAAGCAGTGTCTCTGTAGTTCCTGGGATAGGATTTTTCAGAGCTGCTTCCTTTATTTCTCCCACATTGCTGGGCCACAGCTTTTACACAGTTACAGTTTTTTCCTGCGGTATTGAACCTTTTCCACACTTTATTGTTTCCATGATAAATACATGGATGAGGAATTTCACTGCATTGGGCATGTCACCTTCCGGGTTGAGGCCTCTCTCCTGAAACAAAACAGACCCGCCTGCTGGAGCCCCTGAGCCCCAGATCCTGCTGGAGGAATTGCTGTTTGTAAGGTGAGGCCCAGCACCCATTTGCAGAAGTAGGTATCATTAAATGGCTGCTTAGATAAACATTTGTAGGTGTTAATTGGTCCTGCAGGGGGTCTTTGAAGCTCCCACAGCTTCTCTTCCCTTTGAAGTTTTGTCTTTGCTGAAGCCAGAACCTGCCCCTGTCTCCTCCTGAGCCTCACACCTCTAGCTTCTCTTTGCACTGTAAACCCTTCCTGGGATCCCAGAATCCGCAGGCCTCAGCAGATGTCCTCAGCTGATGTCGCTGTGCTTTAAAACTTGACACAACTGCATCTGTTCAGCCTGACTTGCCCTGGCCTTTTGGTTGTGACGGCCCCGTGGTCCTAGGAAGTGAATAGGGGGAGGTCACTTTCCTTCGAGGCATCCTGGTGAGATGTCAGCTGGGAGAGAATTGGAGCAGTTGGTGGCTCCTGTTGTGCAGGTTTCTGTCCATCCTTTCCATGCTTTGAAAACAGCCAACATGCCCACTCCCAGGCCTTCGGGGAAGTGCTTTCGAAGACATTCTGTGCGCGTGCTTGCACCCAGGAAGCTATTGGGCCCCATGGATCCCCGGAGACGGTTTTGCTCCTCTCAGCCTTCCAGCCCTGCAAGTGGTGAGCCTCAGAGCTGCCGTATAGCTTGTTAAAAGGCTCAACTGGTGGAGCCTGAAGTGCCTTGTAGAGGCCCATGTGTTCTCCAAGAGGCTCTGAGGATCCAGACCTGTGTTTTCCATCTTCTAGCAAGTGCAGTGCCCTAACGTGGCCCCTGGCCCACCCGGCCTTGAGGCGGAGTCCCCAAGGACTTGTAGACTTGTGTTGGCTGCTCAGCCTGCTGCCACCATTTCTTCGAGCACTCTCGCACTTCCCCAGGCTGATGGGGTGTTCCATGCTGGAACTTGGGGGGTGGGAGCTGGTAGAGGGTGGTCTCTGTCAGTTAAGTCCTTCCTTACCTCTCTTTTTGCTTTTTGAGTCACACCCAGCAGTGCTCAGGGGGTCATTCTTGGCTCTGCTCTCTGCTCTCACCACTCCTGGTGGTGCTCGGGGGATCATATGGGATGCCGGGTTTTGAACCCAGGTCGGCCAGGTGCAAGGCAAACGCCCTACCTGCTGTGCTGCTGTGCTGTCGCTCTGGCCCACCTTCCTTACCTCTCTTTCTTCTCGGCTGACATCTCTAAGAGTGAAGGCTGTCAGTATTTTGCATTGACGTCTACACTCTTCCCGTTGAGAACCATTTGAAGGAGCAGATGTCATGGATGGCACTCAGTCTTCCAGGGCTAGCTTGGCAATACCTTAGGTTGCACAGAGCAACCCGTCACACCACAGGCTGGAGAGTGAGGGTGACCTGGACCAGAAATGGAACTGAAACAGCTTCACACACGGAGTTCCCCAACAGCACAATTTTTTTTTTCTTCTTTGCTGGGCCAGCATTTCTGCCCCAGTATGTGCCAAACTCTTTCTAGACTTCTGGGAAGAGCCAGTCAGATTTGACTCTGTCAGAGGGTGTGGGGATGATCTCACCAATGAAAAGACAGCCCTGTCACATTGCCATTCTTGATCTGATAGGGTGGCACTCCTTGGGCAAAGAACAGCTTCCAGTTGCTTCCCGGAGCAGGGCACCTGGTTGAGGGGAACTTGACTGACAGGCACTATTGATGTCATATCCTGTTGGCAGTGACTTCTTTGAGCCCCAGAAATGCTGATAGTAGCAGTAGCCACTGATATTTCTTGGGAGTTGTCCTTAGCGCTCGGTAATCAGCAGTGTGTTTGACATTTCTGTGTGTTCTAGCTAGACCCACGTTTGATATTTGCGGCTGCCCTAGTCAACTTTTCCATGCAGAGCTGAGACAGAGAATCTTTGAATGTGACTTTACCTGAGAAGTCACAGCTGGGATGGGAACTTCTCAGACGTGCCTTCTTGAACCCTGAGAAGCAGGGCCGCTGCACAGCTGGAGCTGATGTGGTGAGGACCACACACACTGTCACCCAGGGTGACTAATTTATAGAGTGTCGCTTGGCTTTCTCGCCGAGAGTGTATCTAATCTTGCTTTAAAGGAACCATTTGAAGCAGGTGGGTAATCTGGTTTCTCAGCCTGCAGTCGATTAGAAACAGGACATTTAGAGAGACAAGGGATCCGTGCAACCAGATCTGGGAGGAACGGACAGTTGGCAACCATAGGAAAAGGAAGTGGGCCAGGAAGTGATCCTGTGTAACTGATGCCCGGCAGAAAAGAAACACCATCTTTTAAGAACGGCTGGCGCTGTGCCTGAAGACGTGTCCTCCAGACTTCCCAAGAGTTACCACCTAGCCCTGTGCCTGCCACCGAGCAGAGCTTCCGTAAATATTTCATGAACTCCACCTCTGCGCTTTAGTGTGCACTGTCCTTGGTTTCAGAAAGTAGGGATCAAATAATTCATCTTAGGTTTTTGGGTCTCCTCCCTTCACCTCACCTTTCTCTTCTTCCCTGCCCTTGCTTCTCCTTTTCTTTCTCTCCCATTTTTGGCCAGGTGGTGCTCAAGACTTATTTCTGGTTATGTGCTGGGGGGAATGACAGGCAGAGTCAGGGTTCTAACAGGAGTTAGCTGCCGGTAAGGCCCGTGCCTTGATTCTTGTACTATTTCTCCAGTCTTGCTTTTGTTTCTAAACCTCTGGTGAAGAGAGTGATCTTGGGGCCGGAGAGATAGTACAGCAGATAGGCTGTTTGCCTTACACGTGGCCAACCTGGGTTCGACACATATAGAGTCAAACCACCAGGAGTAATTCACGAGTGAGAGCCAGGAGTAACCCCTGAGCATCGCTGGGTATGGCCCAAAAAAGCGAAAGAGAGTGATCTTGAGCAAGGAGCACCCTGTGGCAGAGTGGCAGAGGGAGGTGTCCATGTGTGAGGTGGGACCATCTAGTGTGCTGCTTTGGGGTGGCCCTGAGATGCATGATGCACCTATGTTATTGCTTGCCCTTTTTTTTGGGCCATACTTAGTAGTAGCATTTAAGGACTATTCCTGGCTCAGCATTTAGGGGAAAATATACAGTGCCAAGGACCAAACCCTGGGTTGGCCAGAAGCATCCACTTATGAAGGAAGTGCTTTATTTCCTTTCCTACTGCTCTGATCCACATGCCTTTCCACCACTCTTACTCCCCCAACTCCTACTCCCTAGGGGTACCTGGGATGGGAACTGGAGATACAGAATGGATTTCACACTTCCTGTGTGTATTCCAGCACCCTGCCAGATTGGTGGAGAATCATCTCGAGCTCTGCGGATAGGAAATATATAAGAAAATTGGACCTCATACCACCCTTGCCTTCCCGTAGTTCGTGCAGTTGTATTCAAGGTCGGCTTGGTCCTGCTGTACCAATCTCGTCCCTAAGCCTGTGGCCAAATCACATTGCTCTTCTCTGTGTCTGCATGTCCCCTTAATATCTCCTTTTGCATATCTGCACCCCTCTCCCCCACCGCCCCCAGCTCCCACTCACCTTTTCCTGAGGTGTACTTTCCCTATACTTCAGACGTGACCCACTTACCCTGTTAGGAGCTCAGGAGCGTTCCATGCTGACGGCAGCTGTGGCAGTGCCTTGACATTTGTTGAGCCCTTTGGCTCCAGACCCTGAGGGGAGGATTCATCTTGCTTGGTGTTTTCCACTCGTGACTCAACCAAGAGCCATAATGTGTGTGCAGGGCAGGAACAGAACTGGACAAAATCCCTGCCCACATGATGCTCGTGGTCTGCGCTGGAGACTCACGGCACAGTCGTGATGGCACATGTGTGAAGGTGCCAGAGGTGGAGAAGAAAGCACGTTTGGGGAGGCGTTAGGGCAGTAGGTCTGAAATCATGGGACTTTTGGGAAGCTTCTGAGAGTGAGGCCCCCCACCAGACACTCTCTGGAATGAAGTGCTAAGTTTAAAAAAAAAAAAAAAAGTCGACCGGGAGCCGGAAGGAGGGTTTTGTGGTTTTAGATATGTTGGGAACGGAAGGCCTTCTTGGGAATGCGACCTGAGGCTCCTTCCCTGCTGTATCTTTAGTTTTTATTTTTGGGCTGCACCCGGCTGTGCTCAGGGCTTTCTCCTGGCTCTGCACTCCTGGTGGGGCTCAGGGGGGGCATAGGAGGTCGGTGCCAGGGATCCAATCTGGGTCAGCCATGTGCAAGGCCAGCACTTTACCCCCCATGGTATCTCTCCAGTTCTCTTTATCCTTATTCAATTCAATTTTTTGTTTTGTACCGCACCTGGCTGTGCTTAGGGCTTGCTCAGGGCTTATTCCAGACTCTGCTGGGGGATCCCTCCTGGCAGGGCTCAGGTATCTGTCTCGGATGCTGGGATCTGTACTGCCACGTGCTCTTATCTCTGGCCATCCCCCTCTTGAGATTTGAGCCTGTTGCCTGTGTGACTGTATGTATCAGGGACTCAGTTTTTGCTGCATAAATGAAAAACAACAAACAAGTCACATTGAAGTGATGCAGATGTTGCCAAGGTCGGCCAGGTATCCGGATAGTCTTGGGACTTCTGTACACCACTGGCCTTCTCTGGGGGGCCCCCAGATTCATTTGCATTGTGTGTTGAGTCACTCAGGTCCCTTTACACTTTCTTTTTTTGTTGTGTTTTTTTTGTTTGTTTGTTTTTTTTCTTTTTTTTTTCTTTTATTAATTCACCATGTGGAAAGTTACAAAGCTTTCAGGTTTAAGTCTCAGTTATACAATGCTCAAACACCCGTCCTACACTTTCAAATGGAGTGTCCCTTCACGACTTTTCTGAGTTAGTTTCTCCTTTTTTTTTTTTTTTCCTGTGAGTGTGAATACTAGTGGAATCAATTAAATTCCACGTAGAGATTTGCTGCATCATACATATCTACACTTGCAGTTTTTACATTCTCATGTTTACATTATCTCTTATTTTGATGATTTTTTTATCTCAAGGCTATTACACATTAATTAATTAATTAATTAATTAATTAATTGCTGTTTGGGTCACACCCGGTGATGCACAGGGGTTACTCCTGGCTTTGCACTCAGGAATCACCCCTGGCGGTGCTCAGTGGACCATATGGGATGCTGGGAATCGAACCCGGGTCGGCTGTGTGCAAGGCAAACACCCTACCTGCTGTGCTATCACTCCAGCCCCATTTTGATGATTTTTTTTTTATCTTTTTATTTTAACAGGCTATTAGAAGTCTGGATTTGTCCCCCTCACCCCTTTGTGATTTTTTTGTTTTCCCCTCCCAAAGGTCAGTTGAATCTAACTTTCGGCTTATCATTTTTTTTACTCAGGTTTCATTTGAACTCTGTTAACTGATACTGAAGCCTTACCCCAGAGTATACAGCAACATAGTAGTTAATTGAGTTATCAGGCTCCTAATGAATTCATATTGAGATTTATCTTTTAATTAAAAAGCAAAGAGGAAGAAAGGCAGAGGGAAGGTATGCCGTTGTCTCTCCTGCTGGCCTCCATTTTCTGCATTTGAAATCTCTTGGTTTGTTTGTGTGGACTGTAGAATGGTTGGAGCCTGTGGAATTGTGTGGCGCCATCTGTGTCGAGGCGCTGGGGTACAGAGATAAGATGGAAGATGTATTGTATCGCCTTGCAATCCCTGCCTCCTTAGTAGGTCTTAAAAATGGATTCAGATTTGGTTGCAATCATATGACACTTGATTAAGTATGAATTATGTGCGTTGTTTTTACAAAGCTTGGTAAGGTCATTTTCCAAAATGATTTCTAGATCTGTATATCTGAACCAATCTGAAAAATCTAATCAGAGGGAATCTAATACTGAAATGCTTTGGCTTTATTGAGAGGCAGAGAATAAATTTTTCTTGGAAACACCATTTCTTATGTGCTACGTGCTCCTTTAAAATTCACACTGCATTAAAAAAGCTACCTTTAAGCAACACATTTTATGATAACTGCGTTTAAAAATATGCAAGTGTAGTGTAGCAAACCTGTAAGTGTAGGGCAGTCAGTCTTTTATTGATTCAAAGAGTGGAGATGTAGTATTTTCTCTATTTAGATGGTAGTTACATTACATGTTTCTAAGAAATTGAACAGTATTTTATGTAAAGATAAAATTTAAGTACCTTAATGTTTAGTACAGTTCAAAGATGGAGTGCTGTTTCCCTATACTTCCTTTAACCGTGTCTAAAAAAGCAGCCCAGGTAGAGTTAGAGGCAATAAAAATGAAAAAAAAATCAAAATAAATCTTTTTGTTTTCAGTTGAGCTATAATTGACATATAACATTGCATTAGTTTCAGGTTTACAACATTATGACGTGATGTATGTATATATGGCAAAATGATTGATGACCACAGTAAGTTTAGTTAACAGCCATCAGCACACAGTTTTTCCTTTGTGAAGCCAACTTTTGAGATCTGACCTCTTAGCAATTTCAAATACATAGTAAAGCTCTGTTAGCCATGTACCCCATCATTCCCGGTAATTAAATTTTGGCCATGTCCACCTATTTTGACCTCCAAGCCCCTACATCTCCACCTCTACCCCTGCTTCTAGTAACAACCAGTGTCTTCTCAAGTTTGGCTATTGTTAATTCCAAATATAAGATCATACAGTATTCATCTTTCTCCTTCTCACTGATGTCTTCTCACTTACCTTACAAAATACGACCCATATCTATTCTTGTTGCAACTGCCATGGTTTCCTTCTTTTTAAATGCTGCATAATATTGTTGTCTCTGTACTACATTTTCTCTCTCCATTCATCTCCATTCATCTCTCTCCACTCATCTGATGGCCACTTAGATTATTGCTCTATCATTTAGAACAGAGACCAGAACCCATCTTCAGTTACTAGACAACTAGGTTAAGAAATCTGCACCCATAAATTGTAAATCTGTAATAAATACTCTAAGAGCTGTTGGTGGATAGAACCTCAGCTTGCTTCATCTGATTTTCCTGCAACAGTGACCCATGAATGTATTACTGACTCGGGTAGGTTAGATTTGTACACACATGTGTGCGTCTGGATGCCTGGCATATGTTTGGGAAGAGATGTATGGTGGTAACCCTGCGATCATGGCACCAGTTTCGTCTGGAGGGCAGAGCAGTAAGATCTGATGGGACATTTGCAATAAGGAAATGGAAATCCAGAGAAAGAGGGCAACTTGCCTGAGGTCATGCAGCTTGTGGTGACAGAATTGGGACTGGAACACACATCTCTTGACCTCTGGCCAAGCAGTGTTTGGTTATTTGGTCTGTGGGTTCTGGAGGCTGGTGGCTTGAAAGGGTGATGACTCAGCCACCAGCTCTGTGTCACCTTGGACTGCTGGCCTCTCTTTCTTTGGAAAATGGGAGTGATCGTGATTCTTGCTGTGTTGGGTTCCTACCTCCAGGAGTGGGTGAGGAGCACTTGCACGCTGATGGCCTCCACAGAGTGCGTTGCGTAGAGTAAGCGCTCAGCAAATAATCATCGGCATTAATTTGTCTGTTCCATTAAACCACCATAAGACCCGTATAATTTCAGACTTACCCTCTATGTGTGTTTATCATTGTTTTCATTTCTTTCATTTGACCTATCTGTTTACAGCTCATTATAATTGTAGTGTGCTATGGGATACAGTAGCTTGCCAGTCACATGGAAGCTGATGGTGGTTTGGCAAGGGCCCAGAATTCCAACCACCTGTTGCAACTGTTGCCAGATACAATAGATTTTCATTTCCCGGAAGTTGTTCAACCAAGAGTGTAAATCATTAATACGACTTTATGTCTTGAAGGAAAAAAAACATTCTTGCTCCGTTGGCTCCAGTATTGTTTCAGCTAGTTATGTGAGCCTGAGCATCACAGGGGTCCCTTGTTCCTGCCCCTTGAGAAAAGCAGAAGGGTAGCCGACAAGCCTGTGCAATTACCTGAAATGACTTTTTGAGATAAACCCATACATGCCAGGGAACATGATATAAATTTGCTTTCTCTAGCAATTCACATAGCCAGAGGAGCAGCCCATCTTGCTCAGTGCTAGGGGCACTGAGCAAATCAGAAATGAGAATAGTGGGGCTGGAGTGGCAGCACAGCGGGTAGGGAGTTTGCCTTGCACGCGGCTGACCCGGGTTCTATTTCCAGCATCCTGAATCCCATATGGTCCCCTGAGCACTGCCAGGAGTAATTCTTGAGTGCACGAGCCAGGAGTAACCCCTGTGCATCGCTGGGTGTGACCCAAAAAGCAAAAAAAAAAAAAAAAAAAAAAAAAGAGAGAGAAAGAGAGAGAAGTGAGAATAGTGAGTGCTTTTTCTCCTTGCAGCAATTTGCATGGTTATTAACGGCTGGTGAGTCTTCCTTGAGGATGGTATTGGTAGACATTGTTGCACCCAAGCTTCCATACTTTTTCTGCATTCAAGTGGAAACTACGTGGCTGCCCTGGTTGATAAACTTACAAGCTGCCACCCGGTTGAAGTTTCAGCCTGTGATTTGAAGACTGAGGAGGGTTCAGACACGTTCTGTCATAAGTCATATTTTCATTCTTTCTCCCAGGAGACCGCTGCGGTTCTCAATAGACACCTTGTAAGAGCTTTTCTAGGATGCCGTTTCTGCCAGCAAATCCAGATGTGATCTGATTTCTACCGCATTTCGCATTGTAGCATTTGGTGTGATGAAGACATTTGGCGGGTCAAATCTTGCCCCTAGGAACTTCGCTATATATTTCCCTTAAAACATGGCAGAATAGGATTATTTCCCCGGCTGTAAATCAAGGAATCACACAACTGTATTCTCTAAAGTCAGCTTTTGAAAAAGGAACTCGAGTGAGTGGTTTGCTAAATATAAAGTGAGACTTTCCTATACTTATGTCCCAAATTTGATAGGTACTTGGCCTCAGACAAGAAGCAGGTGTGGATTTTATGCACAGTAGTGATTATAGACTTATATTTGTATGTGCAGTAAATGTTTAAAATCCATTATCTCCCCCTCCCTACTCCTCCCCCACACACACTCTCTTCTCCTTGGAAACATTTCCTGGACTAGGTTTTAGAGATTATTTTCTTTCAGAAATCAGTGCTATTTTTATTGAATTTGTTGTTGTTCAGTTTTGGTTTTTGGACCACACCCAGCAGTGCTTAGGGCTTACTCCTGGTTCTGTGCTCAGGGATAACTCGTGGTTAACTGTGCAAGACGAGTGTCTTACCCCACGTACTATAGCTCTGGCCTCATCAAGGTCTTGTTTTAAAACTCTTGCCTTTTGGGAGGCAAGGTTTCTTCTTTCCTTGTTCCAGAGTCGTTTTTATTTCTTCTGCACAAAGTAAAAAAAAAAAAATGCTCTTTTTTTTTCTCTCAGTAAACTGTCTTAACAAATTCAGGTAGCGGCAAGATTAAAAAAAAAAGACACACAAAAAAACCCATATTGTATTTCCAATTAACTCATTTAATTAGATGAGGTGAATTAATTGGATTTTTTGACATGTCTCTGAAAATCTGAAATATTCCCCTTTAGAATGCCCCGAGAGAGTGGAGAGGGAGCTGGGTCTGCCCCGTGCTTTGGGACTTGTGTAGGACCTAGCATTTGAAGCCTGTCCTTGTTGTTCCCCTAGGGGGTAGGAACGTGGTTTAGTGCTTTTTACCGAGAGTGGAACATAAATCATTATCCTTCAACCTTATCAGCAGGGGCTTGATGAAGTAAATCTCTGTCCCCACCTAAAGCATCTAGAGGGACTGGACTTCAACGCGCATGCATGAAGTGTGCGTGAGTGTGCGTGTGTGGGGGGGGTGAGGGGAGTCGCGGTTGGAAGTTTTCTTTCCCCAACCCTCTGTGCTTTTAGGACCTGGGTATGTAGGCTTTAGGGTCCCCTTAGGTCCTGAATGTAGGGCCTAGGGGGGAAATTCTGAATTCACGCTGGGGGGCATCTGGATCAGTCTACCTTGCATCATAATGACTTGGTCTCCTCTCTAGATTCATATGACTTCTGGGGACAAGTGCCTTCCTCTTCTCTCTCTCTGAGTTTACGTGCCCCTGCCATGTGTTCCTGTGCCTTTGGTAAATATGATTGTGGCCACAGAGTCCTTTCTTTTGTTAGGAATTCCCGAAACAAAACAGATAGTGCTCAGACAGTGGCATGTTCCGGAATTTTTTCTTCTCCCTCCCCAAATGTAAATCGGTGCAGGGCAAACAATGAAAGTAAATGATTGACTGATGCTGCCCCTCCGGTCAGGGTGGGCCGGGCGCCAGCTGCTTCCAGAGATCACCTAAGCACTGAGCCCTTTGGACGCTTCACACTTTTCGTTGTACTGAACTCGAGCTATGAAGCCTTGCCTCGGACCCTGCCTGGCACTCAGCAGTGTCAAGCCTCTAGTAGGTTCTCAAGAAATACTTGTCAGATGAGTTTCTTTGGCTTTGTGCAGAACGATTCTTGAAAATCAGTCATTGCAATTCTTGAATCTTCTTCAGAATTGACTCCAAGGGGAGATTGGGTAGAAAAATCTGTTTAGACGAATCCTTTATCCTCCCCACCTGCAGTCACCATGAGGCGCAACAAAGTGAACTAAGGGTAGAAAATCATCAAAATGATTTTGCTTTGGGGGCCACACCCAGCTGTGCTAGGTGAGGGGTTGGGGTTTGGGACCGAAAGGTGGTGGGGAGGGGGGCTTCTCGGTGTGTGTGTGTGTGTGTGTGTGTGTGTGTTGGAGACCAGGTGATGCTGGGGATCAAACTCTGATTTGCCGCACGCCTGGCATGTGCTGACGGTTGACCTATCTCTCCAGCCTCAGATGGTGATTTGATTGTCATTCCAGCTGCAGATAGGAGTTTCCTGCAGCCCTTGGCCACGTCCTGGCTCTAGGACCTAGCGGTTGGCTTCCCTGTGGGCAGCTGCTGAGGGTGTGAAATTAGGGGAGTGTGGAAGGGCTCCTTACCCCTGTGCAGAGCCTTCTGCTTTTCCTTTGGGGCTCTAGCTGCTCCTGCAAGAAGGTGTCTCGCAGTGCCCTTTGACCAGATCCTGGGGGCCAACACAGTGCCCATGGTCTGCCCGTGACTGGGGATAGCCAGCCCCATGCCATTCTCCGCCCATCCCCACCCCCGGGCTGCGATCAGTAATCAGGTGGGCTTAGCACATGTGGAGGTGAGCAGGGAGACTCTGTGACCCCATCTGCCAGCTGCAGGGCTTCCCCGGAGGTCGGCTCCAGCTTCTGTGCAGACCTGTGGTTGGCATTTCTCTTCCCAGCACCACCACCAATAAAGGGGGATTTCACCAGCCTTGTCATGCTGTGACCTAGAGCGTCAGAGGGCCTTCTTTTTGGTTTGTTCCAGAAAGCCCTGCCTCCAGTCTGAATCATCTCATCTGTCTGTCTTTCTGCCGCTGTCTTCAACGTACACTGCCCGCCCCACCCCCCTGTGTCAAGGCCTGGGCTTGTCGACACCCATGCGTGCCTGTGTGCACGTGTGATACACACACACACACACACACACACACACACGCATGCACACACTTACACACTTCCTGTGCCCTGCTTCTCCCTTATCCTACATCAGGCTTCTACTGCCTGAGAGTTCTCATCTCTGCAGCTCGATTTTCACATTTGATTTTGAAGATAGAGCCACCCAAAGGTACAGCATAAACCACAATCTGGTGAACGTTTTGCAATTTTTTTTGTTTTTTAAATTGACATTGCAGAGACTGGAGCCATAGCCCAGCGGGTAAGGCATTTGCTTTGCATGCGCAGCCGACCCGGGTTCGAATCATAGCATCCCATATGGACCCCCTAGCACCCTCAGGAGTAACCCCTGAGCATTGGTGGGTGTGACCCAAAAAGAAAAAAAAATTGACATTGCAGATTGTAATGCTTGAATGTTGTTTGAGGTTTAAATCTTATAGAAAGTGAAAGTTACCTATAATCTCCCCCTCCCCATATATTGGCTTTTACCAGTTGAGTGTATATTTTTCCCTAAGCATGTAAGATCGTTTATTTTCTTGAAAATAAGATAGTAATTCTCTTTTGCATTTTGTTTTTTCATCACTTATTCCTATATCTAACATCATTCCGCATGAGTACATATATATCTCTTCATTTGAACAGCTACAGTACTTATGTTAGATTGTAATAGACTGTGAAGATTTTTTTTTTTTTTTTTTTGCTTTCTGGGTCACACCCAGCGATGCTCAGGGGTTACTCCTGGCTCATGCACTCAGGAATTATTCCTGGCGGTGTTCGGGGGACCATATGGGTTGCTGGGAATAGAACCCGGGTCGGCCGCGTGCAAGGCAAACACCCTACCCGCTGTGCTGTTGCTCCAGCCCCTAAACTGTGAAGTTTTAAAGTGAAGCATTTAACTTTTAATCATAGTCACTGTATAAGCACCCTTGATTTTTGGTCTGAGAACTTTTTAATTTTCTTTTCCCTCCTCCTCCCCTCTCCTCCCCTCCTCTCCCTCCTTCCCCCTCCTCCTCTCTTCCCCCCCCCCCCTTCTTCCTCTGTTTTTGGGCCACATCTGGCAATGCTCAGGGTTGCTCCTGGCTCTGCACTCAGAGCTCACTTTTAGTGGTGCTTTGGGGTCCATATGGAATGCTAGGGGTCGAACCCCAGTCGACTGCATGCAAGGCAAGAGTCCTATCAGCTATACTATCACAATAGCCCCTATTTTGTTTTATATTTTAGCAAAATGACGTTTTGGGGGAGGCAGGGTATGTAGTTAGCTTAAAGGCTTAATATTTTTTTCTGTTACCCATATGCTGTTTAAAAGTATTGTGTATTAAAAATGTCTTTGTTAGTTGTGAGGACCATGCCTGTTTCTGACCAGGGCCACCTAGTGCCACTTCTGCCAGTGCTGGGATGATGGGAGGGCGTGGCAGGGATCAAACCAGGGCTGCAAGGCATATGGTCAACCACTGGAGCCCCGTCGTTGCTCTGCTAAATACCATTTTAAAAGTCTAAGGTTTCTAATTTTTTAAATAAAAAAGCATTGTTATTTTTCATATATCTGAAAGACCAAAGTCCACTAGCCAAAAGGATTGTATGGAGTGAAGAGATCTCATCTCGGGCTTCCACCCGGAAGAGTGGACGTGGGGTGTGGCGCTGTCCTGACTGTGAGAGGGAAGAGGTTTGTCCCTCTGCTGGGAAAAGTTGGTAACTAGGGCCAATTTCCCTGTAGGACTTAGGACTCTCCCACAGGGCTCTCAGACTGGCTTTTTACTTTTCCCGCGTTGGCACTCGTGGGTACAGATCTCAGCTGACCAGATGCTCTCAAAGATTAGAATCAGGTGGAGAGTAGGTCCTTCTGTGGATCAGAAGCCACGAAGAAAACAACAGCAAGGAGAAAACACAAAGGAGTCTACATTTCTCTCAGTGTGGGTCTAAAATGCTGTGTGCTTCATTTTCACTTTTTGATTAGAACTGACAAATAGGAAGAAACTGTCGGATTTTAGTTGGCACTTTTCTGCCCTCCCCTCCTCCTGCTCCCCCAATTTTAAGCATTGTTGTAGTAATCAAGTAGCAGCCACTGTTTGACATGGCCTTCTATGATGTTTGCACATTGAATCTGAACCAATCAGAAGTCACTTTGCATTTTTCTGATACAGCAGAAGTGAACCTGGTTCCATTCTTTCTCCTCCCTCCCTCCCTTCCTTCCTTCCTCCCTCCATCCCTTCCTTCCTTTCTCTTTTCCCTTCCTTCCTTCCTGTCTCTCCCTTCCACCCTCCTTCCCTCCCTTCCTTCTTTCCTGTCCCTCTCTCCCTTCCTCCTTCCTTCCTTCCTTCCTTCCTTCCTTCCTTCCTTCCTTCCTTCCTTCCTTCCTTCCTTCCTTCCTTCCTTCCTTCCTTCCTTCCTTCCTTCTTGTGATTTCCCTCCTGATTTTATCATTATTTATTACTATTTTTATTTTATATTATTATTTTTAATTGAATCTCAGTGAGATAGTCACAAAGTTATTCATAATAGGGTTTCAGTCATACAGTTGTTCTAATACCAGTCCCTTCACCAGTGTACATTTCCCACCACCAATGAATGTCCCCTGACCCCTTCCCCAACCCCCCCAAAAAACTCAGCGTGCCACCCTACCCCTTGCCTCTATGGCAGGCAGTTTTTCTTCTTACTGTCTCTGTCTCTCATTTTCACTCTCTCCCTTTGGGCTTTATGGTTTGCTATACACAGTGCAGATACTGAAAGCTTATCATGCATACCCTTGGTTCCTTTCTTCTCAGCAGCATTACCCAAATGGAGAAAGACTGATAGGGAAATGTTCCCCTCTCACCTCCAAGTTTTACATTTCCATGATGATTGGCCTTAACTCCCACCCACTAAACCCCCCAGTGACCGTACTAGAGAATCTCTCGTGGTCCTGGTGTCTCAGTAAGAAGCCTGGAAATGTTCTCTTTCTCACTGAGCTTGTCTGCCATAGAAGCAGCTTGTATGCCATAGTTGCTGTTTGATACATTTACTCTCTGTCTGCTGGCTTCAAACAGTATTAATTTTTATGTGCTCATTGTGCATTGTGTTTAATTAAAAGCAGTGCTATTCACAGAGGTACTTGTTGGATTTTTCCCCCCCTGAAATGAATAAAACAAATAGGCATCTGGTATTTGTTTTGTATAACACAATCCCCATAAAATGAAGAGTAATAAAACATAATTATCTGTAAAGGTTTGTTTTATAAGCCTGAGAGTGGGCTTGTTGCTACCAGGTTTTTAAATTCTACTCATACGATAAAGAATCTTTTTTGTAATGCACAACAGTAATAACAATTACATGCATGAATCCAACTTACCTTTTATTAAACCATTTTTTTTCTGTTACAGCGTACATGATGAAAGTTTGTTATCACATTCCTTCTAGGTAAACACGTTAAGTTGAAGGAAAATATTTATTTTCTGTTTGATATTCTGTTTAATCAGTATAGCTTTACTCATGATTTTCCTCAGAACTAAAAAAAAAAAAAATTACAGGCAGTGGAAATTTTGAGGTCATAGACTACTCCCTCTGGATTCTAAAACCTCTAAAAAACCTGTAGAAAAGCACACTTCAAACTTTCACATATGTTTTTATAGGGCTTGTAGGGTTTCTCATCCTTGGTTAGAGACCTCTGCCTCTGCCTCATTATTTTGAAAACTGTGCTTAAGCTGAAGCTTAGGTTTTAGCATTAGTACATGAATATCTGATAAAAGAACTCTGCTCAGTGGTTTTGTAGCATTGAATTTAATTTCAGGGTTGGGTTCCTTTCTAGGAACCAAGAAATACTCATGTGGAGAAAAAAAAATCATCGCAGTGTGGGAAGTGTAAAAATTATGAATTCAAAGGGAGATTTGCAACCAGATTGGATGGCAGGGCCAGCATCCTTGGGGCTACGGTTCCCAGGACTGTTTTTATTGTTTCTCTCCAGCGTGATGCACGAGCCTTGAAGTGGTGAATTTGTCCTCTGAGGTTGTGTGTCCGTTGCTGCAGGAATAAAAGAAGCAGTAACAAAATCATGCAGCGCCGTATTTCACCGTGACAGGTTTATGTGGTTGTGTGATGTTGCAGAGTCTTGTATGTGATATCGACCCCTTTCCCTTTGAATCAAAGCGCAGTTTCACTGGCGACGCAAGGCTTCAGAAATCACTGTGTCTAACCTCAAAGTGCCCCTCTCCTTACTTGCCCCATTCCGCCTCTCGTTAAGCTAATTGCTTTACGGGAAATCCAGAACTCACAGGTGATCTTCGTATCCATTTTGAATGGTGATTTTTAATTTTAAAGATTGCCAACCTTAACTCTTCAGATGATCTCTTTGAGTTGACACTGTAGTGAAACATGCCGCTGATTAGGAACAGAAGCGGAATTAAATAGACACAGATCCTGGGTTTCTCCCTTCGTGTTGTCATCGATTGGAGAGGGAAGCGCTTCAAATAGGAGCACTAAGTTCCTTGTCCAAAGGGAAGCGGAATATTCCAATTCTGGATCGGCAGTCACTTGGCCTGCTTATTCCAAATACCATTTTTGAACACACTTGGCAACTTAAAGTGCCCAATTAAAAAGCTCTGTAGAAAGAGGAAGTCGGCTGATGTGCAATTAGTCCCGAGTCTCGGAGCGTTTCCTCTGTGTGTGGAAGGCCAGAATGTGAACGAGCTGGACACAATAGCTTGGTTCCAGGTGCTTAGAATAGAAGGCATTTTCAGGATGGATTATTTCTGTACTCTTGCTCCTAAAATGGTTTACCTCAAGAGGCTCCCGACTCCATAAAAAGACTGGGAGCGTTAAAAAAAGAAAGAAAGAAGCACTCGTGGCATGCTTTCACAAAATGTTAGACAGTTGATAGCTATGACTAACCTTATGGGTGATGGGTAATACCCACCTCCCAGAAGCGCTCCTCCTTCTCGCTATCTAATTAATAACCTCTGTTCTCATTCTATTTTATATTTTAATTTATTTTTAAAGAGATGAGGGTGGGGTGTGAGAGGATTTGCCAGATATTGTTCCTCCTTGCTGAAAAAAATGAAACCCCACTGGGTAAAACCAAATGAGCTGTATATTCTGAGATTATTTATAGTGTTTATGAGCCAGAGACCAAGAAACAGTAAGCACTTAATAGCTTTCTTTATTTATAAGTCAGATTCATCTAAGGGATATTATTCTTTTTATTTTTCTGGTGCTTGAAATGTTCTTTTAAAATAGATTATTGGGGAGGATACCCAGTGACACAGAATCTGTTGGCTGTGAAAGTGTGGAATGAATACAGCTTTCCTTTTTCACTGTTCTGCAACCAAAGGGTCCATTTTATTTAAGTGAAAACACTGCTTTTTGCTTAAGTGAAGTCACACACACATCGAGTAACAGAATAGATAAGTGGCCCAGAACATGCGGCTCTTCATTCCCAATTATGTGAGATGCATTCCATTAAAGTTGGGAGGAAAGTGAATGTCTATTAAGCGAATTATTTTTCCCCAGTGACTTCTACTGTAAAATTGTTGGTGTGTTCCACTAGGCTGTGTGTGCAGTAGATGTAGATTTTTATGTAAGGGTATCAAGGAAAGAGAGAGACAGAAAAGAAAAAAAAAAAAGACAAAACCCTGAATACTATCCTTTTAAAGAAAGCATGAGCTTTCTGTAAAAGTTTCTGACGACAGCCATTATATCTCCTGTCGTAGTATGTGACTTTAATAACAAGTTGTCAGTACACAGTAGTATCACAACCGGCAGGTGTTTTCCTCGATTTTCCAATTACTGTTTCCATCGCAAGTTATACAGTGGCTTTGTCTCAGAACCCTTGTCCCCATTCGGTGTAAACTTGGCATCTTCAGTTTTGTTTTGGTAATGTCGATGTTGTCTGCCTTCACCTGTCTTAACATTTGCTCCGGACCCTCCGATTTGTTTGGCGCTCTTTGCGGGAGGAGGATGAGCAAAGATGTGTCACATTAGAAGCATCTGCACCTCATTAACAATACAGTCTCATCCCAGTTCCTTTCAATTAGCATCTCTTGGGTTGTTCAAGACGCTGGACTTTGAGGCTCCAGCTGCAACACCTGACACGTGTTTCACACCATCTTCTCCGAAGTTTTAGGAGATGTACGTTAGGCACTTTCCATTTTACAGATGAAGGTGGGGAGAACAGTCTTTCGAAAGGACTTGCCTCAGTGACTCCAAAACTCAGGTAGAATTAATAGTTGATTCCAGCTCTGATTGGGCCCTGGAAACTCGATGCTGGCCCAGTCCCCTGGGGCGCAGCCTGGGCTGTGCTTTTAGAGTCTGTCAGGGACTTGCCAGAGCTCTGCTGGGCATGCACTCGTCATCTCCAGGCGTCGGTGACAAGGCAGGTTGCGCAGGGAACCTTTCAGGTGGTCAGGATGAGAGTGGAATTCTGGGGCTCGCCCACAACTTTCCCACAGGGAAAGCTGAACAGTGATGCCTGCAGTTCCTCACCTTATTATTTTTTTGGGGGGGGGCTTTTTGGGCAATGCACAGGGGTCACTCCTGGCTCATACACTCAGGAATTACTCCTGGCGGTGCTCAGGGGACCATATGGGATGCTGGGAATTGAACCCGGGTTGGCCGCGTGCAAGGCAAATGCCCTACCTGCTATGCTATTGCTCCAGCCCTATTTTCCCACTTTACGCTTCAGTGAGGGACAGGGTTGTGCTTTTAACCAGACATGAGCAGGATGCATCGTGCTGAACTCTGTGATGTGGATTAGAGTCTTTTGGGGCAGCTGAAGCCCAAATACTGCAGCTGAAGCTGGGTGAAGTAGGAATGTGGTGAACTTACCTCTCACAGCGGTGGAGGTTGGGAGACCATGAGGCAGAGGCTGGGAGGTTGTGTTTTGGTGAAGAGTAACCTGCTGATGCTAGACTACTGACTGGTTTGGGGCCACATCCACTGATGCTCAGGGCTTACTCCTTGCTCTGTGCTCAGGGCCATTCTCATCAGGGCTGGAGATTGAACTTGCGTCAGGCAGGTGCTTTATGCCCTATACTTTCTGGCCCAACCACCAAGTTTTTGCTGTGTTTTTCATGGAGGAGGAGAGAAGGAATCTCTTTGAGGTCTTTTTGAAGGTCACTAATACTTTTCATGAAACTTCTGCTCTCCCAGCCTGATCATTACAGAGCCCCCCTAATCGTCTCACTTTGGGGGGAGTTTTAAACTCAGAATTTTGGAAGAACGCAGTCAGACCACCACAGGTGTTCAGCTGGTGTTTTATAATGATTCTGTTTAGGGCTTACAAGGAATCAGAGGGGGCTGCCTCTTGAAACCTAGTCTAGCACACAGGCAAGCAACACAGCTGGTTTAGTTAAGCTCAGAAAACCTGTGTTCCGTAAACCTTATCTCATCACCAGATAGCCTTGGTCTAATTTCTCACAAAGTTTTCAGTTGGGGATCTTGAATCTTTTTCATTAAGTGAAATTGAGGGCCCGTGGTTGTTAAGACCAGTATTTGCATATTTCTTTAATTTCCTTTCCGAATGAATGGTAATGTTTCTCTTTTCTACCTGCATTAGACTGTTAGGTCCAGGATAAGGCATCAGTTGGAACAAAGTAGGCTAGTTTAATGGTGTTTTCTTTTTTATTATTTTAAAAATTTATTTATTTATTTTTGGTCACATCTGACAATGTTCAGAGCTTGTTTGGGGGAACCGTATGGGATGTCGGGAATCAAACTCTGGGTGACTGCCTGCAAGGCAAATGTATTATCACTCTGGCCCCTGATGGTGTTTTCTTTTATCTTTCCCTGTTTTTTTTTTTTTTGGCCTGGGGGCTGGAGTTTGGGGCCACACACATCCTGGCTCTGAATTTAAGAGTGACCTTTGGTGGTGCTTGGGGTATCCTGTGGTACTGGGATTCTAGCTAGGGTCGAAGGATGCAATGGCAAGCATACTTAACTCCCATACTATCTTTTTTGGGCCACTCACCCTTTCTTAAGAAATGAGACTCTGAGCAAAAGCTAGCTTAATTCCGGAGTATAGTGAACCTGTTTGAATCGGGCCACAGCTGGCAGTGCTCAGCACTTACTCCTGACTCTGTGCTCAGGGATCTCTCCTGGAGGGACCCTCTGGGATGCCAGTGTCCAACCTGGGTTGGCTGTGTTGCATGGCAAGTGCCCTGCCCACTGTACCATCTCTCTGGCCCTGGTCATTCCTGTTGTTGATCTACTGACTGCAGGACCAAGGATGGCTACTTGGGCGCTGGTTAAACTGCTGACGGTTCCGAAGCCAGGTATTGAGGAATCAGCTAAACTAGACCACAGAGGACATAATAATACTGGAATCTGGGTCTTCAGTTCTTTTTAATCAAAGTGTGGATTAGGACCAGCCTGGCCTTGACAACTAGGACCATTAAACACTTGTGACTGTTGGGTGATTGACCACATCATATTTAAATGTATTCATAACAGCTCATGGGAGCAATGAGGACTAGAGGGAGAACATTAAATAGTACAGTGTACCCCATTAATGTTCTTGGATTTTGATGAGGGCTTTTCTGTAGACATAGCCACCCATGCTTGGAATATGCATTTATTAAATGTAGCTTTTTTTTTTATGCTAAGTCACACCAAACTATATTTTAAACTTGTTTCTAGATTCCTGAGTACAGAATTTAGCTAAAAGCAGCATCTTCTTATTAAACAGTTTTCTGCCAAAGTGAGGGAGAGTTTTGGGGGAAGGTTGCAGTTTGGGCTAGCTACATCCTGAGGCGTGAATGCCTTGCTGGAGTTGTTTTTGGTGGTGTGGGGTTTTGCACGGTACGGGGTCCTGACCTGTGCAGTGCCTGGGATCTGGTCTCTGAGGAAGAATTGTTTTGTTTGGTTTTGTTTTGGTCTGGTTAAGTTGTTTTCACCAGAAATGGCTCAGAGACATTCTTCATAGCATATCCTGGTAACACAGATTGAAGAAGTGATGGCAAGACAAGTCAAACTGTTAACGTTTGCCTCCCCGTGATGAGATTTCACGTTTCTTCCCCTCAAAACAAACTGAACTCTTCTGTTTTTCATTTCCTATGAAACTTCAGAATAACTGAGGAAAAATAATGTTGGGAAGGACAGTCCGATGTTTTCTGTGCTATGGCTAATGAATTGACTGAGAAAATTTTTTGGAAGTTGCGTTTTTGTGGGGAGGGGCAGTGTGGGTGTGGGGAGAAGTTTTTAGACCACATTGTTATTGCTCTTATGGCTACTTATGGCTCTTTGGTTAGTAGTGCCCCATGGTGGTGCTCAGGGGACCATCCCTGATGGAATGGGGTTGCCAGTCTGTGAGGCAAGTGCCTTATCCTACACTGTGTCTTGAATTTGGATATTTAAATGTTGGTCAGTTCCATCTGTAAGTGTATTTAGTCCGAAGCACTGTTTTTTGAGTTGCACTCTTCACTTGAACATTTGATTTTATTAAACAAATTTATAAAATAGTTCTTCTTTTCTTGCTCTAAGAAACTGTGGCTGGGGCCAAGGGTAGCAGGAGGGAAACTGGGGACATTGGTGGTGGGAAATGTACACTGGTGAAGGGATGTGGACACATTCCGAAGACACATTCGTTTGCCTCTTTCTCTGGCATATGACCTGAAGGGTTAGAAATAAGTGCGCTCTCCGCACGCAACAGGTCTTAGTTGAGAATGTCTCCTGTTTTTAATACATTTTTCTATTTTTGGTCTGGCTTATTCGCTTAGGGTTAGAAATGCCATTCTCTTGCCTTTGTCTGAGGTCATGTGTCGACGTCAGTGTGCTATAATGGACCTGATGATGTGACGGTTTTTAAAATAACTGAAAACGAACATTTCTTCTCCCCACACTCTTGGCTGCAGTCTTTCTGCTCTGCCACTGTTTTATGCTGTTAATCACAGGCCTCCTTTCTTAGAACTCCCCTCTCTGACCCCTCCCCTGGCAGTTAAATGCCATAATTTAATACACCGGAGTAATACCTGACTACAATCCTGTAATGTTTTGTTTTGTTCTCTGCCTTTATCACAGTGTTAAGAGGAAGGCATGGAGTGTAGGGGTTGTGTTGAAAGGGGAGAAAATGGATCATTTTCTCCATTACTTACTTACTCCCCCCTAGGGACAGAGTAAGAGATTGTTAACATATGAGAGGTAGGAGGGCTACTGTGGAAAAGAGGACCGTGAGATGAAATGGGGCTATTAGAGGCACACCAGCATCAATTTATTAAATGACAGTGGCCCTTGTGAGTGCCCTTTGATCATTCTCCTCCTGGGACTTGGCAGTTTTAGGGGGAAAGCTGGCGTGCAAAGAACTGGGAGATCTAGAGAGGACCAAGGTTCCTTAGATGCCTGCCCCCTCCCCCCACCCCTACCCCACTCCTACTCCGGTCATTTCTTTCCCCAGGAGCTAGTGCCCTGATCCAAAGATTTTAGAAGGACAGCCCCCTCCCCCTTACCCATTCCCTTCTATAGACATTAGAAATGGAAATGGGTTGCCGGAGATCTACTCTACACTTCTACACTGCTCTCCACCCCTCCCCCGCTGCCTCAAAGAGAACCTAGGTAGAAAACCTCATCAGAAACCTGTGCAGCTGCAAAGTTTGAAGAACAGTGCGGAGTCAAGTTTTTACTTCAAAAGAATGCTGAAATCATATTTGACAGTCTTGTGGGGAGAAGTGCAAACATGCTCCTTTCTGTATGAAATTGGAAAACAAAAACAAATCTCCATCAGCTGGAGTCTGGTTCTTTGGATGACGTAGAAGTCGAAGGCTGAGGAAGGGGTACTGTTGTGTGGCGCCAAAGCGTGCGCTACAGATTCTGACCTGACCTTTGGTGCAGAGACCTTGTGTGCCCTCAATGCTCATCAGGAAAGTGGGGATTTGACTGTCAGTCACATGGTGGTTTTGTGCAAATAAATGAGATGATGAGTGCAAAGCATTTAGTGCGAGTTAAATGTCCCCCTAAATATCAACTTGTTTTCATTGCCAACTGAATTTTAGGAGGACCCCTTCCCCTAAGAAGGAAGAATTCATGATCTTGTCTATCTCCTGGAGGGTAAAAGCAGAGGAAGCTGAGGCCCATAGAGGTAATGTGTCCATCAGTGGAAGAAGCAGGTTTAGAATGCAACATTTAGGTCTTCCCATTGGTGGTGGTAACTTCCATAGGTGCATTTTGAAGTGGAGATTGAGCCCTTCTGGATTCCAGACCTCACTTCCTTGGACTTGTGGGTTGGCATGAACTTTTTCAGTTTGGCCTCAACACCTTTTCTGACCCTTATTTTTATGTGTGGGTATGGTTTGTATGTATTTCTACTTGAGATTGTCTTAAAGCACACAGTTGCTTGGGTTCTCTGGTGACGCATAGGGGTTATCCCTGGCCATGGGCTTATAAGGGATGCTTCCTGGACCCCAACGTGTCCTTGCACTTTTGAAGGCATTATCAACGGGCTGTTAGAAGAACCGGTTTCAGAGAAAAATTCATATATTTTGATGATGCCCGAGGCCTGCAGAACACCATTTATATCACCTGTAACAAGAGAAGGGCAAGTATTTGATTAGAACCAATTTTCCTTAAAGACTAATGTTTCAATCTCTCTCATATCTTCAGTGTGTTTTGCTGCTGGCTAGATCCACTCATAAGCAGGTGACAGAAAAGCCAATTATTTACCTAATTCATCTACTAGTTTCCAGACTTGATGCATTGAATCAAAAAGATGGAATCAGATCACAAAGATGAAAGTCTTCAACCATGCATACTAGGAACTTCTCATGGATGCAAACGGCATTTGTCAGCTGAAGAGGCCAGGGAGCACATGATCTGAGCTAGTGCAGGGTCTGGCGGGCTCCTTTTGTTACTGCTTTCATGAGTGTGTGAGATTTCTGCTGAGTAGGCACGGGCAGGGGGTGGGGTGGTCTTTTCTGCAGTCCAGTTAGTATATTGGTTGTTCCATGACCTGGTGCCTTGACCAGCCTGGACCATCCTTCCTCTCAAGTCTCTCTGCTGATATCATCCCTGAGAAAATGCTTCTCCGTGAGTTTCCAGGGCATTCTTTCTTTCCTGCTTCTCCTACTCGTCAGGGAACTGTCTCGTAATTATGATAGAGGCATGTTCCGTGAATCAAGAGTCACTTTCTGTTGAGAGTTGCTTCCCTGAGTTGAGATGCCCTAGTCATCAGTCTTCTGTGAGTGAAACCATTTTTTTTTGGCCCCCCCAAAAGAGCCCTTTCTAACCTCATTCCAACTGAAGTCCTGTTTAATTTCCATGTGCATCGTGGCTCTGCTCAGTACTCAGTGAGGAATGTGGCTCTTGGTTTCTTAATTTGGGAGGGGATGTGAAGCTCAAGATGGAATCTAATCGGAGCTAAATATAAGGCTACTTGACATCACTTTTTCAGGGGTGTGTGTGTGTGTGTGTGTGTGTGTGTGTGTGTGTGTGTGTGTGTGTGTGTGAGAGATGAGGTGTGTTTGTGTGTGTGTGATGAGGCAGGCTGTGTGTGTGTGTGTGTGTGTGTGTGTGTGTGTGTGTGTGTGTGTGATAGGCAGGCTTTGTCTCCTTCCTGAATCAGTCCTTATGCAAAATTGAAAAACCCCAGCAACCCAGGAACTGTAACAATGACCTACTCTCTCCCTTGGGGGTTGCCCTGCCTTGTATGGCTAAGTTTAGCACTGTGTTTCCTGTTCAGGGTTTTAACTGGTCCTTCTGTTGAGTGGCAGACTAACCTTTGAACTTTCAGTGTCTTTGACAGCAAAGGAGTTCTCTGCTTTACTCAAAAAGTTCTTTCTAAGTAATTAATACTGCCAGGGCACAGAGGGATGTCAGCAGCAGACCCCTGGACGTGGTGGAAATCCTAGTGGCTTTCATGCTTCAGTCTGTTCAGAGGACAAACTTTTTTTAAGGCAGAGAAGTCAGTTTCTTGAAAAGAAAGTCACTTTCTGTACATTGCTTTTCATACCTTTAAAATTATTTTTCTGAATTTTTTGTAATGTTTTAAATATCCCCTGGATTCTCTTATACATTCTTTCTTTTTCTTTTTTTTTGGGGGGTCACACTCAGCGATGCTCAGGGGTTACTTCTGGCAGTGCTTGGGGAGCCATATGGGATGCCGGGGATTGAACCCTGGTCAGCGGTGTGCAAGGCAAATGCCCTACCTGCTGTACTCTCACTCTGGCCCACTCCCAGACATTGTTTACTGTGTTATTTTTGCCTTCTGCGCTTGGGGATCTTGTGCAGCTCTGCAGGGGCTCCACCCACTGTAGTATGGGGAGGGGGCTTGCACCCTTGGGAGACTTGGGAGACCTGGGATGCTGGATACTGAATGGGAGGTGAGCTCCTACATGCTCCTCAGCTTTTTGGACTAATTCCTAGACTCTAATTGTATTAATTTTACTCTTAAAAATCGAGTCTAGGAGGACTATACCTTTAGTCACATTCGTGTTGCCAAACTATGTATCAGCAAGTGTGTGTGCTTTTTAGCCTGAAGTTTTTCTTTGAATGGGACTTAAACTCTTGTTTTTGACAGCATATTTGCACATTTTTACACAAAGTCATGTCCTACTAATGAATTCAAGTTCTTTGTATTTTCAGAGTTTTAATTTACAGCTCTGCCTTCACGAGACAGGTTATTATTATTTTTGTGTGTATGCACAAGAGGATGTATTATACTCCTTCTCCTATTTTGCTGTCTTTGAGTTTTTTATGATTCTCTGAGCACCATATCTAGCCGTGCTCGGGGACCGTGTGGTACTGGGGATTGATCCCAAACTGGCCCCATCCAAGGTAAATGCCTTAACCCTCTGCTATCTCTCTGACTTGCTTTTCCTATTCTTAATTTTATTATTGAACTAAAAGCATCCATGATTCAACATCTCCCTATTTATGAATGAGTGATTTGAATCTCTGACATGGTATTATGGGATGTATATTGTAACTGGAGTCGGGACTGTGACATGTTCACCTCTGTTGCTTTATTCTCCCTTTAGGTTCACGTAGATGATGTGTGCTTGAATTATGCCTAGAGCCTGTCATAATTGCCTTTGGGGCAGAGTTCTTTTTCTTCTCCTCACCTTCTTCCTCCTCCCCCTCTCCTCTAGTTGCAGTGACTTCAGAGACACAATTACTTTTCTTTAATGGTGAATGGGGCTGGGGACAGGGGAGATACTACAGGGAGTAGGCCACTTGCCTTGCAATGGGGCTGAGGCTGGTTTCATCCTTGGTACCACGTATAGTCCCCTGAGCACTGCCAGGTGTTACTCCTAAAAAAGAGTTAAGAATAGCCCTTGAGTACCTTGGGATGTGAGGAAAACTTAACCCCCCCCCCCCCCCACGAAGTGGAAAGAAAAAACAACCAAACGACCAAAACCACAATAACCTGGAGAGCTATCCCCAAGGATAGTTCAGTAGTAAAAACTTGCCTTGCAGGCACAAGGTTCAGAGTTTGATCCCCAGTACTGCCTCATGTGAGTGTGTTCTGGTGGCGCTCCCACTTACGAGTTTTGGTGCTTCCTCAGGGAGTCTGTCTCAGGGGCACTGAAACCAGTTGTCCGAGCACTGCATCAAATTTAAGAGCAAACACAGTAGGAATAGACAAGACTTACTCATAGGGACTAGGGAGAATCTCGGGGGATAAAACTATAAAGAAATGTAAAATGAGGCAAAACGTTCTTTAGAAATGCAGTCTGGTTGTGCATGGAATGAGCATCCAAATGATGACAGGACATTTTGATATTTGTATATGATTTTGTTCTCATTTTTAAAGGAAACCTTAAGCAGAATATATGGTAGAAGTACAGATTTTTGATGGTGGCTCATGGACAAGGACTGATGAGCTAAAATTGTAAGGCACAGTTTCTAACCTAGGGAGCCAGCAGGAATACTGGGCAGAAAGGTGATTCTATTTTAAATTCTTAAAATTGTGTCATTAATTTATTGCTACTTTGGTATTTATTCATAGCAGTGCTTTATTCTGGTTTTATTACTTTTCAGAATGAATGTCTTAAGTCTGCTGAAGTTTGCTTGCTTATATCTTTTGCCTTGACCATTCTTTCTACAATTAGTACTTAGCACGTTCACTGTGCCATGCTCTGTCCTGAGGTTGATAGAGATTCAAGCTTTCCAAAATCTCGGGATGGAGAGATAGTACAGTGGGTAGGGCATGTGCCTTGCATCAAGCAGACCCGGCATTTCTTATGGTGCCCCGAACACTGCCAGGAGTGATTCCTGACTTTGGAACCTGGAGTGACCCCTGAACACTGCCAGGTGTGGCCCCAACCCCCCCCCAGAATCTACCGGGTAGAATCTTGAATAGTGCTAGGGCTCTTCTGCCTCCCGTACCTGCTGCTCCATCAACGGTATTATGGGTGGGTTTCCTCTTTGGCTGCAGTATGTTTTCTGTTCCTGTTCGGTGGGGCTTTGCCCAGGCTATTCCCAACTTAATCTATAATAGGTAAGTCTCCGAGCTGGAAACCCAGGACTTTTTTTTTTTTTTTTAATCGTTCATGTGGTCTTGGAAAGTTCCAAAATGAGTCAAGAATTGCTTTTTAGTTCCTTGCCTCCCAGAGCTCAGAGACATGGTGTGTGTTGTAGGGAGAATGGACTTGGGATCTCAGGTCTTTTCTTGGTAAGCCCTTCAAAGACCTTTCTTACTCATCTCACTCTCCCAGCCCCTAGCCTGCCACAGTGGTGGTGCTCAGGGACTATTTATTCCAGGAGTGACCCCGGGCAATGCCCATGGGGCCGTGTGCCTTGCCAGGGATTTTAACAGGGGTCAGCCTGTACACTCTCTCCAGCCCATAGCTAGGGATTGAAACTGTCGAATCCATATAGGACACAGTGTTTCTCCAAATCTTATACACACAGAAAATGTAAAAGTTATTAACACTCCCTTTCACTTTTACCAATTTGCTAGCTGCTTGCTCTTTAAAAAAAAATATTTCTCAAGTTTCGAAGAGGGGTATGAGATTTCTTTTGCATCATAATGATACACATGGATTTCTCAAAGACTGAGAAAAACTTTTAGTTCTTAACAGTTTGTCATTATGATTCATCCAGAGTAGCCGATCAAATCTGCGTTTTCCCGAACTGAAGTATAAAATGGTGACAGTGGACTCTGTTCCAAGCTTCGCTATGGGAACCATCCCTTGCCCTTCTCAAGAGGGAATGGAATGGGGGAAGTGAAATACATTCCTGAAACTTGATCAGAGAGGATACCTTCCATTTCCATTTCAAAGCCAGGAGGTTTGTGTCTAATGTAAAGCAGACATGCTCACCATCACAGTATGGCACCAGCGACCAGCTTTGAGCTTTGTGGCCTTTGAGATCAGAATTCTTATTACCAACTGCATTTTTTTTTACCATAAATATATTTTGGATTTGTTTTATGCTTCTCTCCCCCTTAGACTAAAATCGTGTGTGTGTGTGTGTGTGTGTGTGTGTGTGTGTATCGTGTGTATGTGGGGCGTATTGTGTGTTTATAAATATACCCCAACCTAAAGTGTAGCCTCTGTTGTATTTCTTTTCTTTCCAGAATATATAAATGTAAAAGAAAAACAGAATAATTACCCCCTACTGTATAAGTAATAACTCCTTCCTAAGCAACTTCTTTGTTTAAATAATGAGAAACGCGTGTCCTGAATTATACCGGTTACCATCCAGATATCTTATGGGGATGTTTCTTGGACTCTGCAGATGCATGTATCAGCATCTCTTTCTATGTAGGAGATGTGTGTGTGTGTGTGTGTGTGTGTGTGTGTGTGTGTGTGTGTCTGTGACAGATGGGGGCGAGGGTCAGAGAACACAACCCATCACCCCAAATTCCTAAAAGAGCTGTGCTTTAAGTCAGACCGGGATGTTAGAATTCCCTCAGTCTAGCTTTTGTCAGAGTCAAACCCTGCAGACACAGAACCCAGGACTTGGCTTTCTGAAAGTCTCTTAAAGATGCCACCCTAGGGGCCAGAGCCATAGTACAGAAGGTAGGGCGTTTGCCTGGCACGGCCAACATGGGTTTGATTCCTGGCATCCCATATGGTCCCCCAGCACTGCCAGGAGTAACTTCCTAACTCCCGAGTGCAGAGCGAGGAGTAACCCCTGAATGTGACCCAAGAAGCCAGAAACTAACAAAGAAGATACCACCTAAAAGGCATCTTTTGCTCAAGAACCTGGACTGTCTCTTGTCTTGGTCCAGGGACATGCTTTTTTTTTCAAGAATTCAGACCTGGTTTTCAGCATGCTTTAAAACAGTAACGTACGTCAAACGTTATGTTATCTTGCTGCCATTCTACTTGAAGAAGAAAAAAAACCTGAAGCTTTTAGAAGGACAAAGGGGGGAAAAAAGTCTTTTCAGAGTATGGGGTCATTGAAGACCCACTTTCCGAGTCATGTTTTATGGCAGTCATTGGAAATGAATGGGCTGGTGCCCACACCTATTGCCAGGACCCCGAAGAAGCACCCCCTGAGGCCGGCTCTCAGCTCCCCGAGATTCCAGCCTCCTGGGGTCCAGATTTTCATATTCCTCCCAATTTGCCCCAGAGCATGCTGTGACCCTCATCCATCTTTTTTGCATTTAACAAAGTTGTGAAGCGATTTATGTGCTTTCCATTAGCCTTAGCTAAGCTGCTGTCATGAATATTTAATGGTGAGGACAGTTTGTTTTCTTTTTCTTTTCTTTCCCAGCCACAGCCCCCCCACTCCCTGGCTCTGCAGCCCGCCCCCAAGAAATGTAAATGTCCCAGCCCCCCTACTCTGCTGGATCCCCAACTCCCAAAGCAGCTCCGGGCTCTCCCCACAAAGCCTTGACCCAGCGCCTGGGGGTGTGTGTGGGGGGGATGAGGGTGGGGGAGGGGGAGGGGATGCTGTTTTCCTTTCTTTTGCACTTTATCCAGTTCTCCTCTTTTGTAGCTTTCCCTGAGCTGCAGAAACGCGGGGCGCCAGGTCCCCTTGATGGCAGCCCAGGCCCGGGGGAGGCTCCCGCCCAGCCACCCCGTAGCTTTTCTTTGAACTTCACTGAAGCTGCCTGCATCCTGGAGGGGGCTCGCTCGGATGCATTCCTGAAGCTTCACGGGTCACTGCGCCCTTTCTTTGGGCCACTGTAGTAAGGGGGGATGCCTGCGACAGAAAATGACTTTTGAAGACCCGCCAAGATTTACCCTGTCTGGAGCAACCTCTGAACTTTGGTGGTGGTTATCTCAGAAGAATGCGCGTTTCCTTAAAACATTTCCCTTTATTCTTCCCTCCTTTCCTGCTTCTCTCCTGGCCTCATTCAGCTCTAATTTGGGTGAAGCGCCCCCTCCCCCTCTTTCCCTCCCATCATTTCCTTTTGCCCTCAGAAATTTTGTCTACTTCGGGGCCCAGGGTTTGAGAGGTAAAGGTGGGGTTGAAAGAGAACTAAAAAGCGAGATCTTTAACCCAAGATTAGGATGGGGGGGGTGAGGGGGTGTCGCTCCCCACAGTGATGTCAACCCCCCACAGTGAGAATCTCTAGGAACCTGCTCTAAAGGATTGTGAGATTCCAGATCAGCCTCAGAAAACTTTAACTAACAGGGCATAGGGTGATAGTAAGTCAGCAAGTACTTAACTCTAGGTTATAATTATCACCATTATCTGTATTTACTCCCTCCCTCACCCCCCCCTTCCCGCCCAGATTCATCAGTGTAGCCTGGAACATTCATCAGGCTTCCCCACTTCAGTATGCATGTGACTCAGTGATTCTGGGCTTGATCCTGGAACCACAATAAAAGAATGAATACAATGATAGAGAGGAATGATATTATTCCCTTTGCCTTTGTATGCAGCAATGTAGCTTTCTTTATTGTATTGGTTCAACACGAAGGGAAGGGCTAAGAATTTGGAGTTCTTATTGCCTTTTGAGCTTCCCGTTTATCTCTTCCCATACAGCCTGCTGCTCCCTCCCACTCCCTGTCTTCCTTCCATTTGGTAGGATTTCACCTGCATTCTCCCTCCCCCCCACCCCAAAGGACTAGCTCCCCTCTGATCCAGAACGTGGAGTTCTCCAGGCACTTCTGTCTTGAGCTCTCTGGCTTCCTCTGCTTATGATAGTAAAACTCAGTCTTGCCTCCTCTTCCTTTTAATTGCAGGCCCTGCTTCAAGGATGTTGTAACATCAGAGCACTGCGTCCCAAGTGATAGCTAACTTTCCTTTTAGTCTTCTCGTTGAAACGGATTGTAAATCTAGTAGTGGAATCAGGCATGTGTGTTAAAGTCAAATTTATTTGGGCTATCCAGAGGGTATTTCTTCAAGGGAAGAGTTAAGAAAAAAAAAAAAAAGCTGCAGTTTAGAGAATATCACCAAAACAGGTTCTGTAGGAGTTTGTGTTAATCTGCCCACAGGCTCCTATTGAATCATTGTTTGCCTTCTGGTGATGGTACCAGTGGAAATAGTTACCTGGTGAATTCTGTGCATTCACCACAAGAATGCATCTGGCTATTGTAGGAACCCAATGGGAGCACTCATCAGATTTATCTTCTGAGGCCTATTCATCTGTAAAAGCTCAGGAAAGAAAGAAAAAAAAAATGACTGTGGATGTGAATCGGTCCCTCTCTCTGAACAAATTATTTTTACTAGATCCTTCTTAAGTGCTTATCTATCTCTGATGAACGCCTACTGCAGTGTGTTTAATTGATGGGAGTGTTGTTCCATTTCTCTTTGGGTAACCTAAAATTGAATTAGTTAGCTTGTGGGTAGCATTATCTCACTAATTCGTAGTGTAGTTATTATCAGCTAAAAATCTCTCAACGATTTCTACATGGGCTACTAATTAAATACATCCTCTGTTTGGTGGACGGAACTACTGCAGTTACATAGTTCTGCTTCCCTTAGTTGTTGCAGTGATGGGAAGGGGGAGATAATGGGTGCCTGCATACTTGCCCTTAAACACACACACACACACACACACACACACACACACACACACACACTACCCCTTCCCCCCAGTGGGGTGCTGCCTTGAAGTAAGCGTTAGTCTGGGTGGGTTGGACAATCATAACAGTGCCCCAGCGGACACAGGTCCATGCTACATTATGTGGAGCACATTAGCAGGGTTTGGAGCGGGGAAAAACAAGCTCTTTTCAACACATTTCGCATCTGCTTGGGGTTCAGAGCAGTTTCAGAGACTCTTTATCTCTGATGTAAACTTTGTTTTTTTGCGCGTTCTCTCTTCCCTCCCTTTCCCCCCCACCCTGCTCTAAACGCCCATAGTGCTCATGCCATATTCCTGGCTCTGTGTTCAGGGGTCAAGTCCTTGTGGCCTTGGAGGACCATATAGGATGCTGGGAATCAAACCCAGGTCAGCATATGCAAGGCAAATGCCCTATCCACTGTACTTATCTTCCCAGCCTATGTTTCCTGTTATCTTGACCCAGTGATTGTAAAGACTTCCAGTGTTTCTATCGTGTTCCCAGGATTTTATCTAGGAACTTTGCTGATCTCAATGACTTTTATTCTCCCCACAAACCTCTGAGGTGGATATGCTGTTTTTCTTTGACATAAGAGAAAATTCAAGGTAGGAGTGCTAAAACCTACTTAAAGTGGACCCCAGTGAATTCCTTCCACCATTTGCTATTACGGGTAGGCTTGAGGAAGAGGGAGGTGGGAGAGGAGACCCTGTTGGATTTTGTCTGGGAAGAGATCCCTGGCTTGGAATCCAACTTCATTTTTATCTGGCAACCTGGGTCAGTAGAACCTTGAGTCACTGGCTCAAGCTTTCAGAGTTTCTCAGTTGAAAAATAAGCAGTGTAGGAGCATTTTAAAGATTTCAGTGCCCCCGATGCAGTAGATGCTCAATGAGTGGGGGACCCACTGTTTGTAAGAATCTGCTTGTCGTGCTCCCCTGCCTCACAATTTGGATTGTACAGAAAAGGGACATACCTGTCTTGCTAAGTTTTTATAAACCTTAGTGCCAAGGACATCCTTTGTGGATATTTGTGAAATGGATAATGGGAGAGTGGAATAGGAAGTGGAATAGTCTCCCTCAGCCTTCCTCCAGCAAGTGAAAATGGTATACATTTCCATTGGCTGTATTCCTTTCTTTTTAGATTTTTTGGAACCATACCTGGCAATGATTAGGATCATTCTTGGCAGTGCTGGGGAACTATAGGGGGTCCCAGGGATCCATCCTGGGCTGCTGGTCCATCTTGGGGGTCCATCCGAGCTGCTGTACTATCTCTTCAGTTTCCCATTGCCTTAATTTTAGCCTGACGTTTCATTGGTTCATCAAAAACAGTCCTTTCCTTAGCCTTTTCCTCCATCATTTGTGACAGTAGTCACTACTGCTGGAAAAAAATATGCAAAGCTGGCTCAGAAAGAGCCACTGGGATTTGAACAGTCACAATTCAAACACCTTTGCTCCTCTCTTGCATTCCATTCTATAGTGAAAATTATTTCAACATCACAGTGTCAGTGCCAAACAAAGAAGTGTGTAATTTTACCCCATCTTAATACATTGTCACATGGAGGGGACAGAAGGTACTATCATTAGATGACAATCTCAAAAAATGGCCCCTAAGACCCTGCCTGGATGCAATTATTTATTCTTCAATTATTTATTCAGTTCTGAGGACGGGCATGCTCAGAGACACTGCAAAAGGCACTACCTACCAATTTGCAGAAATTGAATGACAGAATCATTTGCAGACGGAGCAGCTTTTTATTGACACTTTTTATTTATTTAAATTCTTACTTTCGCAGCTTAACTATGTTTACTGCACCCTTTCAGATGACCAAAATGAGAGGCTGTTTTGTTCATAAAAGCTACTTCAAAACAAATAAATTAGCATTTAGTCTGAAAGGGTCAGATCACAAATGGAAGCTTGCAAACAGCCTCAGGAACATTTACATCACATCCTTAATATTTTATATGGTTTTATATTTAGATTGCATATTTTATGAAAAGTCTTTCTCCCTTTTTAGTGCCTGGACCTCTGATAGTCCCTTTTCTAGCCAGTTTGGAGAGAGCACTTAACTACGTAAGCTCCCATTCCAGTGACTATTTTCAGCTTAATTTATGTTAAAGGAGTGTTAGAGAAAAAAAATGCGGCCTTGTTTCTCTCCAGCCCCCTTTTTTTTCTAGTCTTAAATTTTTATTGTGATATCATGATTCACAAAGTTACTCATAGAGTTGTTTCCGGCACGTGGCATTCCAACACCAGTATCCCCTTCCCTCTACCCCCTGTCCCCAGGGATATAACAAATTTATTTCCTATGACCTGCTTCAATAAAACTTAAAGGAATGGCTAATAGAATTATCAGAAAATAAATCAATAAAAGTCAGTTTGTGATGATTGATCACTCTGTGATTTCAACCCATGTAAATAAATTCACATCATTTCATCCATTATAGTATACGGCCGTTTTGCTTTTCGACTCCGTTGTGTTCGTGAGGATTGTTTTGTTCTCGTGATGAAAAGATGTTATTTATGCGTGATCCAATGTCACTACAAGTTTGGGCTCAGCAGTCATCAGGGTACTAGTTTGGACTTAACTTCTCAAGTTTAAGAAATAATTTGTACCTCCTGCATGCCTGTGGTGATTCTGGAGGCCCATCGAGAAACCCTTTTACCAGCTGGTGTGGCTTTCCCGAGATCAGGGGCTGCTCTTCTGAAATGGGTTTGCTTTCAGGTTTGATCTTTCAAGCACTCGGGTAATTCTCTGTTAGCATCACCTTTTGAGATTTATAACAACAGACATTCTGATTTACAGGCACGTTAAAATATCTTTACACTCTTAATTGTCTCGAAGGGATTGAGTACAACATAAATAGAAACTGTAGGAGAGAGTTTTCAGTGTTCCAGGCGATAATTTTTCGAACTAATCATAATGCTTACTCTGGGAGAGTGAGTGAGTGAGAGTGTGTGTGTGTGTGTGTGTGTGTGTGTGTGTGAGAGAGAGAGAGAGAGAGAGAGAGAGAGAGAGAGAGAGAGAGAGAGAGAGAGAGAGAGAGAGAAAGAGAGAAAGAGAAAGATCAATTTATGATGCACATTAAGAACCGTGAGGCTTTTGGAAGGAAAAAGGTATATAAAGTAAAAACTTTCAAAAATGGACTCTTGAAATAAAAGTGCAGTATTATGTTTTTGTATTAATCAAATTTACCAAAATCCAAAATGATCCAAGGGTTTTCTGGCCCCTTCATGTGGGATTCCCAGAGGAAGAGTGCAGGGCCCTAGAGCGCGCCCACCTTGCAGGTGTGTGGCCGCAGACCCCACAGGTGCTGAGTGTGCGCCCTGATGCCAGAAGGGATTTCGGGTTGTACTGCAGCCAGGAGTGACATAAGCACTGCCAAAGCGGGCCTGACCCCTGGGAGCACCGCAGCTAAAAATGATCTGAGTGTCATTGCCCGGGAGTGGGACTTCAGGCCAACTCAGGCCCCGTGGCTGCAGCTAAAGGAAAGTCTCCAGGGAGAAGGCCAGCCTGATGCAGCCAGTGGCGAGCACCACAATGAATGAGCAGCACTGCCACACCCTGCTCATCCCAACTGGGTCAAACAGAATTTGACAGAGCACCTTGGGTAGGCTGGAGCAGTCCTGCTGTGCACAGGGCCCTGGTCTTGCACAAAACGGACCCGACTTTGATTCTCAGCGTCTGGGCTTCTGAGCCGCACCGGGAGTGATACTTAAACAGCAGAGCAGGAGTAATCCCTGAACACGGCCAGGTGTGACCCCAAAACAAAAAAAATAAAACGGGGCTGGAGCGATAGCACAGCGGGTAGGGCGTTTGCTTTGAACGAGGCCGTCCCAGGTTCGATTCCCAGCATCCCATATGGTCCCCTGAGCACCGCCAGGGGTAACTCCTGTGCATCGCCAGGTGTGGCCCCCCCCAAAAATAAAACAAAAATCGGACCCAAACAGAAAAACAACTTGGAGGGCCGGAGTGATAGTACAGGGAGTAGGGTGTTGTCCTGACACGTGGCTGACCTGGGTTTAATCGCTGGCATTCCCATTTGGCCCCCTGAGCACTGCAACGAGTGATTTTGAAGTGCAGAGCCAAGAGTGACCCCTGAGTACCACTGAGGTGGCCCCCAAACCAAACCGAACCAAACAGCAACAAAATCCCCAACATGGAATAAGGGGGTAACCCCAACTTAGAATACTGAGGTGCATCTGTTATTGACAACAGTGGTAAACCTCAAATGCTCATATAGTTTTTTCTCTTAAACCCTCATTCTGATGAGTAAAATGGGATCTGTTAGGGTACCATCTAATTCCTTGGAGCCTTGTCAGAATTAAATTAGTCTGACCCACAAATATTTGTAGTGGCCATGGATCGTTGCTTACCTATATGAGAATATCAGATGAACATATTCTTACCAGAGGCAGAGGCTTTTCCTCAGTCGGAACCAGAAAGCATTTTATAGTATTTTGTATGGCAAAGTTGACTTGATTTCAAAAGTCCTTCCAGGAGGCTGAAGAGATAATAAGTGGGTAGGGCGCTTGCCTTGTGAGTGTGTCTCACTTGGGTTCAGCCTCTCACATCCCCAATGGTCCCCTGAGCTCCTCTAGGAGTGATCCCTGAGCACAGCTGGGTGTGGCCCCAAGCCCAGAAATACATAAGAGAAATACATAAGGGCTGGGGCGATAGTACAGCGGGCAGGGCATTTGCCTTGCATGTGGCCAACCTGGGTTCGATCCCTGGCATTCCATCTTGTCCCCCCAGCACCGCCAGGAGTGATTCCTGAGTGCAGAGCCAGGAGTAACCCCTGAGCATCGCTGGGGTTTTTTGCCCCCCAAAAAAGCAAAAAAAGCAAAAAGCCCTTCCCAGTGCTTGCAAGTCACTGTTATTTTATAGGGGACAGGACAGTCTGGGGGGTAGGTGTTGCCAGAGGGTTTGTGCCATCCTCATCCTGGGCATGCCCTCTGCCTCTTGAGCTCTCTGCTCTTGGTGACAGTGCTCTCCCTGTCTGTGTCTGCTCAGCTTCATGTACAGTCCCCAGGGCCTGCTCGCCACCACCTGGCCTTCGCTCCCTCCTGCTGCGCTCTCTCAGAGCTTGCAAGCCCTGAGATCTCCGGGAGGAGTTGGGACGTGACTGGTGCAGAGAGGAGGGGATAATCCAAGGTCCTTGCAGGCGTAGACAGGGTCCTGATTGGGAAATCACACGGGCAGGCAGCTCTCAGCTCGACGTGATTGACGCTGCCGGGTACCAGCGCTCAGACCCCTCTTTGGGTCTGTGGGCAGAAGCAGGTGGGCGGCTCTTTGGGTGTCAAGTGTTGCACATATGAAGTTCGTTCTACTCAAGTCCAGACGGAGTCGTGGGCACCAAGAAAGGTCTCCGTGGCCCACTTCCAACAACCTCCTCATGTCCTGTCTCTCTCTCGGGCTACTTCTGCTGTCTCTAGCTGATCGACTAAGAATCACCATTTCCCCACCACTTGCTCTGCACCAGACACTATACTGAGGGGTCTTGAGGGCCAGCTCTTTTTCCAGCAGTGTAGCTTGGAATTGTTTTCTTGGGGTACAGGGTCCCCAGAGAGAAGCAATCGAGGTTTTGAGGTTATCTACTGCTTAGGATGGAACAAAACCAAGAAAAACAGCAGAACAACCCTGGTGGTAATAGCGATGATGATACTGATAATAATAAAAATAATAATATGATGACGATTAGGAATACCTTCTGGGAATTTGAGATAACTCTTACCTCCGTTGAAGAGCAAAGCTGTTTACCTTAAAGATCGTTTTGAAGATGCTTTGAGTGCGTATTGTCTAGCACGCAGGTGCGCGTGGAATAACAGGATTTTTGCTATGCATCTGGCGACTTGAAAACGAGATGTTCAGATATAGGTGTGATGCAAGTGCATCAGTCCTGGTTTCTATTTTATCTTTGTTTTGTGGCAACACCGGGTGGTGCTTGGAGGTGGCTGCTCTGGCTTGGTGCTCAGGGGTTGCTGTGGCGAGCGCTATTTAAGGGATCAGGAAGTGCCAGGGATCAAACCTCGTTACCCAGCATGCATTTTGGCCCTCCGTGCATCTCCCAGACTGCTCCGCTTGTCCGTAATATTATTGAATTAACCAGACTATTTCACAGATGCATAAAACCTAGTATAGGATCCTTTTTTCCAGGGCAGGCGAGATTTCTGAGGTGTATCTCTCTGCATTTGGAGCTTGCTTTCAGGTGATACCCGGAAAAGGTTGAGTGCCTTGTTTGAAGAATTGTTCACAAATTCGATTTAGAGTCAGCCAGTCCTGGCCTGGCTCTGACCTGAGTCAGTGGCACCGTGACCTCAGCTTGTTGCGCTCATGGGTTGCAGCAGGAGAATAAAAATCCTTCTATTGTGACATGTTTCTACAAAGCGGAATCCATGGTGAGGCACCTCAGGTAGTCAGAAAGAGCTAGCTACTTGTATTATTACAGTAAAGACGTAAAGCAGTATTTATTTATTTATTTATTTATTTATTTATTTATTTATTTATTTATTTATATTTTTGGGGGAGGGGCAGTGTGCATGAGGAGTGCTGTTGGTCCACACCCGCAGCGATCAGGGGTAACTCCCAGTGTAGTGCTCAGGGGTTGTTCTCAGCAGTTCTGGGGATTGAACCTGGGCCCCCACATGCAAAACCTGCACTGCAGCCCTTGCAGCCACGCCCCCTGCAGTTACTTCTTGCTGCTACTCCCTGCAGCTGCTCACCCTCCACACTGAGGGAAGAAGTGATTTCCTTCCCTTTAGGAGTTGTCACTTGGTTTATCCACTCCGGCAAAGCTTGCAGGGTGGGGGCTTCTGAATCGTGGGTCAACACAAATGTTTCGCCAGCTACAAGGGAGCTTTAGCAGAAGGGGCCCGTGTCAAGATAAGGTCTCTGATTTAATGTGCAATTTCTGAAGAACAACCAGCTCTTAGCTGGTCTTATCCCTGCTGAGATAAGATCTCGGGGTAGTTGCTTTGCAATTTTAGTAATTGGAGAAGGACAATCTTCATAATTTGCAATTAGTATTGATCCACGGGCTGCTCCGCTCTGGATCTCAGTTCCTCAGCTGAGGGGTGTGTGTTGTCCAGCTTACAGTGTAGTGCACTTTGGGGCCCCCTCCACAGTGCTTAGTTGGCTGGGCATGGAACAGAGGGCTATCGGGCTCCCAAGACAGCCAGTACGCCGGCTGGCACTCAGGGGCGCCTCCCTTTGGCCTGTGCGGCCCGTTTGCTTTCATTGCTGCCTTCCAGCCCTCCCGTTTATCTCAGTCAGCCTGGGCATGGAAAGGAGGCTTGTGACAGGTTGGATGCTGCATTGCGTGGACGGAGATCCCTTCTTGGAGAGACCCTCCAATTCCAACCTCCCATGCCCCCCTGCACACGGCCTGTGTAGGCTTACACTGCCGACAGTGTCCTCCCAAGGCTGTGATAGTCACAGCAAAGCTTCTTGCCCCTGAGGCATGAAAGTTCTTCAGGGTCTTGCTGCACATTTCTTCTGGCTTTCCTGAGGAAAGTCAGGGAGGGAGGCCCCTGCTCGGGGCTGGGCAGTGAGGGGAGGCTGACCTGGTTACGAGGATACAGACAGTCTTGGCGAACTGTCCAGAGGCAGCTTCGGGGGCAACGGTTGGCTTCATCGCTTACAGGCAGACAGTTGTCAGGCCCAACCTGGGGACAGAGTGTTGATGTAAGAGCTTTGAGAGGGTGTTTTGAAAAGCTTTTTCTTCAGCATGTTTCATTTACTTTGTAAGAAATTAATAAAAGTGATTTTTCAAGCAGGGGAGGTAGCTAAGTAAAAGTTTATTTTCTTGAGGGGGTCTTGTTTATTGGGCTACACCACATGATGCCTGCGGGGGGCTCCTCCTGGCTCTGGTGGTGTTTGGGAGACCCTGGTTGTGGTCTGAAGGATAAAACCTGGGTCTCTCGCCTGCAAAGCCTCCTCTCTAGCCCCCTGAGCTGTCTCTCTAGCCTTAGAAGAAACTTGTAAGGCAGCTGGGCACAGTCAACTGGAATAAGCTGGAAGAGACTTTATTTTGTTTTCACTAGACACCTGGTGTGATGTTGGATCACACCAGGTGTCTAGTGAAAGTGACAGGAACCTATAGTGACAGGAACCAAGCTCAGGGCCTCATGAGTAAAAGCATGGACACCAGCCCTTGGAGCCATCACCCCAGCCTAGAGTGGTCTTTAGCATCTTTGAGTCCAGTTTCTTTTCATCAGCTTGTGAACGCTATTTCTCTCCCTGTGGGACAGTCAAGAGACGTTAGAGTTCAAAGTCTCGGAAATACTTAATGATAGAAGAGAGACTCTAGGTCCTTCTGCACGTCCACTGTCCAGTTGGGAGGATTAGCCCCCCCACCCCCCCACACACATACACATCATGGACAGATCTCTCTTAGTCCTTAAAAACGGTTGGTTTGTGGTACCCACCCTTTTGGGAATTACCCTTAGAGTAAGTTTAACTCTAGTTTAAGTTTAAATTATTACTTTTTTTTTGTTCTGAGTGCTTTCATAGAGTATGCAACTTTGTAATCTCCTTTGAATCTTAGATACATTTGATGAAATCTCTGAATGTTACGGTTTGAAGCCAGAGGAAAAATAAGAGAATGCACTCTCTTCTTGAACTGATTTCGTGAAATCAGCATTTTTGTGTATTTTTTTTGTTTTTTTTTTTTGTTTTTTCTGGTTGATTTGGCGCCACCATTTTGTTCCTCACTTCATCTGTCTTTGTGTCTCTAAAGTGTCGTTTGGTTTATGGGGAATTGAGTCAGAGACTTTTATCTATAGGAAAGGATCTTCAGAAGCACAAAGCTCCTTTCTTATTAAGTCAGTAATGTTCTGAGAAGTTAGTATTTGGAGCAAAACTCATCAACACAGTACTCTCCCGATTTTGACTTGCGGGGAGATTCCCAGATGAGGCCTTCTGCAAACTGAAGCCCAGAGATAGTAGTGAAATGCACTGTCTTATCTGTAACCATTTGTGTCTCTGTCTCTGTGGTTGTGGGGCCACACCCAGAAGTTTACAGGGATCTTGCCTTACCAAGGATTGAACCTGTGCTTCCTTCACGCAAAGCAAGTGCTTGACTCATGGAGCTTTCTCTGGCCTGAAGAGTTTATGTCTCTTACACTTAAGTCAGGCTCCTGTTTTTCAACAGAGAAGCAAAACAATTTATTTTCTAGACCCGAAGAAGTCAACTGCATGGCAGGCTTGTGATAGGGACATCAGCGGAAGTAGTTAACTTGGTGATCACACCAGTCACCGTATTCCAACACTGTGCAAACCGGGTTGATGTGACTCATACTTCGGTGGAATTTAGGAATGGCTTCATCTGCTTTTGTGAGGGATAGAAAAGTAATGGGGTAGCAGTTCAGGGTATACCACAAGCCGTGTTGAAAATGTACACCTTCCATCTCAAAACTCCTCGATGAATGGCAGTGGAAAATACAGGTTTGTGATCAATTTGAATGATGTGTGATTGCCTTGATTAGCACTATAGTTACCAAGCAGTGTGTTCTTTGTTTTAAAGGGAACTTGAAAACAATTTTTTTCCCCTCTATAACTGCCAGTTGCTTAATCTCTACCATCTTTTGAGGCACTTAAAAAAAAAACACCGAATTTCCATGTAATCTGTGCTAGTCAGTGATGGCAAGTTTTAAAAGTAGCCCAGGTTTACGTAAAAAAGAATTGAGCCATCATCTGTCAAAAGGTATTTCCTTCAATTTTCCCTTTGAGGAAGAGCTGGGGATATTTCTCATTTTTGCTCTCCAGATTTGCACTCTTGTTGTTTCCAAAAAGCTAGGCACCTGTTGTCTTTGGAACTTTTGAACTAATAGCGAAAAGTTATGGGAAGGTTAGGGGATGTAGGGAGAAGATGGCATCAGAAGAATATTAAGTGGAATGGATTGTTCATTCTTATTTCTGACAAATAGTCTCACACGGTAGTTTCCAACCACCAATCCTTAGGCCAATGTTGGTCCAAAGATTTTTCCAGCTGATCCTTGAAAAAGCTCTTGCCACTTACCACAGTGGCTTTCAAACTCCTGCCCCTGGCCTGGCGCAGACTCACAGATGTAAGAAAAAGAAAGAACCACAGTCCTGCATTCAGATTTCCCACTTTCTAAAATCCACCTATAGAACTTTTCTTTTTCTTCTCTTTTGATGGGGGATGCACTCAGCAGTGCTCAGGTATCACTCCTGTCTCTGTCCTCAGGAATCATGTCTGGCAGGATTGGGGGGGGGGGCATATGGGCTGCTGGGCAGGAAGCCAGGATCAGCTGTGTCCAAGGCAAATGCCTTACCCTCTGAACCATCTCTCTGGCCCCAGAACGCCTGCAGTCTTCATTCAGGTGAGACAGTTTCTTATTTAAACTTTATGTTTGTTTGTTTAATACCCCCTCCTGTCTGGTGTGCAGAATAAATAAAGGCGTTGGCATAATTCTTCCTGGGTTGGTCCCCCTCCTTCTTTCTGGGTCATTCTTGCTACTGTCAGCCCTCTCTCCCAGCCCTGGGCTGACTCCTTGCTCTTCCTTTGATTTGGAATGATTGCCATGATAGTTTCTTCTTGTTGCAGCCTAAACCTTCCTGTTGATGTCTGGAGACTTAGACCCGGGGGTGCTGCTCTGGGGGATGCTGTCCCTGTGGGCTCCCTCTCTGCTTCTGAGCCCTAGAGGCATCTTCTATACAGCATCACACACTCTCTGTCTATAGGTCTCTCTCCCTCCTCGAACACTGGTGATTCATATCAGACCTCTCAGGATTCGGCACACAATAGGGCTCTCCCTTGATAATTTGCTGAGTGAGCCATGGAAGGAGCCTTCAGAATATACTAGCTGCATGAAATTAATTTTTCACAGAATCTGTGTCCATGGGCAGTTACTGTGATGCAGAGATGACCATAAAGACAAGGAGATAAAAAGAGAACCATTGAAAGAGAGTCTCTGTCCCTTTGCTTGGCTTATAGAAATAGAGCAGTGCTCCCTGATTATAATAGATACCTTCTTTGATTTGCCTTTTTGATTTTGGGGACACACCAAGCCAGTGCTCAAAGCTTACTCTTGGCTCTACACTCAGGAATCACTCCTGGCAGGGCTTGGGGGACCATACGAGGTGCCAGGGATTGAACCTGGGTCAGCTGTATGCAAAGACAAGCACCCTACGTGCTATACTACCTCACTGCCCCCTTTATTTATTTATTTTTTTGGGGGGTGCTTTTTGGGTCACACCTGGTGATGCTCAGGGGTTACTCTTCACTTTGCACTCAGGAATTACTCCTGGTGGTACTTGGGGCACCATATGGGATGCTTCGTGCAAGGCAAACATCCTACCTGCTGCACTCCGGCCCCCTTCTTGAGTTTGTCTAGTGAAGTGTTGCCTCTCACATCCTCTCTCTGCAAGTTTCCTGTGGAGCATCTCTCCTTATCAAGGTGATAATCCTTGAAACTTTAATTTTTTTGAAATCAAGTTGAAATAACTACTTTCATAAATCTAGTTGAAATATTATATCATTTTGTCAAATTTCCTAGTTCTTGTCTTGAAAAATGGGGTGGATATCCTTGCTATCCATTTATCTTGGGGAGGCAGATGCAAAATACTGTTTAATCTCCAGATCAGCTGCAAAGTTGAACAACTGCCAGTTTCTTGGACTGTTTGCTAGAAGCCAGCTTGTATTTTAAAATATTAGAATGTTATTTGGCTGACCAACTAAACAGATGTATTTTACTTCACCCGCCTCCTTTCAGATTATTTGTGGTTGAACCTTGAGGTTCCATTGAACAAAGTGATCTTTATTAATTTTGGTTTTTTCTTTTAGGAGGTGGGGGGGGTCACACCGAGGGTCACTCCTAGCCAAACTCAGCGAACAGATGTTCAAGCCCAGTGCTCCTACATGCAAAACATTCAGCCCTTAACTTAATCCTCAGCTGCACAGAAGCTTTTTTTTTCCCCCCAAATTTTGGTTTGGTGTAATTTGAAATTTTGGGGCCACATCCAATGGTGCTCAGGATTTACTCCCGGTTTGCTGCTTGGGGGTCACTCCCAGAGGTGCTTGTGGAACCCAGGGATTAATCCGAGGCTTTCTGTGTGACAATCATGCCCCCCAACTGTTTGCATTATCTCCCTAGCCCATGATGTGCTTTTGAAACTGCCCCAGAGATCTAGCCAAGCTTGCCTTTCACTTAATCCAAAGGGGATTTAACTTTTTATATGCTTGAACATTTGGGTAGAAAGACTTGGAGTGGAGTCTTGAGCCTTGTGTGTTATGAAGTGCTTGAGGTGTTTAATGAGCCTCACTATGATTCTACACAGATGGACAATTTTATTAGTGCATTTTCCAGGAAACGTATCTGCTTGTAACTGCGGGACCAAACCAAACACGGTCTTCAAACTGCATCTTGTACATTCCCAACTGGAAAACTCAATTTCCCAATGTCTCCCTTTCACAGGAGTGATGGCCAAAAGCACCCCTTTCCTGTTTTGGTGGCATGTGCTTTTAATTTTGGCATGAACTGTCATTGCTGATAATAACAAAACAATAGCAGTAATTGGAGCTTTTATCGAATGTGTGTGCCAACCCCTCTGCCAAATGCTTTTGCATGCAGCGTTCAGTTCATTCTCACCATGGTGCTCTTACAATGATGGATTGGCGGTGAGAAAGAAGGGAAGTAGCTTATCCCAAGTCCCCCAGTTCTGGTTTGGGGCAGAGATGGTCTCTCCCTGTGCTGTCTGTATCTTAGGGCTCTCTCCAGGACGTTTGCTTCCTCATTTCCATTCTGCCATCTTTGCTGTAAGTCATTTTCACCTGTGAAGAGCCATTGTGTAGCATTTCTCTGCTTTTCCTCTCACCTTCTCATTATGGAAGTGGAATATGATATTAGGCAGCACTTTTAATAATTGAAATCTTGGTGTATGGATGAAGATTCACACAATGGGTCTTTGCAGAATAAGCAGATGCACTGCACAGGCTCTGAGGGCGCGAGTCATGTGTGGAGCAGTTAAACTGGATGACGTTACAGCTCGTTCTTGGACATGTTGCTACAACTCCCCACTTACTCCAGGTCTGTGCTGCTTCGCTGGTAACTCGAGGACTACATTAGACTTTGACCTGAATAATGTAAGCATTTAAAGCAGTCTGCAGCATCAAGGTAAGTGACCTTCCTAGCAGAGACAAAACCTCAAAAGGCACCATCCGAGAAACATCCTAGGATTCAAGTGGAGACAGCTCAGACATTACATCAGGACTCTTTGAGCCTCAACGGCCCCTGAGTACCTGCTTCCTAGGGTGGAGGTTGAAATCTCAAAAGTTCTTGGGGTCCACGCAGATATCGTATGTGGAGTGCAGAGTGGGAACTGCGAGAGTTGCTGTGCAAGGAAGAGGAAGTGGGATGGATGAGCTCATCAGGCCTTTCAGGAGAGGCTGGCAGTGTAAAATTTTAAGGGCGTGAAGGCTCCCTATTTCCAAACAATTAAGGTCTATTCAGATGTTAAAAAATGGCTGAGGAGCCAAACCAAACATGTTTGTGGACTTTCTGTACCCAGTTTTTGATCACTGGTATGAGGCATGTGGTTAAATTGACTTATTGGTAATTGAAGAAATGACATCTGAGAAAGATGTTATCTTTTGGGAAAGAACACCCTCACAAAAGGAAGTTACTTAAAGAGGTGACTCTCTTGCCAAAACTTGGAAACAGCAGACTCAGGCCACTAGTTGCACCCTAGAGACCCATGGAGGTGCTCGGCATGTGTCCCTTGAAGATCTGAATTGGTTCAGTGCGGTTCTGAGGTGTGGAGGGTCATTTGTGTGGAAAAGAAAAACCATAAACTTCAGTCAGTAGTCTTTGGCTTTCTGTGTCCCTTGAGAGTGGAAGAGATTGGAAGTGCTTTCACATGTGAATCTGTAGAATGCACAGAAGCTGTGGGCTGAGGTCTTTGCCATATCTGAGGTATCAGTCAGTTTTCAGTCAAAGAATCAGAAGCACCATGTATTGTTTTTTTGTTTGTTTTTTGTTTTTGCTTTTTTGGGTCAGACCCGGCAATGCACAGGGGTCACTCCTGGCTCTGCACTTAGGAATTACCCCAGTGGTGCTCAGGGGACCATATGGGATGCTGGGAATCGAACCTGGGTCGGTCGTGGTCGCATGCAAGGCAAACGCCCTACCTGCTATGCTATAGCTCCAGCCCCAGAAACACCACGTATTATGGAGATTAAGGATTGAGCATAGAAATTGGTCTGCTCTCAAATTGGAGAGGTGCAGGGGAAGTGAAGGTCTTGCTTGAGAGCATCCTCAGGAAAAACGTCACCTCGAATCTACCAATGAGAGACGTGGAGACACAGAGCGAAGTCCTCTCAAAGCCATTGTATCTGTACTCATAGTTTCCATTTCTGTGATCCGCAGCCAGGCATATAGTGGTGGGCTGTGCCTCAGTGTGATGCAGGTGGAAGAAAGCAAGGAGGAGCTGAATGCCACAGGCACCTTCCACCTGCCCGTTGACCTGAAAAGAATGAACCAGATTTCACTTCTTCCCAAAGATGACTGGCAGTAACAGGCCCATGAAGGCAGGATATTCTGGTAAATGGGATTCCCAGCTCCCCTCCTGATAGTAGGACCATCACCATACTCTCTAAAGTGATCGCATCCATAGTCATGTGCCATTAAGAGCTGCAAGAATTTCCCTGTCCCTGAAACACTTCTGGTTACTCTAAAACATGGGTGGTTTGAGATTTCTGCTTGCTTGGGCCTAGGTCAAAGGTGTTGTTTTTCTGTCTAGAATCCTCTTGGCATTTTAATCAGCTGTTTCTATGCACATTGTGGACCATTGATTTATCTGATCTTTATCCTGGGAAATTTTGGTCTGGTGGGTTGAAGGAAAGATGAGTATTTGAGACCATCACGTAGAGAAGCTGAGAGGAGAGAGAAACTTCATGTCTTCCTCAGGTTAGGGGCAACTTCATTGGTTTATTTCCACCTCCCTATCCATCTATCTGTCAATCAATTCATCCATCTATCCATCAGTTGTCTCTATATAGTTATATTGATTCGTATATTTATCTTTAGGTTTACCTGAATTTATTTACATTCTGTTTACTTCATCTTTACCATGCTTTTATGCACATACATCAGAAAATTTTAATGTAAGTTCTAATGAACGTGAATCATTTTGTGATAAAGCTGTTGTTTTTTGGGGGGAAGACGGCATGCTCAGTGTTGCTGGAAATTGGTGAGGAAAGTTACCTACCTGGTGTCGGGATCTAACCCAGGATATGTGGGTTTTGCTGAGTCACATCCCTGCCCCTGTTAAAAGTCTTCTGCATTGGGTGATATTGTGGTCTTTCTCAAAAGAAATTCTGCATCTCAACATTCCTACATAAAATAGATTCTTAACAGACTTAGATGGTTTCCTCTTTCAGACCTTTTTTAAGATTGTTGATTCTTTGGTTTTGTTTTTTAGCTCATACCCTGCAGTGCCCAGGGATTTCTCCTGGGAGTATGCAGGGGTTCCTGTGATGCTTATGATTGAGCCCGGGTCTCCGGCATGCAAAGCATGAGTACTAGCCCACTGAGTATTTCTCTGGCCCCAGAATTGGTTTCTTTCCATATGAAGAAATGCTCGGATAAACTGGAATTCCTGGTACCTAATTTGTCTGCCTTCACCTGATTACAGAGCTGTTATTAGATAATTATATGTCTGCAGCGAAGGGAAACATGTTTGCAAGTTTGTGGCTGAAGTTGGTAGTTTTTGCCAAAGCATCGAGCAGCCTTCAGGTGATGCTTCAAATGATCATTGAATTATTGCCCACTTCTACTTCTTGACTGGTAGGTAGTCGTACTGCTGAACAAGATAAGATAAATTGCTTTCAGACTTTAGAACATTCATTTGGATGTCTGAGAGCAAAGAAACTGGTTTGCCCTCCATATTTTGTCCTCCAGCTATTAACCATTCTTATCTCCCACTCCCAATATGGAAGGAGCTTTTTAGTAAGTTTTCCTTGGCACAGAAATGATCCAACTCCATTTTCCCTCACGGTGTATGTTTTAGCTGTGAATTTTTGTCTGCTCTTGTGTGTGTGTGTGTGTGTGTGTGTGTGTGTGTGTGTGTGTAGGTTGGGCTGGGTTGGAGCAGCATTATATGGCGTAGAAAATCCAACTTCATTTTCCTTCATGTTGTGTTTCAGCTGTGGATTTTTGTCTGTTGGGGGGTGGGTGGGTAGGGGAGGAGCATTGTATGGTGCAGAAATATTGAGGCATGCGTTGTTATCACAGAGCAGTCTCCTGAAGCAAGTAAACATTCTGGGGAGAACTAGCAGTTTGCTTGGGTTCAAATCATTGAGATTTCCTTTGGCAGACAACACACGTTTATGAATTAACCATGCTAGGCATTGCCCTGGGGCTTTGACCTCTGTGCTCCTCATGCCAGAACTGAAAAGTGGAAGTTGAACATTGGCGAATTCAATCCAAAGGCATTGAGTACTTTAGCAGGTAGTTGTTGAGCATGTATTAAGTGCCTCAGACTTGGGCTCAGGAGGAGAGAGTGGTTGACAAAGAATTGCCTCTGGGAGCTGACCGTGGGCCTGCGGACCAGGAAGGAATTCCTGGAGTGTGTCATGAACTGTACGTGAATTACTGTGGTCAGTGCTCTCAGGGGACAGTGCTAGAATGGGAGCATGGTTTGGGGCGTCTCTCGCATTGCTTAGGGAAGGCTGTTTGGATAAGGCAGGACTTGTGGTGGCGCTATGCTGGCAGCAGCCACTGGTCTGAATTTGGCATCTGCACAGATTCAGCCTGCAGGCCTCTCCCTGGCGCTACTGGAAAGAAGCACCTGCCAGAGGCAAGGGTGTTCCTTGTCCACATCCCAGGCTCCTTTAGGGGGGTGGAATATGAAATAGTTCCTTCATCCACAACTATACTATTCTTTCAGCACAGGGCGCCTTTGGCTCTTAACTCTGTAGTGCTATTCTCTAGGCTGATGAAATTGTGTTGACCCCTTTTAGAAGCCCCATGCTCCTAGCCCTCTAGGCCGTTCTTTCCCAGCCAAGAATGGAAACACATATGAAGTCCCCCTACGCATGTCTTTTCTCCAGATTCCTGGACGGTCTGCCCCATCCTCTCATCCGACCAGTCTTTGGTGACACCAGTGTCTCGTCAAAGCACCATCATCCCTGCGTTGGGATTGTTCTGTCTCTTCTTTTTGCTTTTTGGGGCACACCCAGTGATGCACAGGAGTAACTCCTGGCTCATGAACTCAGGGATTACCCCTCAAGTGCTCAGGGGACCATATGGGATGCTGGGAATTGAACCCGGGTTGGCTGCATGTAATCAAATGCCCTTCCCACTGTGCTCTCGCTCCAGCCCCGGAATTGTTCTGTCTTGCACAGGATGCCCGAGTGCAGATCCTGGCCTTCCTCACAGATGGTCCCCTCAGCTCACATTACAGAGCCTATTTCTTCTTCTCCCAGGGCCGCTGACTTCTCTCTCAGCGCTCTCTTGTCAGGCTTGCCTGCACATGTGTAGGTTTACAGGGTGGATGTTCGAGGTGGGGTAGGTGGGGAGGCGGGGTCAGTAAACTGGTGTTACCTTGTGGAGTATTTATCATGTCTTCCTGGAAACTGGTTGGGTTTCACTGACTCCAGTTCATTTCCTTCTCTCTGATGAACAAATATTCAGGTGACTCACTGTGTGCTGTTGGGAGGCTGGAACATGTTCTCACTGGTTCTGTCTTCTTAGAAGAGGGCGGGGGAGCAGAGATCTGTTGTATTTTGGGGTGCAGTGTGTCAGTTTTCAGTTGTTCTTAAGCAAAAGAGTTGTTCCTCCCCCAAAGGAAGTAGGGTTTTAAAAACTATATTAGACGATCTTTTGTTTGCTGTGAGATTTTTGAAGTGGTAGAGTGATTGCTTGTGATAAAATCAGCGTGGAGTAATTTGGCAGGAGAAACAGGAATTTGTTTGAAGGCACAATAAGGCTTAGCTAGTTTTCATGATTGATATTAATATTACTAGTCGTCAGATCCCATCGCTATTGAACATTTCCCCTCCATTGGGCATAGGTTCCGATTGCGTGGGGGTTATCATCATCTGGTAATCTTTATAGCAGCCTCATGAAGGATGTTCTGTTATCTTGATTCGGTACATAAGGAAAGTGAGATCAGGTAGGATGTTGGTTTTACACATAAGGAAAGTGAAATTAGCTTAAGTTATGAAATTAGCTTACGTTATGACTCAGGGATGGTTCCAGACCAGAAGATAAGCCTGCTTCTGGCCATTCTGGGCAAGATATACACTACATGAAAGAGTCAAACTTTATTTCTTCTCTCCTTTTCTCCAGGCCTTCATGATCCAGCAAGATTTTTTTTTTTAAATAGTGACTTTAAAAAGAAGTGCTCTGAGACACTTTATTTGTAAGAGACCAAAGCTAGACACAATGCAAATGGCCCATAACAAGCAACTAGATGAGTGGATAGTGGCATGTTCATCTGATTGAATAATGTCCAATAACAAGAGGGAATATACTGTCACTGCTCACTGATGTGAATGACTCAAGGTAGTATGTGGAAAGAAAGAAGCTGGACAGAAAAACTGGTAGATAAAAGGCATCCCATAGATGATCTGGGAACTGTGGATTCTTTTACAGTGAGAGAAGCAGATCAGTGATTGACTGGGAGTGGTTGGGGTTGGATTGGGGTAGATGGAAAGAGAGGTCCATGAAGAAACTTTCCAGGAGGGAAAGTATTTTGTTTAACACGAGTCTGGAGATGGTTTCCTGAGCATCTAGGCTTGCCAGTCTTCTCCAAGTGTACAAATGGGCCATTTACTATATGTCAATTAAAGCTCCATAAAGCTATTAAAAATATATCTGCAATCGGGGAAAGCAAGCAAGTGACTTGACGTGTTTCTGTGTAGGAGCAATAAAAGAGAAATACGTATAGTAGGAGCCTCGTTCTCTGTGTGAACTCTGAACCTCAGAGAGGTTGTGGAAATTGAATCAGTCCATCAGTAAGTGTTTCTTGAACATTTTGCCAGGTTCTCTGGGAAAAATCAGAGGCAGTGGTGTGTGAGTCATGAGCTGACCTATTTCTGGCAACAGGATCCACTCAGGAAGATAACTGGTTTTTGGAGTCAGTGGAACGTGAACTTGAATCCTGACCCTTTTACTTCTCTAGGCTGAAAGCTTTGAACTACCTTAACTTCCCTTAGCAGCAGTTTTGACATAAGGAAAATGGAGATAACGTTATCTTTATTTCTTGGTTGTCTTTAGGACTCATGATAATATCAAATGCCTGGTCAAAGTGTGGGCACACATTAGGAATGCAGTGGCTGGGATCTGATCATCAACCATTTGAGCTCGTGGTACATTCCAACTGCAAACATGGAGGTACCAGTTCCAGAGGGAGGATAGTGGTGTGGGTCTGGTGTGGGGAAGTCACTGTGGTTCACAGCCTTCTGAGGGCGCACACCCACTGGTGCTGGAGGACTACACTTGAGTCTGTGTTGGGTGGGGCTCTAGGGAGGCATCACTCCTGGTGGTATTTGGGGGACCGTGCAGTAACAGGAATCAAAGCTGCTTGCAAAGTATGTGCTCCAGCCTTTTGAGCTTTCTCTGTAGCCTGGAGAATAGTGTTTGCAGCAGAGACCAGGGGAAAGGGGAGAAGGAGAGAGGAAGAGAGACCTGGAAATGTGCTTTTATCGTTTTTGAGGCAAAGAGTTACAGACTTAAAGGCAGTATAGGAAAAGATACAGAGAGAAGAAGCTCTGTGTCATGAACATACTTGCCTGACTCTTGGCATTAAGGTTATTTTTGTTGGCCAGTTGTTGGTGCCTGGATGTGGTCAGATCTCTATCCTCTACCCTGAAGTTTCGCACCCCTGCCTCTGCCCGACATTCCAAAATAGCTCTAGAATGTTGAGTTTATGTGGGGAAGAGGAGTATCACCGGACAAACAATTGCACTCCTGAGTAACCCAAGCCCCACTGAAGATGATATTTTCCCTCTTTATGTTGAAAGGGAGAAAGGAACAAAGGTCATCCACTGTAGTGGAGTAAGGTCTTTCAGTTGTAGTTTTGGTGAAAGGGAGTGTTTCAGAGCATCGATTAGGAGTTTGAACTGACGCAGATCCTGGCCCCACCACTTAGAAGCTGCATTGCCTTTGGCAAATAACCTATATCGACTTTAGTTCTCTTATCTGTCAAATGGGAACAATTACAGCAACAGGGCTGCTGTCGGGGAATAGATACCTGGAATGGCAACTGAACCATGAGTTATTTGCCTTGTACTTCTTCATTCCAAAGACTTTGGGTTGTTTGTTCATTCTTAAGCTATACGCAGAAGTGTTCGGGAGCTACTCATGGCTTTGTGCTCAGGATTGACTCCTTGTGGTACTAGGACACCATATGCAGTGCTGGAGGTTGACAAGGGCTGGCCACTTGCAAATGCCTGCTGTCTTGTCCCGTACCTCTGGTCCCCATCCCAAAGACTTTGAAAACCACATAAGAGAAGCTAGGGAGTTTACCTGTCTCTGACTTTCTTCTTTTTTTGCTTCGATTAATGTTTTATTATTTATTTTAAATTTTAATTATTTGATTAATTTCTTTTTAAAAAGGGGTGACATCCATTGCCTTCCTACTCCCATTCTTGGCTTCCTACTCCCATTCCTACAATCATTCTTGGCTTCGTGGCAGGAGCCTTATTATTTCAAAGCTCCAAGGCTCCAGAACTCTACCTGGGTGCTGGCGTTGGGGGTGGGTTAGGCATCATCAGGTGCTGGGGGGGGCACTCAGAGCCTCACCCATGCAAGGTTTATGCTGTCCTCCAGTTTCAATGGTCTCCCCAGGTTCGAGTTGGCTTTTGAAGGACCCATCTCTTGGAAACCTCTGTTAAAGAAATCAGTCTGAAACTCAGGTATCGAGAGATGACTGTGGAAAACTTCACTTGTCCCCCAGCTGAGTCTTCTTCCCCGGCCTCGCTGGAGGCTCCGCGTGTGATTATGTAGGAGGCTGGGGTCTTTGAGCAGAGCAGAAAATCATATTGAGGGCTTAAAGTGGATCCATCCAGGTGAATGGCTGAGGCTGAGTGCAGGAACTCGGAGAGTAACCTTGTCCGCACTTCCCCAGCTCCCCTCTCTCCTTTTGGGCATTGTGGTTTGCAGTACAGATTACGGAGAGGTTATCACATTTGTTCCATTGCCTACTTTCAGCACGCAGTTCTTATCCAGAGTGATCCTTTCAGCTACCTTTGTCATAGTGGTTCCTTCTCTGTCCCAGCTGCCTTCTCCCCCAGCACCTGAGGCAAGCTTCCAACCGTGGACCAATCTCCTGGCCCTCGTTTCTACTGTCCTTGGGTATTAGTCACATGTTATGTTTTTTAATATCCCACAAACGAATGCAATCATTTTATGTCTTAGGAAATTTTAGTTTTTAATACAGTTTAAACAATGTAGTGGTATTTAATCATTTAAGCAATTTAAAAATACTTAGACTTTCTTTCCTGTATATTTCAAGCTCATCCAAAAAGGATAAAGAGTCATGCACTCGGGCAGGAGGTTGCTTTGCATGTATCTGACTGGGTTTGATCTCTGCCCCCACCTCCCAGATGGTTGCCTGAGCCTTGCCAGGATCTCTATGCACAGAAACGGGAGTCAGCCCTGAGCACCACCATGTGTGGCCTAAAAACAAACAAAACCAAAACTGAACCAAGAAATCCATCATACTTCCTGCTGGCCAGTATGTGCGGTATCTTAGTTTTCTTTCTTTCTTTTTTTTTGCTTTTTGGGTCACACCCAGCGATGCACAGGGGTTACTCCTGGCTCATGCACTCAGGAATTACTCCTGGCGGTGCTCAGGGGACCACATCCGGTGTGCTATCACTCCAGCCCCTGTACCTTAGTTTTCTAAATGTTAGAAGCCCTGATCATGTTTTACTGGCACCACTTTTTTGGCTGTTGCTGAAGGTTTGAGGTGGGTTCATTGCCATGACTCGTATGTGATCTCATACGTGTATGTGATTCGTATGTGTAGAAAGTAGTCAGACGAGCTGCCTTGGACGAGTAGGCGTTCTTCTGCTCCCGAGCTTACTCTCCAGGTGTGGGCTTCTTGGTGACTCCCTTAGCAAAGAGCAGTGGCAGGGCTGTGTCTGACTTCAGTCTGTGCTCACACTCTGTGCTACGAGTGCATGGAAGAGAAGAGTAGGCCGGCCCAGTGGAGAAACAAAGCCAGAAGAAACTATGTTTTCAGGAGTAATTCAGCACATGACCGATCTTGCTCGTACCCGCAGTGTGCTGGTGAGAGCTGCCTGGGATTACCCACAGCTCCTGGCCAGCACTGGGAAGATCACGGGAGAAAAGACAGTCATTTGTTAGTGAGTTAACTCCACGCTAAACACACACACACACACACACACACACACACACACACACACACACACACACACACACACACACACACCAAAAAACAACCTGAAGAAACCAGGCTGTCTTTGCTAACTTGGAAAGATGGCCACAGTGCCAGATGGCTCAATTTCTCTGGTCAGCTTTCTCTTTTTTTTTTTCTACCCAATCAAATAATCCACTTTTGTGAATATTTTTAACTCTTTTACTTGCCCTCAGGAATAACTTGAGAGGTTCTTTTGCCCATACGTGAATTGAATTTCTAAAAGGTGTCCAAGATTTAGAAATGGATACGTTTCAAAATTTGTATGCTAATAGGTGAACTGAAGTTCGTTCACCTATTAGCATACAACTCTGGTGCTATATCTATTGGTAATCTGTCTCTTGCCCATGTTGGGAAGGGACTTTTGTGGGATTGGGGCAGGGTGTGGGGTATATCTGGTTAATCTGATTTTGCTCAGGGCTTACTTTTGGCTCTGAGCTCAGAGATTGCACCAGGTGGGGCTGGGGAGACCATATTTAGTGTCTAAAATGGAACCCTAGTCAGCAGCATGCAAGGCATGTGCCTTACCCTCTGTCCTACCTCTCTGGCCTGCCCCTTTTCACTCTCTCCCTCTCATTTTGAAATGGTTAAAAAAATCAAGAGTGCAATAACAATTATGATATGAAAATTATATAAAATTGGAACATCAGTGCCCATGCTCATTTGTTAATCATGGCTGATCTCCCCTGAGTGCCCAAATTGAGTTTTTGCAACAGACCCCGTAGGACTCACGAAACAAAGAAAGTTTAAGAACTGTCAGTAATTGAGCACAACATCAGAGTCAGCGAGTCTGGCATCTCTGCCTCCCTTTCCTCAAAGGAAAAGTAATTACAGATGGTTTCACTTCAGGAGATTTTTGTGAGGATGAAGTGGTATGAGTGTAAAGCATCTATATCTATTTAGACATACACATGGAGGCATACAGATACATTCAGGCAATGTATTCAGTGCTTTATATATACTATTTATGGTCTGTACGTCTTATAGTGAAATAACCTGCAATCTTATTTGCTTCTAAAATACTAGATATCTATATGTAGATAGGCAGGCACACATGGCTACCTCAGTTAGTATTTGTGCCTTTCCCTTTCATTCTTACCAATATTTCAAGTTTTCTAACCTCAGGTTGGACATGACACAGATCTCCAACATAAAAACACCCTTTCCCGAGACAGCAGCTAAAGAGTTAGAAACTCATGTCACGCTCCCACTAGCCTCTTCCTTTATTCCGTGGCTTGCTTTCTTCCACGAAACTGGTGGCTCAATCCCTCCTGGGGAGGGCTACCAAATGGCCCGTTCTCTGTATAGAATGTAACCGGCTGTAGAGAATTGGCTTTGACCTTGGATGAAGGAAAAGCTCGGAGCACCGGCCCACAGAGGAGCATTGCACGCGTGATGTTCGGAGTCCTGCTGGTGGGTCCCTCAGGGAGAAAGCCCTTTACTACACGTGACCACCATCCCTTCCCTGGCCGGGGCTGGGTTTTCCCCTTTGACACACTTCCCACTGAGCCAACTCAGAGCCTCCAGCCAGAAAGGAATCAGAACGACTCCACGTGAAGATGAAGGCTTTTTGGCAGCGCCGACAGAGAACTCTCCGCTTTCTGACTTAAGTTACACATATTTTCTCTCTCTCTTTTCCTTCTTCTTTTCTTTTCTTTTTTTTTTTCAAAGCTGGCAGCCTCATCAGAGCGGCTTTCAAACAGACCGTGCCAGGGGATGTGGGGCATCATGAATGGGGCATTTCTTGTCCTTCTGGCCCCCTTTCCCACTTGCTGTCTCTGCCCTGTGGATTATTAGGCACCTTGCAGAGTCGGATCGTTGCCAGAAACTTCCCTTTGCATCTGCGGCCCAGAGCTCCCTGAATCTGTTTGCTGGCTCAGTAAAAAGAGTTAGTTTCATCTGTTTGTAGTGGGGGGGTTGGGGGAACAAAAAACACACACACAAAATCCCACTCAAAACTAAATCTAATAGTTTATTACTGTACGAGGTAATTCTCCACGAAATACACTGGGAATAATGCTGAGAATCCATTCACGCTCTTAACAGTTTGGGTTTGAAAGCGGATTTTGCCAGATTAATGAATTGTGTGCTCATTTGGCCTGTGACTTTTCTTGCTGTTCAAGAATTACTTTCAGACCTTCCTATCTTTTTTCCTCGTTAAAAAGGATTTTCATGTGACCTAGCAGCACTCATTAGTTGCCTGTGAAAGGGTGGTGGGGGTTTATATTTAAAACCCTTTTAGAAGTTGTGATTTTTTTTTCCTGGGTGGGGGATGGGTAGTGGCTCACGGAGCTTTATTTCTTGTTATTGGCTTAGGGTGATAGTTTGGAATTATTTTATAGATGGTGCTTGGCTGTCAGCGTGGTGCTTGCGTGTGATTAATTTGTGCAGCTTGCCACTGGATAAAGAATATTCATTCCTTGGATCCTTGTTCAGGAGGGATTATCCAAGTGAACTGGAAAGAGTGTCTTTGGAGGGGAGCTTGCACTGTTTGTGATAATCAATGAACAATCTAGTGGCTGATTTAATTCAATTCTCCCGAGCTAGCTGACTCATTGGCACTGAACGGAATGCTTTAACTTCTGCCGTTATTTTAATCTTCAGCTTCTACCACATTCACCGGTCTTCAGACATAGTTTAGAAATTAACATTTCCTTGGGGGAACCTTGCTCTGTCCATTAAAACTAAATGGATATTAAGAAATTGTCTCATACTGATGGTGCTTTTGCTCCCCTCCCCCCACCGGTGGAAAAAATCTCTTTCAGAAAGTGGAGCAGGGGTGTGTGTGTGTGTGTGTGTGTGTGTGTGTGTGTGTGTAAGCAAAGGTGTGTTCGCACTAAAACAAAAAATAAAAAAAAATCAGTTTTTATTTTGGTGAGCACCCTATCAGAGGTCTGTACCCCATCGACACCTGTGGGGCCTAGAATTTCCACCCCCATCACCGTGCTGGAGTGTGGTATCATTTATGGGGCTAGACCATTCAGAATTAGGCTCTTGTCCTGTGTTGGTATGTTCTACCAGGGGGTAAGGATTTCTCTTCAGATCCACAGTTCACTGGAATTACGCATCAGCCAAGCGACTGTGAAATAGTGGAGTCTGTATCGGAAAGCTTTCACCCTTTTTTGTGCCCTCTTTGAAAAGTTTCTGCTTTGTTTGGTTTCCGAACAATACTTTGACTTGCCCTGTGATGGCCAGCTGGCTTGATCCTGAGTGATGATTGTTTTCCCTTTTGTGTGGCTGTGCTTCCTTGGACACGTTGCTGACTGTCCTTTGCCTCCAGGCTTCACCTAAATTTAAATGAATGCTAGCATGGCAAGATTTAGTAAAAATGAAATGCAATTTAAAAAAATTACACAGTGAAAATACAGTCCCTCAGTTTGAATCTCAGATGAGCAGCCAACTGTGCGTGCGTGTGTGTGTGTGGGGGGGGGTGTGTTTGCTTTCTGGGGACACACCCAGTGGTGCTCAGGGGTTATTCCTGGCTCTGTGCTCAGGTCCATTCTGAACCAGACTTGGGAGACCATATGAAGGATCTAGCCTGGGTTGGCTACATGCAAGGCAGTGTTCTACCTCTTGTGCTTTCACGCTAGCTCCAATAATGTATGTGTTTGGGGTTGAATCTAGGGCTTCATGCAATGAGGTGTGCATTTCACCACTGAGCTACATCCCTGGCCCCACAAGTAATTTCGTTTTAAATGTTGCCCATGGCCCTGTATTTCATCTCATACCCCAGATTGTGGTTGGGAAGCTAGGCCTATCTCTCCTTAGGAACCTTCAGTTAGCCCAGGTATTCAGAGAAAAATGTGAGTGGGATGTCAGAATGGGAATGTACCATTTATTAAGCCTTTTTTTTTTTTTTCTAACCACCCTTTTGTACTTAGCCCTCAATGTATGGGGTGGCTATTGTAAACCCTTTCTACCTTGGATGACAAAAATAGCCACCATTTGTCAAGTGCTTTCTCTGTGCTCCGCATTGCTCTGATAACTTTGATGTACCCTCATTCAGAGCTGAAAATGCCCCTCGGGGGCTGAGGTGCCCTTAGGATTCCCTTTTGACAAGTGGGGATAGTCAGTGGAGGTCAGGTGGCTTCTAAAGGATTGTTTGGGGTTGAAGGGAAAAAAAGAAGCCCTGGGAAGCGGCTTCTCCAGAGTCACCTCCCTGGGAAATAGCTGGGATTCAGTCGCTGACCTCTTCTCTCAGGTCCCACACTGGCACCCCGGCGAGCTTTCACAGTCCTGGATACCTGCGCTCACCCCCACAGAATAAAGATGGACCTGGGAAGGATCTTTGAAACTTCCCCAGGCGATTCTGATTGGCAGCTAGGGTTGAGGACCCAACTCTCCCCCGATGTTGGAGGGAAATAAATCACTCTCCTTCGGAATGAGTTGCCCTCTGCGGCCATTCCTTTCGTTCCTTCCCCTCCTCCCCAGAAACTCACCATTCCAAATCTGGCAGCTAATTTTTCATGGTCTTTGTTTCCTCAAAATTATTTTCAGGAAGTCCTGGTGGATATATGCGGGGTATAAACAAACCACAAAGAAAGACCTCTTGGGGGTATTGTGTTGATGGATTTTCATCCCCCCCTCTGCTTCCTGGAGGAGGGAATGTCCCTTTGTTCTTCATTTAGCTCCAGCTGGGTACCAGGCTGGGTGTGTTGGAAGAGCTTTACAGATTTCAAAAGGAAACACACACACACACACACACACACACACACACACACACACTCATACACACACATGACCACTTCCCTCCAGGAGTTTTCACTTTTGAAAGGGAAGTATATAAATGTAACTCTAGTTTTAATTTTCTTGAAGTCACTTCTGAGGAGTAGATGGTATTAAGGAATGCCTAAGGGGCAGAGGCAGAAAGAAGTGATGTGGAGGAGGCTAGAGTGATAGCACAGCGGGTAGGGCATTTGCCTTGCACGCGACCGACCCGGGTTCGATTCCCAGCATCCCATATGGTCCCCTGAGCAGGAGTAGTTCCTGAGTGCATGAGCCAGGAGTATCCTCTGTGGAACGCCGTGTGTGACCCCCAAAAAAGGGAAGTGATGTGGAGAGTGATCCTTGCAGGGTGCTCCTTGCCATCCTGTGTAGACATAAGGCCAGGGGAGCCCTCTCTCAGAGCCTGGCTCATGCATCCCCGCTGGCTTACACTGGTGATCCTAAGGCATGAAGACTAGGTACTGAGAGTTATCAGTTGTTTCTTGAATTCACTGGGTCAAACACTTTCCTCATTTTCATAGCCAGAGAGGATTCGGGACGGTGTGCGAATGGGAATCTAAACTTCATTTCTTTTGGAAGATGACCCATGGCCAGTTAGAACTCAAACGGGAGCAGATGGAAGTCCTACGGCCCTGGCTTGACTTTTTTTTTTTTTTAAGGGTTTGAAAACCAGACAGAATGGAAGTTTTAATTAGCTGTAAGCAGAGCCATTGAAGGGGGTGGCATTTGGTGCAAGGACTCAGTTGCATATTGCATATGGTGGGTAAGGGACTCGAGGTGGCTGAGCTATCAGTGTCCCTGATGACATTCACAGACGGACAACACGGCGGGCGGACTGACTTAGAGGGGAAGGGATGATGAATTAGGTTCTGGGCGACACTGATTGCAACCTTCGTCACAAGCAAAGCCATAGCACATTCTGCGTGATTATGTACATTCCATGATTGCACATTTGGGGATAATGTAGAGTCTCTCTCTGGCATTCGCTGGTTTAAGAGCTTGACTGTAGAAAGGTTCACACGACTCCTGCCATCCCATCTGTTCTTTATGTGGAACTTGTGCGTTCTTCCTCGAGTTGGTTTAGGTCTAACTAGGATGCTTTGCATAGGAAATCGATAAATCTTCTATTGCTGTTTGACGGATGGGGCAATTTCTTTATTACCAGACACTTCTCTGAGCAATAAATACTTCTAATATCCAGAGTATATTTACTTCTAAATGGGAGTTAGAGTAATGAAGCATTTCCTAATGCCTGGCTCAACTTATAATTTAGAAACAGAAGGCAGATGACTTGCAAAGACTGTTCCCACTCTAGCTTTTTAAGGTCATTGAAAAGCTTGCTTTCCTTCCCTCCCCACCCCCCTACTTTTTTGGGTCGCTAACTCTATACTTTGTATAGGTTATGTTGAGCCTTTTAGATGGTTAACACTTAAGCATTTTTGTCTTTGCCAGTGTAGTCTGGACCTGGGGTTGGCAAAGTTTTTCTTTCCTCCTGTGAAATGCCAGATAGTAAATATTTTAGGCTTCAAGGCCATGGAGTCTCTGTTGCAACTACTCAGTGCTGATGTTGCCACAATGTGTAAATAAATGAGCTTGGCCATATTCCAACAAAGCTTTGTTTTTAAACTCAGGGCCCGGCTGAATTGGCCCTTCGCGCTATGGTTTTCTGACTCTTGTTATCATTTGTGGGCTGTGGCTTAGATTCAAGGCCTACTTCTTAGGGTCATGTTCTCTGAGTCTCCCTGGGAACCCTGCAAACTGGGATCGGTGGATGGACCAAGTTCATGGGGCTATCATGGTCCCAGAGGGGCTCCCTCAAGTCACGCGGTGCAGCGGCCGGTTAAGTCCTGGGCACATCAGGTGGTGGCTAAAGAAAAAGAGAAATTTCAGTCTGCATTGTACAGTTTCCTTCCCTGCTTGCTGTTTGTTTTGCAGTCATGTAAGTTAAGAAGGAGATAGTCAGGACACAAACATTTGGAAGGACCGTATACAATTACAGCTCTGCACCTGAACAGATGGGAACTAGTTATGTCTTGACTTTATCAGACGAGGAAAGTCAGCACGACCATGGAAACTTCCACCCGGCCCATTCTGAGGGTTTTCTTTTCCTCTTTCTCATTGGTTGTATGGTGGAGTGACATCTCATTGCTGGGTTGCTTGGAGTGGGCGTCACACACATCCGGGTGCTGTGTTGGGAATCCCACTAATAGCACCCCGGATCATACTTGGCCGTGCAGGGCGGTGCTGGCACTTAAGCTTCAGCCTCCTGCAGGTGACCCGTCCCTACTTTCCCTTGGAGACACAGCCCAGCCCTGCTTGCGTGTTGATTTTGCTTTTTTGGAGGGTTCTTTTCTTCTGTATTTTATGTGAAATAAGGTAGAATTTTATTACTTTTTATTTTTTGAGTAATTATCTCCTCTCTTCCCTAACTGCTTGCGAGTAAGGATTCAGAGCTCCCCCCAGTAGAAATGAATTAAATGAATTACCCCAGTCCACTAGTTTTTGAGTGGCCTGTCTTGTGCTCCACCTGGTGTGATACATCGGGAGTCTGCCCTCCAGTTGGAACAAAACAAATCCTGGATGATGTCACTCAAAGGTGGGATGTAACAGAACCAAAGCGAGGGACTAGACAAAGCTGAACTGAAGCCAACCCTTGGAGTTTGATGGTAGAACTGAGGGTTATGGGAGGGTGAGAGGGGATGGGGTGCCTCGTGGACTAGGGGTGCAGGCATTTCAGAGGAGGGTGACGGGTAGTAGTGACATACGTTTGCAGAGCCATGAACCACAGAGTTGCAAAGTAGACATAGGATAGGGGCTAAGGTGCATGCCTTACACGTGAACTCATTCTCCCCACCCCTACCCCAATCCCCCCACCAGCATGGTTTGGTCCCCTGGGAATGGCCAGTTATATTCCTAGAGACTTCGAGGTGTGCTCCAGGTTGTCGGGACTATATCACAACATAGCCTAAGCAGTTCTGTGTCCTCAGACCAAGGCATAGAACTGCTGGCCAGGTAGCTGAAGATGGCCAGAAAGCAACTTCAGACCTTTTGAGGACCACTTGGGAGCTCCCCACCCCCAAATATATATCAGGAACCGGGGGGAAAAAAACCCAAAGCAGTTATCTCAACGTTGCAGAGCTACCTGCTGGGCTTTCACAGACTATTTGAAATGTAGCCATACTTTGGGATCAAAATATATTTGAAATGTAGCCATACTTTGGGATCAAAATACTAATCGCATAGACATAGAAGCGCTGCTGTTATCAGTCTAGCTACTTCTCTGGTTGGGTTTGCTTTGTGTGTTCCTTTACTTTTGGAGAAAACTATCAAGCCTGTGCAAATTTCTCGCCCATCTGAGCAGCCCAGAGGAAGAATGCCGGTTATTGATGCTTGCTGGGATGGTCAGTGAAGTGAACTCATCAGCAATTTCTTCACAAATGTTCAATTTTTCTGGCATTTTGGACTTCATATCACCAGTTGTTAGTGGTTAATGTTATAACAATATGGTTTAACCTCAAACTAAAGGAAAGAATGAGCAAATGAATGTTATGGCCATATCTTGCTCAAGAAGCAGTTAAATATAGTTAGAGAAAGAGAGGGAAGGAGAGAGGGGAGAAAGAGGGCGAGAGAGAGACCGACAGACTTCTCTGCTGTGAAATTGGTTGAGTTTGCCAGACATTCCTCCTATTATTTACTGAGTTCCGTATTCCCAGTGGTGGAGGGGTTGTGGGGATGGAGTGAAGTGAACAAGAAATTCAAATCACTTTTCGAGGGGTCTGCATTTTTTTTTGTGTGTGTGTGTGTGTATGTGTGTGTGTGAGAGAGGGGTGGGGAGGAGAAGAAGGGGAAGGTCGGGGAGAGAGCAAATGGCTGGGCTGACCTGGGTTCGATCCCAGGCATCCATATGGTCACTAAGCAGCTCCAGGAGTGACTTCTAAGCACAGAGCCAGGAATAAGCCTAGGGAACAGCCAGGTGTGGCTCACAAACCAAGTTCATAAATCACTCCAGACTGCAGTTTCCAATGGTATTCAGTGAAATAGAAGGTCCAGAAAGAAGGGGTAAAGGGAGGGTTGTGTAACTCTTGGGAGGTTCCAGGGACCCCATCCTGAAGTGGCTCTTATACTGCTGTAGCGCTATTGGAGACTCACCTTTGCATGATGTTTACGGCATGAAGGTTGGGTCCTTGTGAATGGGCTTAGTGCCCCTCTGAGAGGCCCAGATAACGCCCTCTGCCCTTCCACCTAGGATGGACAGGAAGGTAGACTCTGCCTGCTGGAGCATTTAAGACTTTTGACATTCCGGACTGTAAAAAAAGAAATTTCTGCTATTATAAAATTAAAAAATGGCATTTTGCAATAACAATCCAAATGGACTTAAGACAAAGACTTTTGGCTAAATATCAGATACTGCAGATGTCATATCTGGCTTCCCTCCTTGGGTTTCCTTTCAGGAAGTGAGAAAAGTGATATTTGCCATGCTGAGTTGTGAAAAGGAGCAAGCAAATATTCACAATATCCTGATCGATGTGATGGGGGTGTGTACCATTGAACTCTGCAGGCTTTGATGAGAAGATCTGGTGCACACAAGAAGATAATAAAAATGGGAGAATTCAACAAGATTTTCTTGGAAAGGTATTGCAGGAATAGGGACCAGAGTTGGCGAAGTCTTGCTGATTCAAAGGGCACTGGAGAAAGGGGGGTGGTGCTTTCTGTGCCCCAGGGTGGGGAAGGTGAAGCCTGGCAGATAGAGGACAAGACCCATGATGAGCTGCCTCGTAGTCAAGGTTCAAGTGTTTCCATGTCAATGCGGTAGGCCTAGGGCTGAGATCCTATTCACTGTTCACATTCTCTGTGCTTGTTCATCTTCATCCATATAGAGAGTAGAAGGGAATGCCCTGTCACAGAGGCAGGGTGGGATGGAGGGGACTGGGTGAGGGTGGTGGGAGGGATACTGGGACCATTGGTGATGGAAAATGGGCACTGGTGGAGGGATGGGTACTCGATCATTGTATGACTGAGACACAAGCACAAAAGTTAGGTAAGTCTGTAACTGTATCTCACGGTGATTCACTAATAAAAAATTTTAAAAAATGAAATAAAAAATGAAAAAAAAACCAACAACAACCGGAACCCTTATAGAAAGTTCCCTGTAATCCTTGCGCCACCTAATTGGAACTATTGTATAAAGTGTTTATGACGCTTGTGTGTGATTAAGAGTTACAGTGCTGGCAGTGGGGGAGATGGAGAGAGAGGAGCCCCTCATGAAGTGAGCAGGGCTGTTTAAGGAAGGGTGCAGTGGGTAGGGTGTGGAGGGGCGTATGGGAACAGGGAATCTTCTGATTGTGCTGTCTGGATGGAGGTGTCACTGAGCCTGTTAGCCATCAGTCTGGTGGAAGTCGGTATGGTTGGGGACATGCCAGCTCTTTGAAGTGGCCGGGGAATGCGTATTTGAAGATATCTGTTAGGCAGCTGGAATCGTACAAGGGGGACTTAGGAAAGAGTTGAAGTTTAGGAATAAAGACTTGAAAGCCGAAGATATCTAAAACAGGAGGCCAACGAGCAGTAGTATCATGATCTTGATTCGGGAAGGAAGCAAGCTTTGTTTGTGTAGGTTGTGGGGCAACAGGCTCTTATCTGGATCGCGATAGACCGGCTAAGGGGTTAAAGTGATCAAGTAGGCATCTCCACGTAAGAACTTGTAGAATCTATTATCAGATGAGTCCATCCAATTTAATTCTCATACTAGCAAAATAGAAAAGTCCTAAACGAATCATCATGTCCATTTTTTTTTCACCCAACATGGAAGAAGCCTCATGACAGGCTATGCTGGAACTTAATTAAGCATTCAGTATACACTCTTAGTGTCCTCATTCTTAATGCTGTGCAGTGAAAGGAATCATCTTTTTTTAATATTATTTTTTTGCTTTTTGGGTCACACCTGGCGATGCTCAGGGGTTACTCCTGGCTTTGCACTGAGGAATTACTCCTGGTGGTGCTCAGGGGACCGTATGGGATGCTGGGAATCGAACTCGGGTCAGCCGCATGCAAGGCAAACGCCCTACCCGCTGTGCTGTCGCCCCAGTTCCAGGAATGATCTTTTCAACTGATAGTACAGGTGTAAGGCACTCTTGCATCTTACCAACCAGGGTCACTCCTGAGCAGCACTGGGTTTGTTCCCTCTTGGGTGCATTATTTTAGTGTATCACTGAAAAAACTGTGACAAGGATGACTTTTGGGTGTTGTGGGGTGTGTGTGTGTGTGTGTGTGTTTTGAGTTTATGGAAGCTATAACTGAAATCACTGATTTCAGTCCTGGAGGAAATTTTATTTTATTTTATTCATTTTTTTCTAATATTTATTTATTTATTTATTTATTTATTTATTTATTTATTTATTCTTTTTGGGTCACACCCAGCGATGCACAGGGATTACTCCTGGCTCTGCACTCAGGAATTATCCCTGGTGGTGCTCAGGGGACCATATGGGATGCTGGGAATCAAACCCGGGTCGGCCGCCTGAAAGGCAAATGCCCTACCCTCTGTGCTATCGCTCCAGCCCCTTTATTTTTAAATAATTAAAAAAAAATTAAAAGATGAGGGAGAAATGACCGGTATCATTTCCTCCAATCTTTGCACTTAAAGCAAATGTGTTATGGAAATTCCATGTAGTTGTGTGATTGGTCAGGGTCTGTGGAAGGTTCTGGGTTCCTTGGGCTTCCCCTGGCCCGGGAGCAGGGCTTGTTTCCCAGAACTGGCCCTCCTGGAGTGTCACTCAGGGTCTCCGGGCCTGTGCTGAGCTGCAGAACAGCAGCACGCGCAGGTGACTGAGGACTGAGGTGCAGTGGGGGCTAAGAGCTCCAGCACATGTTCCAAGCAGTCAGCGCTGCATCTTGTTTCTCGGCCTCACCCAGCTGTGCTCAGCATCACTCCTGGAGGGGCTCTGGGGACTGGGAACGAAATCCCTGCTGCTAGAGTGCAAGCTCCTTAACACATGTATCTCTCTCTCTATGGGTCAGTTTTCCCGGACCAGCGCATTCCTTTCCACCCCCTCTTCCTCCCAAGTCCATCCTCTGTTTCTGCCGTGACCCCTGGGTGACGCTATTTTAATGCACTTTATGGTCAGCAACCTGGCAGTTCAGTGCAAACAATAGACATTATGAAATTGGACAAATTTCATAATGACAATTTCATACTGTCTAACTTCTTTATGAAGTGAAGAGGCTTCAGCGTGTTCACAAACTCATCTTTGGCAGCTAAGCCCCAATGGGGGTGAATTCTGTTTTTGTTTTTCGGGGGGGGGGCAGCCAAATCTCTGCTTTACAGGTAACCTGGGGATCCCTGTATCCAAGGAAGAAAAGAAGACTGCCAGACTCAGCAGTGGCTTGATTCCCCCCCTCCACCCCCCCCCCCCCCCCCGCCTCTGCCTGTAATGAGGGTAGAACAGGAACGGGCACTGGCCACATCTCCTGTTGAAAGGTGTGGCCATCTGTGGGCGCCAGGCTGCCCCAGGGAGCACTTGAGAGCTCCATGCAGCAGGCCATTCTCTGGACTGTTCGTGTTGCAGGCCTGGGGGGTGTGGAGGTAGGTGTGTGTATGTTTCAGGCCTTCAGAGGTGTGTGTGTGTGTGTGTGTGTGTGTGTGTGTGTGTGTGTGTGTGTGTGTGTGTGTGTGTGTGTGTGTGTGCGCGCACGCGCGCGAGCGCTCATGCACCCCCACTGTGCTGTCCTCTGAATTTCTGTGTGATCCAGATGCCATATGGCTTCACCATCCTTGTTGGACCTTCACCTTCCTGTGCAAAGAGCATAGGCTGTATCAGTTCCAGAAATGATGTCTCAAGATCTCCAGAAGGAAGTGTTGGCAATGCTTCGTGCCCCTGGGATTCTGGTAACCAGGGATGCTGCTCCCTGATCCAAAGCTTTCTTTTTTTAAAAAAATGATACTACCTTTAGGGAATTTCCTCTGAATCACTCACAGCAAGATTCCAGAGGGATCTGGATTAAACTGGGTCACTTCCGCAGTCTATATCAAGAAGTCACAAAGTACACAGAGAACCGCCTTTTTAAGAATGTGAGCTATAGGAATGAACTCAGTACATTGACAGTGTAATGTTTCATCATCCTAATATTCTTTGTCTAACATCTGTTATAATAGCAGTTGAGTAAACCCTACCCAGTACACGTTCTTCTGCTCTTATGTTACTGTTTTACTTTGCGTATGTGCATGTCACCGCTGGGCCATACCCAGAGGTGCTCAGTTGGTACTCCTGGCTCTGTGCTCAGGGAACTGTATGTGGTGCCAGTGATCAAACCAGTATTGTGGCCATAGCTTCATGTAGGACTTACCTCCTATCCTATTTGGCTCCTATTTGTATTCTTCTTCTTCTTCTTAGTATATTTCCTAGCCCCCGTTTACCCTTGGATGTTCTTCACCCCTTTTATAATAGTCAACGATTAAATTATACAGTGGTGATGCAACCAAATAGTTGCCCAACTTGCAGATGGATTTAGCTGCTACTTCAACTTGTATAGGATCATAAACATTGGTGTTCGCTTAGGTGGTGTACAAACTTTTCTTTTAACAAAGGAGACAAACTATTTAGGAATATTCTCAGGGACAGAAGCCATGTGCCAAATCTCAATATACACACTTAAAAAATAAAGAACTGAACACTGGACACAGATCATTGTAGTATTTCTGCCAACACTATTTGAACAATTCTTCCTGTTCCAAAGATTTCTGATCTCTGGACCACAAGAAATACTGAGTTCACAGAAAACCAAAAATTGAGTAGCCCTTCCAAGTTGGAGGATCTTAGTCTCAAATTCTGCTCTGGCCGAACAGGCTCTTCAAGGATGTCAACGCGACTGTTGTGTGAGTGGGCAATTACTTGGTGAATTGCAGTGAGTTCAGGTGCCTAAAATTTATTCACCTTGGAGGGATCCTAGACAGACAGGGTATGACCCCTCTCTCAGACAGTTGTGGAATGAAATCAGCTGCAAACTGGAACTTTGCTGCGTCTTTGTAAGTAACAGGTTTCAGAGTGAAGATGTGCAACTAAGAAGAAGTGTACAATGAAATTTTGCACAGGAACCCCTTTATATCCGATGCCATTTAATAATTTAGTTGTGTGTTTGAGGATCTGATTTTTGCTTTACCTTAATTTCTCTTCCCATGAAAGACACCACAAAGCCTTGATAGGATTCTGAAGAGACCAGACTATTAGAATCATGAGCATTAGCGCCGACCCTCAAATGAATCTTGATGGTCTTAAAATGGTGGTCCTCGAATCTCAGAGTGAATCTGAATTTCCTGAAGCACTTCCTACCTGAAGGATTGCTGGACCTTCTCACCAAATTTTTGATTCAGCGGATCAAAGATAGAGCCTGCAAATTTGCATTTTTAACATGCTTTAGGAGACAGCTGTTGCTCCAGAAACTGCATGTTGAGAACCCCTAAATTAAGGGTACCCTCCAGGAATTACTCCTGGAGGTGCTCGGGGGACCATATGGGATGCTGGGAATCAAACCCAGGTCGGCCGCGTGCAAGGCAAACCCCCTACCTTCTGTGTTATCGCTCCAGCTCCTGATAAAGGTCTCTGTTGAACTGAATGCTTTGGTTTTATTTTCAATGTAGTTGTGCTTCTCACAAGAGGCTGGAGACCTGAAGTAGAACATATTAAGCAGTAGAGTGCCTGGTCACTGGTTAACCCTTGACATTAGGTTTGGTGATGAGGGCTGATTTGGAGAGGAAATCTAATTATTTAAATATTGTGTCGAGATTTTTTTTTTTAATTTTATTGAATCACTGTGAGATAGTTACAAGCTTTCATGTGCTGAGATTTAATCTTAAGTAAGCACTGGTGCATTGTTGGAGATATAAAATTGGCATCACTGTATCACTGTCGTCCTGTTGCTCATGGATTTGTTCAAGCGGGTTACAGTAACGTCTTCATTGTGAGACTTGTTACTGATTTCGGCATATTGAATACATCGTGGGTAGCTTGCCAGGCTCAGCCGTGGGGACAAGATACTCTCGGTATCTGAGGGGTGGAGGATTTGAACCCGGGTCTGCTGCATGCAAGGCAATCGCCCTACCATCTGTGCTATCACTCAAGCTCAAAATTGGCATAGCTACATGAAAATAATACAGATTCTGGGGCCTAAGCTATAGTACAATGGATAGGGTGCTTGCATTGCACATAGCCAAACCAGGTTTGATCCCAGGCATCTCTAAATTGGTGATGGTCTTCCCTGCATCCCTAGGAGTTATCTTGCCTGCAGAGCCAGGTGTTACCCCTGAGCATTGCTGGATGTGGCCTAAACCCCATCCCTCCAAAATAATGTAGATTCCTAAAAATAAATTAAAATAGAGCTCTGATACAACAATTTGATTTCTAGGTGTGTAACCAAAGGAAATGAAAAAAAATTTTTTTTTTATGCGAGGGGTTTGGGCCATACCAGATGTGCTCAGAACTTACTCCTGGCTTGGTGCTCGAGGATCACTTCTAGCAGGACTCAGGGGTCCATGCTGGTGCCAGAATTAGAACCAGGGATGCTTACATGCAAGGACTAACACTAGTATCATCTCTCTGGTCTGTGAAATTAATTTCTTGAAGAGATTATCTTCATTCCCTTGCTCACGGCAGCATTATTCAAAATAGTCAGCATATGGATATAACCTAAGTCTCTAACTATGGATTAATGGACAGTAAACTTGTGGTATGTGTATACAGTAGAATATTATTTAGTTATTAAAATATGGCAATTCTGTCAGCAGCATATATGAATCTGGAGGATATTAATCTCAGTGAAATGAGCCAAACAGAGAAAGAGATGCTTCTGTACTCTGTAAGTGGGATCTAAAAAGTCAGACTTTCAGCAACGATAGAATGGTAGGTTGGGGGCTGAGGGATGGGGAAAGGGGAATTTAGTCATTGAATACAAACTTTAGTTATAAGATTAGCAGGCTCTGGTGATCTGATGTACAGCAAGGGGATTAGCATTATTAATACTCTATCATGTACTTGGAATTTGCTAAAAGAGTTGATCTCACGCATATTCACAAGCAAAAAAAAATTACTATTTAAAAAGAAAATTAATTGAACCTTAGTTGACACAGACTCTTACCATCCCTTTGAAGGTCAGGTGTGGAGAGGGCCGGCAGGACCATACCCGGGCGGCTGGGGAGATGAGTTTCGTGAAGCGGCATCCACGATGGTTCAGAAGTCAAAGACCAGCTGCCCGCAGAGTTTTATTGACCTGATGGACCTTTTCATTTGGAATTAATTGCCTCCTTAAAGATTTTTTCGCATCAAAAAAAAAATGAGATTTCTCTCTTTGATCGAATGAAATCGAGAAGTTGTGGCTGCTGCTCCACCCGGCTGATCCTTTGTCTGCAGGATCAGGCGTCTGATGCTGAGTTTCTGTGCAGCTGCATCAGACTGGGAAGGCCCTTTCCAGGCCGCTCCAGTCTCCGGGAGCTCAGCCCTGCCACACATGGGGCCCACTTTTTGGCTTGTTTGTTTTTGTTTTGGGGTCACACCTGGAGGCACTCAATAAATTGGTATACAAAGCCTCTGGGCATTAGCCCTTTGAGCAGTCTCAGCCTTTTTTCCGCTTATTTTTTGACCAGCACCTAACACTGGACAGCCTGCATCACCGAAGATGCAAATTCAAGAAAGTGTGTATCCTCCTTTTTGGGTCCCAGTTGAAATACGGGGAGGAGGGAAGCATTTGATTACCTCCAAGAACCTTTAAAAATTAAATTAATTAGGCAGGGGCCAGAGCGATCATACAACAGGTATGATGTTTGCTGGGTTTGATTCCAAATCACCGGGAGTGATTCCTGAGTGCAGAGCCAGGAGTGACCCTTGCATACATTCCCAGATGTGGTCCAAAAACTTAAAACAAAGCAAAACAGAAACAAGAACAACCAGAGAGATAGTATAGTGGGTAAGGTGCTTGCCTTGTATGTGGCTGGCCTTGGCTTGATCCCCTGCATGGTTTAGTTCCCCCGGCTGCCCGGAGGTACCCCCGAGAATAGAGCCTGGAATAACTTCCCCAGCACCGCTTGGTGTGGCCCACCCCTCTCCCCAAATTCACGAAGTAAAACGAGTTGGATATACTATTTTGCTTCCCTCCTCCTGCTTCCTTTTTACTCTGGGAGGGGAGATGGAGGAAGGAGAGAATACACTTTCTAGAAATTGATGCCAAGAGCAGAGAACCCTCTAATTTCTCCTTCTAAACTATAGCCCTGGGATCTAGATGAGGATATTTCTGATAAGAGAATACATGTTCCTAGGTGGTTTAATTAGTGTTTATACACTAGAAACACTTTTCTTTTCAGAATCCTGTTATTTATTTATCACGCTGGTGTTTCGGTTCCCATTTTTTCTCAGCATCTTGAGTCTGCTTTGCCCAGCTTGGCTTTTCTATCCCCAGCTTTTGTTCAAACAGGGAAACACATGGAGTAGAAGAAAACCCTTTTCACCAAATCTTTTATCTGCCTGAGCCACTCGGTGGCTATTTTATTTGACGGTGGGGGGGAGGAGGGAGAAGGTTGAAGAGCCTTAGAAAAGCACGGATTTAAATCTGATCATTATCAGACTGAGAACTAGATACTTTGGCAACTTTCATGAGGGTATATCCCTGGGAATTTTTGGGCTAAATATCATCCTGAAGTTTTGACTGTATACAGAATTTAGGCCACCCACATTGAACGCACCCCTCACCACCCCCCCCCCCAAGAAAAAAGAAAGAAAGAAAAACTGTCTAGTGAAGTTTAAATGATGTGTTTCAAGAATTTGGTTGAACTTGTAATTTAACCTGGAGGAGAGCAAACAAATACTTGTGGGAAAATATTTGTGCTTAAATTCAATAAGGAATGTGCACGTAAATGACCTTCCCTGTAAGAACCCCAAGTTAGTGTGGGGCTGTGCTTTTCAGTAGCAGTAGATGAGAACAGAGAACTGACTCTTGCTTGGGAACTTGACTTGCTAGGAACAAGTCTTAGGGTGTCCTGTCAGATTTCTTCAAAATGAATAGTGGGAAGATCTGCCGAGCCTTGGCACTGTACCACATGGTACATCTCAGGAATCCAGCTCCATCAAGATCCCCACCTCTTGAAACTGAATCTTCTCTTTGGTATTTATTGTCCAACATTCTTAGAGGTATACTATGGCTTAATTCAAGGTGTTGGAAAAAATGTTGGTCAAGACTGGACCAGTAACTGTTGATCTTAAAAATTGTTATTTCTGGGGCTGGAGTGATAGCAAAAAAATCTGCGGGTAGGGCATTTATTTGCTTTGCAAATGGCCGATTCAGGTTCGATTCCCAGCATCTCATATGGTCCCCAGAGCACTGCCAGGAGTAATTCTTGAGTGCATGAGCCAGGAGTAACCCCTGTGCATCACCGGGTGTGACCCAAAAAAAGCAAAAAAAAAAAAAATTGTTATTTCTGTGGGCTCAGAAAGTACTTGACTTTAAGTAAAAGAAACATTTCTGGGACTTAAAAAAATGTCTTTATTTCTTTATTATAGGAATATCAAAGGGTGGGGAAACTGACAGATGTTTTTCTAAAGTAGAAACATGCTAAGCCTGTGTAATGCCTCTACACTGTAAATAAAATAAACATCCCCCTCTCCCCTCCAAAAAGGGCGGTATTAAACATTGTTTTAAAGATCCTGGTGGAGGGGAAGTTGCTTAGCGGTAGAGCAGATGCCTTGCATGTGGGAGGCCCTGGGCTTGATCCCCAGCCCCTCCCCTCTCTCTGCCCCCCAGCTTATGGGAAAGGTAAATCCTGCAGAAGCCAGTTTCTCTGTGGTGGTCTCAACAGCACATGAAGGAGCAGGCACCGGGGCCAGCTCTAGCTCATTCCACATTTTGATTGACAAATCTGTACATGTCATCATTCTTAGAAGAGGGTTCCTTGTTAGTTTTCATGTTTATTCATAAATAATGAACCTATAAAAACCTCTCTGTAGAAATGTCTTATTTGAAACTCCTAAAAAGAGTAGGTAGAGTATTTTTACATTCCTGTCCAATTAAGCATGAATATATTTTGATTTTAATGGTATTGCTATGTATTTTATGGTAACATAACACACTGCATAATCATTGCCCTTTTTGGGAGGGTCCCCCCCAGCAATACTGGGTGTAAACCTGGCAGAACATGCAAGGCTCTTTACATTTAGGGTCTGTTGCATAGCAGACATGGGCTCCAGCCCACCGAACTATCTCCCTGCAAACCTTTTCTTTATTTTGATGTTGGGGATCAAGAACCCAGGACCCCATATGTGTCAGTCATATGCTGTGCCACTCCTCAGTCATATGCTGTGCCACTCCTCCATCATGCTGGATACATTAATTAAAATGCCCTTCTTCCTTGTGGTTGCTTCATCCACCAAGGAAGCCATAACATAGGGTCATAGAGAGTTGAGTCTCTTCTTTTTGTTGTTTTTTTGGGGACTACACCCAGTGGTATTTAGGGGCCACTCCTGGCTCTGCACTCAGGGCTGGAGGGACCATATGGGATGCCGTGGATTGAACCTAGGTCAGCTGTGTGCAAGACAAGCATCTTGCCTGCTCTGCTGTCTCTGTGCCCTGCCAGGATCTCCCCCGCCCCCCTTGGTAGATTGGAAAAGCCCCGACTTCCAGACACCATCCTAAGTAAAGCTGGCAGAGCCATTTTGTGGGAAGCACAACACCTGGTGAATGGAGCAGGTCAGCATTTCCACAGGGAGTTTTCTCATGCTTCGAGTAGGAGGCGCTCTCTGGCGCACCCCCAGTTAACTTGGAGCTGTGCTTTTATTGAGAATATATATTTTTTATGGCCAGATGTGTTCTTGACAGTTTTCTGACGGTCTCCGGGGACCAGTGGCATGTTGGTGGCTCTGGGACGTCAACATCTGCTACTGGGCTCGAGCATGGGGGCTTTTGCCATCTATTTGGTGGGAAGACTTTCACGGCTTTGGATGCTTCCCTCACCTCAGAGCCTGTGGGGATGGGAGACACGACTCTCCCCCATGTTCACAGCTGCCACATGGGTGGCAAAGCTTTTGCTTCTAGGTTCTCCCTCCATTTAGCCACCATTAGTTTTCTCTGTCATTCATTCGAGGTGCAGGCATTTCCGGGGAAGGAAGCTCCAACAGCAAGCAGCTTGGGCAGTCAGGCTGATAACTGTAAATGCTGAGATGACTCGAATAAAAGAGAATCATTCCCCAGTCAGCCAGGAAGGGAACACTGGGGGAGCAGCTATAAGTTCAGCCCTCGCCTTCCTGCTAGTTCTTTTGTAGCTATGTATAAAATTAGGGGAACACATCAAGCACTGACCAAGCATTGGAAATTGGGGAGGGGGACATTGCTAGGCGAGGTGGTTGGAAAAGGAAGATTCCCAGTGACGTCTTGGGATAGAGCTGTGTGAGAGCATGTGGAGAGATAATTGCCAAACAGTGAGAGTACCATGGTGGTGAGTGCTAGAAGGATCCACATTTCTTGTTAGCGGGTAATTCAAGTAAGCATTTGCAGACCGGGGGAATGAGGATGCAGTTGACTCAGTGAACCCAGTTTTCTTCTCCATTTGTAGAACAGCTACTCTTTGAGACCTGTCATGAGCATTAGATGCGATCACAGATATATGACGAATGGCATTATAAACTTCTAAGCACTCCAGACATGAGGGACCTGGATATCTGCCCTTTCTCGGTGTCCAGCTGAGACAGATAGACCCAGGAAGGACGCATCCTTGCAAAACTGCTCTCCGCACTTGAGGTTCTTTCTGAACACTCACCCAAGGAGGGCTTGTTGTTCTTCTCTTAAAAAATTGGTCATTCAGGGGCTGGAGCAATAGCACAGTGGGTAGGGCATTTGCTTTGCACGCGGCTGACCTGGGTTCGATTCCCAGCATCCCATATAGTCCCCTGAGCAACACCAGGAGTAATTCCTGAGTGCAGAGCCAGGAGTAGCCCCTGTGCATCACCTGGTGTGACCCCCCCCAAAAAAAAAGCAAAAAAGAAAAAAAAAGAAAAAAGTGGTTGTTCACTTTATGATCTATTCTGCATTTGGGTGTGTGTATGTTTGTTTGGAGGGGGGGTGGTGGTTGGTGGTTGCTAAGCCAGATTTCTGTGACTACTTTTTGGGTCATGACTTTGTACAATCTGATGCCTTAGAAGATCTTGTTGTTTTTGTTCCAGATGAGCCCTTCTGGCCTTGGAAAAGGCACAGTCCAGAAAGTGTGACTAATGGATTGTTGCAGGTATTACATAGGGTGCAGTCAATCCAGGAACCCTACGATGCACTTTTGTGGCTAGTAGCTAACATTGTTCTCCCTTTCCCTCAAAGATCAAGAAACAAAAAGCAAACCAACACACCAGTTCAGTGATTAGAACCACTATTTGTGGGCTGGCTGGCCGGCAGATGAAAATCACCTTGCTGTTTTTCCCTAGTGACTTGACATTGATTAGACTCCTCAGCATAAGGAGGATGAGAGTATTGATTATCTAAAGAAAACATCTCTCTAGTTTGTTGTACTCTTTTGAAAATTTGACAGCTTATATTAAACAACCAGGAGTAAAGGCATATTTGTTACATTATATGAAGGAATGATAACTAAGGAAAAAGGAACAATATGGGAGATGGAAAGAGAATAGAGATTGCTATCTTCTAATTTAATTTAATTGAAAAAAAATTTAGACACTGATTTACAAAGTTGTTTACATTGGGTTTCAGACATAAGATATGCCCCCCTCTAATCCCACTACCCCTGTGAGCCCCCATCTTTCTGCTAGTGATCACAGGTTCCCTCCAACCCTCCACCCTGACTCCTCCAAGGATGCATTTTTAAATTTAATTATTTTTTCTTTTTGGGTCAAATCCGGTGATGCACAGGGGTCACTCACTCCTGGCTCATGCACTCAGGAATTCTTCCTGGCAGTGTTGGGGGGACCATATGGGATGCTGGGAATCAAACCCGGATTGGCTGCATGCAAGGCGAACGCCCTACCCGCTGTGCTACTGCTCCAGTCCCTAAACTTAGTTCTTGTGGTGTTCAGTTCTGTTGGGTCTCAGATACCGGCCTCACCAAGATTTCATTATAGATTTTGAGTAACTGAAAAATAACTAGCCCAAGTTCTTCGTGTTGAATTCTAATGAAAATAAATGTGGTGGCTAGGTTAGTTCCCCCCCCAAATCCTCCCTCTCAGTTGAGCCCATAGAATGTTGTGGACAGAGCTGGTGTGTCAGATGTCAGCTCGTGGCTGAAGTTCTCTGAGCAGATCCCACATGAGCCCAAGAAGGTCCATCTCTCTTGTAATGCAGGTGGAGACCTCCCTGGACTTCCCTTATGGCCAGGGGATTTCTCCGAACCTCTTCGAGTAAGTGCCGCATCTGGAACTCAGGAACCCAGATAATAGAGAGCCCTCTCTCCCCTTTCCTCTTCTCCAGGAGCTTTTGTTCTGCGCTTTTGCAGCCTGCAAAGCCTCCTCCAGCCCCAGCTTGATGTGCGTGGATGATGTATGGGGGTGATTGCCAGGGACTTTTGAAGCCCATCCAATTTCAGGATCCCGCGTCTCATTTCTTGTCATGTATGGCGCGTTTGATGAATTCTCACTATCACTAGACATGTTTCATAATTGTCAAAACTTTGATTGAAGTGGTATTTCTGGAAAAAAAAATCTGGAAGGAGAGGAAAAACAAAACAGTCCTTTTTTTCCCCCCTTTTCTTCTTCTTTTTTTTTTAACACCACATTTCTCCCCCGCCTTGTGCTCAAAGCTGCTCTGCTTGGTGGGGTTCACAGCCTCATCCTTTAGCCCCCGCAGTGACTTGCTGATCTGGCACACCAGGCTCGCCCCTCTCCTGCTGCCTGCAGGCCAGGGCCTGCATTTCCCCTGGCGGACTGACGTGCTTGTTGGAGCTGTTTTCAGTGCCGAGGGTCCACACTGCTAGAGGAGCATGTTGAAGACATTTCTGAGTTCTTTCCCCGGGGTCCATAGACTTGCAGACGGGGTATCTAATTTGCCACCATCCACCTGTGTTTTGTTTTTGTTCTTCTTCCACGAGGCGACATTCTTTGACTGTAGGCTCTCCAGGCTTTCGCTCTTTTCTGTAACCTAGAAATATGCTCTTTCCCTTCCGAGTTCTCACAGGTAAGCCAGGACCAATCAGCTAGGGCTGAAGTTGGTTCTTCACAGAGAGTGTTTCACAGTTTTCCTTGCACAGCCCAGTCCCATGCATCTTTCTAAATCAGTGGATTTTTTTTGTTTTGTTTTGTAGCCACTGATTTCTTTTCCTTCCGTCTCTGCTCCTACGTTAGAGTGTCCATAAAATCTCTCCCCCTCACCCCCAGCCCCCAGGAGCTCTTTCAGTCTCCTCCCTGAAAGACCACTCTGGCTAATTGCAGTTTCTTTTCCCTCCATCAGATTGTCCATCAGAGAGAGGGACTCACTCACATATAGATTGCTATCCAGATAGGATTCGAATCCAGAAATGACTTCTTAAAAAAAGTTATTAATTGAATCACAGTGACATACACAGTTACAAAGTTGTTCATGATTGGGTTTTGGTCATATAATGTTCTAACACCCGTCTCTTCACCAGTGTCCATTTCCCACCACCAATATCCCAATATCCCCAGTTTCTCTCTCTCTCTACTTCCATCTTCCTCTCCCCCCACTCCCCAAAATTGTGGGTTTATACTCTGCTGTTGATGTCATTCATATCTAACTCTTCCAGCCTGCATCTGAATGAAGGACAAGCTCCTTACTGTGTTTCTAGAGAGATCATGTCTTATGACCTGGTCTTCTCTGATCCTCCAGTCACGTCAGTTACCCTCTTCTTCCCCCAGCATCCCATTCTGCCCCCTGCTTTTCTTCTAGGACCTCAAACAGAAGAACGCCCTTTGCTGGTTCCTCATACTTGACCACTTATCTTGTTCTATGCTGCACAATGTCCCGATGCTATTCATTAGTAGCATTTGTCACAGTTCATAAATTCTCTATTTGTGTGATTATCTAAATAGCTCCTATATTCTTCTGTTAAATCATAAGATCTGTGAGGACAGAAACCAGGCTTCTTTTTTCTGTATTTATAAAATCCCTTTTATCTCTTGAGGTGACGTATTGCCTGGGATGGAGAAGGATCTCTGTAGATAATAGTTGGATGAATGGACAGATGCGTGACATGACAAACCAATGGTTGGATGGGAGAATGAGTGTATGATGTGGAAGCTTCCTTCAGGAAGGGAGGAGGTGTTGCCTTTTGGAAAAACAGTTCCACACAATTCCACATTGGTATCCAAATGCATTTTTCATTAGTAAACGCTAAGCATTCTCTTTTTTTTTTTTTTTTTTTTTTTTTGCGGTTTCTAACTAATTCCTGCGAAGTTGACCTCCTAGAAAGGTCGATCATCCAGCACGATCAAGAAAACCCTTGGCAGTTAAAAAGAGTGTCAGCGTACAGTGCTTATACTTTCTCACCTTAGATTTATTTTGTTTCTCCTATGGCTTCTTTTTTTGAAACATAACTACCCCCTGTTAATATTGTGTAATTTCTCCCACATTGTCATCTCTCAAGGAGGCAGCCAGAGAATAGGAAAGGGCAGATCTGAGATAAGAGAAAAGGGGCAGGTGAACTATTGAACCATTGCCAAGGTAGACTTGGAGTTAGCTGGAGGCTTGAGCTCAGTCCCAAACCTGTGTTCACAGCACCTGGCACAGGTAAGTGCTTACTCCACAAGTAGAGCTTAAATGTGAAGACGAATAAAGGTGCAGATAGAAATGGGGAGAAAACGTACACATGTGCGCACACACACACACACACACATACATACACATACACACATTCTGGAAATGACATTATTATTACTGAGCAGAATTCTCTTCATGTCTTGAAGTGCTAGGTTTTATTGGTGCAGTTATCTCGCGTGCACAGACACAGACACGCACACACAAACACACACACACACACCCACCCCCTATTCTGAAAATGACATTACCAATACTGAGCAGAATACTCTTTCTTCATGTCATAAAGTGCTAGATTTTTATTGGTGCAGTCATTTTTTCTTTCAAGTTTCTCATCACTTTTTAAGACATTGAACTCTTGGGGCTGGAGAGATAGTACAGGTGGTAAGGCACTTGCCTTGCACATGGCTGATCTATTCCCATCTGTGTATGATCCCCTGAGCACTGCCAGGAGGAGTCCCAAACACTGCTGGGGGGGTGGCGTGCTCCCCCCCATCAAATAAATCTAGCTCTCCAGTTTTACTCTTTGGTCTCTCATAAAGAACACGTAGGGAGAATTGGTGGCAGAGACTGGACAATGACATCTTAGCACGATGAATTTTTAGATGCAGTTCTGAATCTGAAATACCTTTGTTTTGAGGCCAGAGGATTTGGTTGATGATCCCTGTATTTTCCTTATGGCCCGGGAGTCAGTTTACATTTCTGTCAATCTGCTGCTTGCATCTAAAATAGCTGAGGGAGTCAGGTATTCCTATTTGGAAGTTCACTTCTGCTGACAGAGCCTTTTTACATGCACAGCCAGGGAAGGCCAGGGAAGGCCAGTTGGTTGGTTGAATATGATAATGCCATACTTAATTGTCAGGGGTCAGGGACATCCCTTCTTGTTAGGAATTCTTGAGTTATTTTTAATGAGCCCATTGCTTGCAGACTAGCAAGGTTACAGTTTTGGAAGATGTGCTTGCAAGTAGTTCAACCTCTCCTAGGTAAGTAGGTAATCTCTTTGCTTATTTTCCACAAACTTTTCCTTAATAATAGGCAAAGTCAACTTTCTCCTGAGTAATAAAACTTTTTTTTTTACATTTCTGTGTATTTTTTTTAGTTACTTTATTTATTTATTTTTAATTTGTTTTATTCTTTAATTAGTGAATCGCCATGAGGGTACAGATATAGATTCACACATTTTCGAGCTTGTTTTTCCCTCATACAATATTCTCAAACACATCCCTCCACCAGTGCCCATTCTCCATCACCAATAAACCCAGTATCCCTCCCATTCCTGTGTAACATTTTTGATACTTGAGAGTTGGTTCTTTTCCAGGAAAGAAAAGGACTTGAACTTAGACATTCTGTGTGCTTTATGATGCTAGGTGGAAGAACAGAATTTAATTCTTTACTCACCCATCCCTCTTTCCTTAACTCACCCATCCCTCTTTCCTTACTCGTCATCCATTTGGCTTTTGACTTTTGATAAATCTCTCACATATCACACTATGTCTGGGTGCCAGGCTTTCTGCTGGGAGTGTTGCAGGGTTCAAAATATTTGACCCTCTCCGGTTTCCCCAGGCTTTTACCTGTGTACGTGACAGGACTCACTTTATTTTTGTCGTGTAGAATAATTGGTGGTTTCTTTTCATCTGCCCTGTTGCATTCCAGAAAGTAAAAGATCTTTGAAATTATTGAAATAATGAGCAACAATTACAGACATTATTGGGTTAACCTTGGGAGAAAATCCTGAGGGAAATTAAGAATTCATTATCCCCCCTCTATATTTTTTGTTTCCTATATTAAGTATTCATATGTGTGAGCTTCAAACAATTTATTGCTTTTTGGTAACCTAATCTGTGAGTACTGTGAAAGCCATGACTGTGGTTTTACTGATGGTCAGATTACCTGGAATTTTATGAGTTGGGAGACTTTATAAATTCTTGATTTGAAGCCACATCTTGGTTTGATTTCGGTTGTGAAGCCCTTGAGCTTCACCAAAATCTCCCCGGGCATTTATGACAAAAGGTGGGTCAGGGCAGCTAACATGATCAAGAGGGTGATGTAGATTCTGGGTGAGGTAGCACGAAGGCCGAAGGAAGTTGTCAGCTGAAGGAAGGTGTGCGGGGTATCAGCAGGCAGAGTGTTGACAGGCTCACCAAATCCTAAACTCCTGATGACCAGGGCACTCACCCCTCTAAGATAGAAGGCGTGAGAAGGGAATGGAATATTTTTTGCCCAGAGAACAGCGAGTTCATTGTCTCAAACACCTGTGCAGCTTGCTGTGCCAGGGCTGAGTGTTCAAAAAGGATTCAGGCAAAAACTCTGGCTGGCTTTTAGATGTCTAGACAACACCGCCACTGACAGAGCAGAAAATTCTTTTTTTTTTTCCTCACTTTTTGGGTAATATCCAGTGATGCTCAGGAGTTCCTCCTGGCTCTGCACTCAGGAATTACTCTTTGTGGTAATTGGGGAACCATGTAAGCTCCTGGGGATCGAACCCTGGTTGGCTACATGCAAAGCAAATGCCCTAAGAGTTGTACCATTGCTCTGGCCCCAACAGAAAATAGTGTGGTATGGACTGTACTTGAATGCAACCGTTGGACTTGAATATGGTGTGGACTGGCCCTCTGGTCTGACACAGGGTGACAACTTTATGTTCTTCAAATTGCTCATCTGCTGGAAGTGATCATTTTATAGAGCTTCCATCTTAATACCTGAACTTGTGCAGAGAAATTTTATTTGAGCCATAAATTGGTACTGTCAAAACCTTCCTGACAATTATTAGCTAAATGTTTAGTCCAAAAAAAGAGATTAAACACATATATCTTATAACTTAGCTACCCAGGAACTAATCCAGAGAGGGTTTTTAGGTTGGAAGTAGTTTCATAAGACTTTGATGGCATTGGTGAAACTCTTCTAAGATTTCCTATTTTAGGGGTCATGACAAAACCTTTGTTATTATCTTGTTATTTGTTATTAGCTTGCCATGTAAGAGAAGCAACCCAAAGTGTATATGTTTAGACAGTCCTTACCAATTAACACCTATTGCTCTTAAATTTTTTTTAAGTAAAAGTTCATATTTGTGCAATAAATGATTTATAGAGAAATTCTAATGTGTAAGCTTTCCACCAAGTTGAACTAAAATTAGAAAGCTTTGAAATGAACTCATAAATATTGTTCTAGCATACAAAACATACTGGAAACTGTAAAATATACAGCAGTTTATCATTGAAAAGTTAAGCTACATTAAAGGATTTTGTTTAACTCTGTCTTCCCCACACAGCTCAGTACTACTAACTTTCTATGAGATTGAACAATCTGCAAAGTTCTGAGTCTGTTCTGGGGTTGTTCCTGCTTCAGTGGTCATTGCAGATGGTGCTTGGAAGAACCTGGGTGTCAGGAATCAAATCTGGTTCTCTCTCACGTGCACAGCATGTACTCTCGCCCTTTCAGTTACCTTCCTGGTCACAAAGTACTTTCACATATATTCTTTTATTTAATCTACATAGCCACCCTATAAAGCCAGAAGGACAGTAGGTACTGTTCTGGATTTGTTTGGGGACCACACCCAGTGGTGCTCCCCAAAGAACTTGGTGCTCAGGTTTACTTTCAGCAGTGCTTAGAGATCCTGATCCAGCATGCCAGGGATCAAACCTGAGCCTCCTGCTTCCAGAACATGTCTTCAGAGAGCTATTTCTCTAGTCCAGTTGGTTCTGGTTTTATAGCTGTGATCCAGAGATGTTCCGTGGGCTGGAAAGTCAGCAAGATAGCTAATGAGACCTCAAGAACAAGTACCCTATGACTCACAAGCCCAGGCCTCTTTCCCCTTAGCTATGTAACCAATAATATAATACTCTTCGATCAGGCACAGTCCTGAAATAACCTCAGACAGTGCTTAATGCTGTAGGGCATATGCTGGGTTTTAATCAAAGATGACGGTGGCAGTAAGGATTAGCTGCACTGAGGCCCTTTGTCTAATGCTGGGTAGCTGAGTATTTGAAAAAGCTCTGTATTTGCATTTTTGATCAGATAATACACTAAGCGTTGTTTTATAGAGGATTATCATAGCATCTGGAGTGTGTTTTCCATGACACAGTTACTGTGCTGATTTGATGTGCTGTTTTTCAAGCCACCTCTACCTTAGCTTTGCACATCTCTAACCAGGTCTGCATGGAAACGTGGAACCAAAGATGAAAGCAAAGGTGTGGAGAGACAAGACCACAATCTTTCTTGTTCTCGTTCTAGGAGAAGGGAAATTTGTAAATAGAATCTCAAATAGTGTGAACCTAATAATATTAGAATGAACTTGTTCCTATTTTGTGTGTCAATAGGAACTGAGACCAGATGGATTGATTGCATCTGTCAATCATTTCCAAGTGAAATTTTATTAAAGTTGTCTCTAGACAACCATTTTTTAAAATCAGGATTACAGGGGCTGGAGCAATAGCACAGGGGGTAGAGCATTTGCCTTGCACGCGGCTGACCCAGGTTCGATTCTCAGCATCCCATATGGTCCCCTGAACACCGCCAGGGGTAATTCTTGAGTGCAGAGCCAGGAGTAACCCCTGTGCATCGCCAGATGTGACCCAAAAAGAAAAAACAAAAAAAAATACACAGGAGTAAAATCGGGATTATGAAGAAAGTGCCCAAATACACATTTTTGTTTCTCTTCATTTATGAAAAAATAAGGATGTGTGTGTGTGTGTGTGTGTGTGTGTGTGTGTGTGTGTGTGTGCCTTTTTTGTAAGAAGAGCATTAAAATGATAAATGTCTCAGAGGCTGATTAATCTCCTGGTCTGAGAATAAGGCTGACTGACATTGTGTCCTGTTGCTTTGGATTATTTAATTCTGATGGTAAACCAACTTGGATACTGGGAGTTCATTCCTGACTCTGTCACTTACCAATAAGGTATGGAACTTGGGACAATTGCTTTGATTTCAAACAAAAAGGAAGATGCTTAGGATATTATATATACATACATACCAGACATTTTAAAGAGAACTTCATTCACAGAAATCTTCATTATGTTCCTTTCTCTACGTCAGATTGGTTGATGATATTGGAAAGAGAAAGATAAAGGCTTGAGACTTTACTTATTTATTTATTTATTTATTTTTGTTTGGGGGCTACACCTGGTGGTTCTTGGGGCTCAATCCTGGCTCTGTGATCAGAGATCACTTTTAGCAGGGCTCCGGGGACCACATAGGGTGCTGGGAATTAAATCTAGGTCAGCCGGCTTGCACACTACCTGCCATACTGTCTCTCCTGCCCCAAAGACTGGACACTTTAAGGCTTGGTAAATGATCATTCCTGTGAAGAAATAACGATACTTCTTCTGGGGCCAGATGATGTGAGATAGTCAAGTCACAGGAAAGGAATCTTTCTTGCCAAAGAACTTGAACCCACCATTTACTAGTGGTTCTGCCAACAGTTTTGTGCTGGGTTACTCAGATTAGTCATTATTCCTGTTCCGACAAGTATGCCTGATTCACATTCTCCATCTCTGTCTCCCTCGTGATGCTACCCTGAACCCCCACCCCATCCCCACATCCATACACACTCACATCTCTCAAATTTCAAAATAGGACTTAGTTACTTGTACTGAAGATATTGGACACTTCTTTTTTATAAAAGGGTTAGTGGTGTCCCCCCCATTTCTGTCTCCTTTATATTGTACTGCCATATTTGTCTATTTTTTTAAGTGAAAAGGACAGGGATCAGTTAATGTTACAAAACTCAAAAGGTTCAGAAATAAAGAACAAGGGATTTCTAAAACTACTCCTATTGCCCCATGTTATTTTGTGTGTGTTTCTTTAAGTTTCCCCCGCCTCTCTGCCTCTGGAACCACCAAAAGCACATTGATCACTTTTTACAGCTTTGCCATGATAGGTGCAGTAGTTGCTTTTTTATTGAACCATAGATTGCAGCATTATAAAACACACTCATTCAGAGGAGTAATGAAGGCCATTTTTAATTGCATTTGGGAAGCAGGGCACTATTATTAAATTTTACCTGCATCGGTATTGAAAGGAAGAGAGAGAATACCAGGTCGCAGTTCTCTTTGGACTTCGAGGTTTCCCAGAACTGAAGTGAATTCAGGGCTACGTGACAAAATTTAGAACTTTGGCCTTTCGGGATTGTGAGTCGCAATCTCCCTAGACCTGTGATGAATTTCTTATATTCGAGACTGTTCCATCTCAGGCAACTAAGAGGTTACTAATCTAATGTAGTCACTGGTGGCCGATGCCATCCAAGCACAAACCAGTGAGCCACTGTGGTCCATGTTTTTGTAGTTGAAACTTGTACATGTACACAGTATTACTTTGCAAGGGTTGGTATAGCAAAGCCTAGAAGCGTGATGGCTTATATAACACCAACCCTCAGCGATGCCGAGGCTAGAAGTTCAAGAGCAGTGTGTCAGCAGGGTCGCTTCCTTCTCTGGGCTGTTAAAATTAGTTTCATATGAGCACTTAGCTTCCGGTGGTTTACTGGCAATCTTTGGGGTTCATTGGCTTGTGGGAACATTGCCTCACTCTCTGCTCTGATTTTCACAAAGTATTCGCTCTTTCTTGCTCTTGCTCTTTTTCCTTTTTGGGGGGCGTGGGGGTGGGAAGGGAGTGCACACCTGGTAGTGCTCAAGGGTTACTCCTGACTCTGAACTCAGGTATCGCTCCTGGCAGGCTCAGGGACCATATGGGAGGCTGGGGATTGGATCTGGGTCTGCCTCATGCAAGGCAAGCATCCTACCGACTGTACTGTCACTCAGTCCCCTTTCCCCTTCATGCATACTCCCTCTCTGTCCAAACTTCCCCTGCTTAGAAAGACACCAGCCATATTCCATGTGCACTATGAGATCCTTTTAATTTACTATTTATATCTACAACAACTCAGTTTTTTTACAAGACCACACACAGCGATACTGAGGTTGGAACTTCAGTTTATAAATTTTGAGGGGACACAATTCAACCCATAACACGACTAGCGCTTTGACTTTATGGGTTGATGTATAGATTGCAAGATTGTGCTGTAAGTGGTTGAGAATTTCTAAGAGTGTGGAAATGAGTTGCAAGGGCAAAATGTCCTTGTGCAATGCACAGCACTAATTTCCTCCTTGGCATTTGAGGGAAGGCGTCTGGAAAGTGAAATGGCTCAGAGGAGCCCGTGCACTGGAAATCCTGTGCAAGACCTCTTTCCTTTTGTCGCATTCTTCCAGAGTTCTCTGGTAGCCCTGCATCCACCCCACATGCCTGCCCTGTCCAGTGGTTTAGGCATGTGTGTACAAGATTGTGTGCGGGGTGGTGTGAAGCCAATTACGGTTGGAAACAGTTGCTTAGCTGGCAATTAGGTTCTTCTTCTTCCCGAATTATGTTGCTTTAAATTAAGATTGCACAGATTTGAGCTGCTTTGGTAATTTGCAAAAGACATTTTGGGGTTGTAACTAGAAATGTAATCTTCCAGTTAGGAGGTTTTTCTATCTGATACTTGTTCATTAAACTGCAGGTCCATTGTATTTCTCATTGGTGTTCTTAACCAGTGCTAAGAGTGTTTGGTGTACTGGCCAGATATGCAAGTATAGAGAAGCAGAATCCTGAACCTTTGTGTGACCCCAACCCCTGTTTTCTTGAGTGGCCAATTCTGGCATTATTACTATTTTTTAAAATTTACTTTAGCAGTTCAGGTAAAAACACGCACCAAATAATTCTTTTGTTGCATATAAAACCTTGAGGTTTTGCAAGAAACAAAATCTTTCAAAAGTGAGATCTGTTGATTAAATATGAACTAGTATTCTATTATTAACCCAGGCCAGCCAAGACATGCTCTTTAATTAGCCCACAAAAGAGAGGATAATGCATGAAGAGAAAGAGGTAGATTTTTTTGTAGTAATGTCTTAGAGATTTAAAATTCATGCTAAGGTGATCAAACTCAGAGTTAGGCAGCCAAATGGGTAGAGGAATTTTAAGTTCCAAATGATGGTACATCTTGGGGCTGAATTGAGTACAGTGGTCAGAGGCTTAACTTGCACACACCCAACCAGGGTTCGATGCCCAGCCCAGTCCAGCCCTGCGAGGGGTGATCCCTAAGTGCAGATCCAGGAGTGAACCCTGTGGACTGCCCTGTGTGAACCTCCCCCGCCTCCCCCCTACCCCCCACCCACCACCACCAAAAAGAAAAAAAGATGCTGGACATCTTATCCTTATGAATGATTGATTGTAACAGTTCATCTGCTGAAAGCCAGATGTTCAGTGTTTTCTAGCTGTGGCTGAAATTCTTAAAAAGTTGCCATGTAGGCAGAGATCACAAGCAGTAAGGACTTGCAGGCATGATTTTTCACAAAGGGAAATCCTCCGTGGAGCTAACATGCGGATTCAGGACCCGCGGAAAGCTGCTTGGATCATCTCTCTTCCCAAGACTGTCTGTCCCAAAGTTTCATGATTGTGTTGTTGAAAGCTTGGTTGTGTTTTCACTAGTAGGCAGCACCTACAACTGGTATTTGATGGGTTTTGAGAAACTGCTTCTCGAGGTGGTATTTTTCAGTTGTAGATTGATACCAGGTGCATTGTTCATGCCTCTGTTTATCCTGCTGGAGAGTGGGTGTAGCTACTTCCGACAGAACTTACCTGTTGGCATGAATTCAGGGAATGGCCCTCTTCGAGCAGAAGAGACAGTGATTTCTGCTGCTGTCCTCACCACGCAGATTTTTCTCTTCACCTGTGCCTCTGTGTTTCTTGCTTTACTTGTAACAGGAGCCTGTGGCTTGGCACTCATGCCTTATTATACTAATTTTCCAAGGTGGCTGTTAATTTTCCAAGCTCCAAACCCTGGGGCTTTATGTATTTATTTGGGGTGTTTATTATTTTTACTGTAGCCTGGCACTACTGGGGGCTACTCCCAACTCAGTGCTCGGGAGTTGCTCCAAGCAGTGCTCTGGGGACTGTGCGGTGCTAGGAGCTGGCACTGGGGCTCCAGTGCAGGGGGCATGCGTCCCTCCCCTTGGGGCTCCGTTAGGTGCTCTGAAAGGGTAGAATGTTCTCTCGCAGGTTGGGAAGCTAGCAACCCCAAAGCAAGGTGATGGTGAGACCAGCTTTCCTCTGTGACATGGGGGCTTTATTCTGGGCCCGTTTCAGCTGCGGGGAGCCCTAGCCCCCTTGGGGGGGTGGCAGGGACACCTGGTTTCTCTGCCCCCATCTTCTCAGGACTGTCTTCCCTCTGGCCTGTGTCTTTCTGAATTCTCTCTCTCTGCCTTCTCTTCTTCTCGAGGGCTGAGGCCATACAGGGTGTGGCTCTGTGCTTAGGGACTGTGCTGCCTTACAGCCCATGTGTTAGCCAGTGCTCAGGGGCCTGGCCTGGCAGTGCTCAGGGAATGGTATGCACTGCCGAGATTTGATCCAGGTCGCCACTACAACCCTTGTTAGGGAGATGCCTTGGCCTGGGAACGGTCTCTCGGCCCTGTGTCTTCTCTCCTAAGAATTCCAGTAACAGTCTTCAGAGGCTTTGGACTACTCTGCTATAACCTAATCTTAATGGACTATGTCTCCAAATATCTATACACACACACACACACACAGGCATATATACACACACACATATATATATACATGTATATGATATAATTTTTATATATTATGTGTGTATATGTTTTTATATATTGTGTATAAATATTTTACATAGTGTATATATTATATATACATATACACATATATATATATATATGTTTTTTTTTTTGCCACTCACCTGGTGATGGGCTGGAGTGATAGCACAGCGGTTGGGCTTTCGCCTTTCACGCGGCTGACCCGTGTTCGATTCCTCTGCCCCTCTTGGAGAGCCGGGCAAGCTACCGAGAGTATGGAGCCCGCACGGCAGAGCCTGGCAAGCTACTGGTGCGTATTGGATATGCCAAAAACAGTAACAATAAGTCTTTCAATGAGAGACGTTACTGGTGCTCTCTCGAACAAATTGATGAGCAACAGGATGACAGTGACAGTGACACCTGGTGATGCACAGGGGTCACTCCTGGCTGTGTGCTCAGATTTTACTCCTGGCAGTACTCGAGGGACCATATGGGATGCTGAGCCAGGTAAGATTTGTACAAGAAGAGCCTTACACACTGTACCGTCTCTCTAGCCCCTCCAAATATATCTCCCTTGCTACAGTCCTGGGGTTAGGACTTGATGAAATTTTGCGGGGGGGGGGGGGGGAAACACAGCTCAACTCACAACACTCGCTTTTCTCTGCGAGTGTTGTGACATCCTAGTTTAGGATGTCGCCTTCTCCACGAGGTCTTATGAGATTATCCTTCCTGTCTGCCCCTTCTCCAGTGAGGCTGGCTTTGTTGTCCTTTTGACTCGGCAACTCTCTTCACTGTAGTACTTCTTCACAGTTTGTTTTTGTGCCGCCAGAGATTGAGCTCAGGGTCTCCCACATGCAAAGCAAACATTCTGCCACTGACCTACATTCTTGAGCTCTCTCAGCACTTTTTGCCCTGCCTGTGGGTGGGGGTAGGGGCCTCCTTAAGTAGTGGTCAGGGGACCCAGTGGCCACTTCCGGTGATACTTGGTCAATCAGCCTGGTTGTTCAACTCATGGTCCCAGTTGCTGCCTGGTGCCTTCCAGGATTATTAGGGCTACTCACCCCTGCTGGAATATTTTAGTTATTTCTTGCTTGTTTTCAGTTTCTGCCAGACTAAACAACCTGGTACCAGGAATAATTTCACATATTTCCTTTTTTTTCCCACATGATGGAAGAATGACATCATGAAATGTGAAGGCACTCAGGCATTTTGATACCATTTGAAATTTCAGTACCTGAATCCTTCTCCTCATGTTTTTTTAACCCCCACTAGGGGTAGGGATGGGGGAGTAGAATGAGAACGGATTCTGGTGAAAGCTACTACTTGGGTTAGACATTACCTTTGTTCTTGAGTTTTTGTTCTTGAGAACAAATGTGGTTTCGGAACTGTGGCCGGGAAAGCAAACGATTGCCGAGCAGGTGCTGCCTGCCTGTAAGCAGCTTACTGATCCTGCAGCTTAGACACTGTTTACTGGGCCTGGTACCATTACTTCTGGTTGCCTGTCTTAATTCATTTTAGATTAATCTGTCTTATAGTTCGAAGGAAAATGAATTGAGTCAGTAACTTCAAGAGTTATGTAAAATCTGTACAGTGCTAAATAATTGAATGGGGTTTTATGTACGGTCTTGAAATTGGAATGTCAATTTGACACAAATGCTCCAAAACAGAGTGTTAGATGAGCTGATCTGTTCCTCCTGTAAAAGCTTGGAAACTTCCACTCCTGTATCACTCTACAATGTGCCATTCCCCTTCTGTGCAGAAAATTTAGGGCCCATTTGTTTTCTTTAAGATGTTCCCTTTGCAGTGGCTGGAGCAATAGCACAGCAGGTAGGGTGTTTGCCTTGCACGCGGCCTACCCGGGTTCGATTCCTAGCATCCCATATGGTCCCCTGAGCACCACCAGGAGTAATTCCTGAGTGCAAAGCCAGGAGTAACCCCTGTGCATCACCAGGTGTGACCCAAAAAGAAAAAAAAAAAAAGATGTTCCCTTTGCAGAAGGTGAGTCTGTTCATGGTTCCTGCCCTGGGGTGGACGTCTTCTAGGCAATGGTAACCAGATGTCAGTGCACTGAAGAATTGCCCAGGAAAATTGGTTAGGGAGGAAGCTGGCTGAGCGCACACTTCTGAGACTGGTGTGATTGGACTGTGGATGGTGTTTAGGAAAGCTCTGTGGATTGCCGATGATTCAGATCCTGCATCCTCAGACACATTTGTGGGGAAATATGGATGGGTGGATTGAGGAGAGTGTGAACTTTAGATAGGAAACTGAAGACTATTTCCCGTCATGTACATTGACCATATTTAGATGGCCCCCACACTACTTGTGTTTGAGTGGGTGGAGTTTTTTTTTTTTTTAAAGGAAGGAGTGGTATTGGCGAATCCAGAGAAAATTATATTCTTGAGATTTCCCCTCAGATTTTTATGACGAGTACCTATAATCCCATTTTACTGATGAAAAATACTTGAGGCTCACAGAGCAGAGAAGACTGATTGTTACACATTTTGTAAGCGAGAAGCACAGGATTAGGAGATGTTGTCTGTTCTGTAGTCTTGTGAGATGTTATTGCCAATCTGTTAATACAAATAACCGACCCAGATCACACATTTAGTATTTAGTTGTGTTATAGCTGAGATTCTTCTATTTAATCACCAGTTCATGGTCTTTTTTTATTGTAGTAGGTAGATTGAAGATCTTTGTAGACTGTGGTTGCTAGGTAAAATATAGGACTCCCCGTTAAATGTACATTTCAGGTATACAGTATTTTAGTGTAGCCTCTCAAGGTCTTGGGCTATACCTATATGTGGAATACACTAGTGCTTTAGCTTGCTGGACATATTTATGCAAAAAATGTGATTGTTTATCAGAAATTCATACTTATTCATTTTAAGGTAGGGATGGGGCCAAACCCAGAGTCACTCAGGACTTATTTATTACTGATTCTGCTTAAGAGTCACTTTTTGCAGTGTTCAAGAGAACGTATTTGGTGCCAGGGATCAAACTGGGGTTGGGTGTTTGCAAGCCAACCACCTTAGCCCCTACTCTTTTTGGCCCCTAAAATTTCATATATGAAGGGAAATCTTGTATTTATGCTTGCTAAATCTGACATGCCTAAGACCATTTAGCTTGTAGGCTCATACCCCCTGACTTCTGACTCCAAGTCCAGTTCCTCTTTCTTTCTAAAGTCTCTTTTGCTTTTTCCCTTTTCCTGTGGTGAGTGGCTTGTTAACCTGTATCCATGGTGGGAAATGCATAGATAAGAGTAGTCTGTCTCGATTCAGTGAACAAAATAGCCCCTACTTTTTTTTTTCACCCATGTTATAGACTTCTCATTTACTTAATTTTTAGAGACAAGAGCAAAAGCCAGGATTATATACTGTTTCTGAGCAATGATAGAATCAGGCCAGCACTCGGCTACAACAAATTCAGGAATAGCTTTTCTTTGGGCTCCAATTAGAGACATAGCAATAAAGGTGAGTCTGGGGGAAAAAAAATCTCTTGGAGTAAAATTTTGGGGAGAAAAACAGTCATTATTTTTGGGTAAATGTTAGATTGGGTGCATGATAACAATTATTTCTTGGTCAATGTTAGATTGAGTGCCTACAGCAATTATTTTTTGGGCTAATGTTAGATTCAGGGCCCATTATGTGCCAGGCAATTTACCTCCATCATTCATACAGGCTCCTCTGTGAGGGGGTAATTATTACCACCCTGTTTTCAAGATGTGGAAGCTGGTAGAGAAGTTATCTACGTGGAGGCCCTAAGTTCCACAGTAGTGACTTGTGGAGCTGGAATTACCGTCTCGACTCTCCTCCCCATTGCCCTGTTCTTCTTAATTGCTCGGTGCTGCCTCCTTCTAGACCTTCCAGTTGCCACGGCCCCTCCGCTGGCCATACCCATGTCCAATGGCCTTGTAGCAAGCTGCCCTCGTCTCTGCTCACTTCTGGCGAATTGGGCTGGTCTGTAAAGGTACCTGCAGCTATTTGCAGACACAACAAATTCCTGGAAAAGGGCATTTCTAGAAGCTTCTGCTCACACGTATGGCAGATTTGAAAGCCCCAGCAACATCTTCAGAAATTACTTCTGGGGAATTAGTCCTCAGAAAATACTGCCTTTGGATGCTTCCAGTCTCTAGGTGTGGACTTAATTTGTGAGTTTGGACATAAAACTGGCCTTTGCACTGAGCCCAAGGTTTCTCTTTAGGGAAAGTCCACAGCTTTGGGGGTTTTCCTTTGTCAATGGCAGCAAAAAAACTTCAGTGAAGAGAAGTACATGTTGGCTGCGTGAGGACACTGTGGAGACCGGGAGTCATGTCCCTGCTCCTTTCTGACCCTTGCTGAGGCCAGCTGCCTCATTCCCTTGCCCCCTCTGGTACTCTGTCCTTTCAAAAATCATCTATGCGCTCTTTTTTTTTTTTTTTGCTTTTTTTTTCGGTCACACCCAGCGATGCTCAGGGGTTACTCCTGGCTTTGCAGTCAGGAATTACTCCTGGCGTGCTTGGAGGACCATATGGGATGCCGGGGATTGAACCCGGGTCGGCCTAGTGCAAGGCAAACGCCCTACCCGCTGTGCTATCGCTCCAGCCCTAATCATCTATGTGCTCTTTCACTTACTCAACGAGTAGGAGGACTTCTTGATACATGAGGCATTGGTCTTGGGAATGGAACCTCCACGTCAGGAAATCATGGTGGAAGTAAGACTGACCATTGGGAATTCAAAGCAAAGGCTTACGAACCAGAAGACGGGGAGGAAATGAAATGCAGAGTCAGCGCGCTAGAAATGACCCCCTTCCGTATCTGTGATTTGAGAGGGATTGTCTTAGCTTCTCAGAACTTCACTTTTCCTAATCTGAACTGGCATAAATAATGCTGATGTCAGTGAGTCCTGGAATTAAGTCCAATCTCATCTATTAAATGACAGGCACAGAAACCTGCAGCTAGCATTTGTTAGCCATTTTTTTGCTGCTTTCTCCAGATAATAATATGCCTAGAGGAAACAGATTTTGACGTATGACAGTCTCATTTTAGAGGCAGACTGTTCTGGGCTAACAGTGCTCATAAGCTACTCCTGGGTCTCTGCTGAGGGGGTCACAGTTTACTTTATAGATTGCCTGCAATCAAACCAGGGTTGGCAGCATACAAGACAGATCGCTTTACTGTATGATCTTTCTGGTGTCTATTGTGTATAGCTAAGACATGGTATCACCCCAAATGCCCACTGATTGATTACTGACTATGGAAGCAGTGGTTCATATTCTCAGTGGAGTAGTGCTCTTCTATGAAAAAAAATGAAATTCTGTCTTTTGGGATAAAATGATTAGAGCTTAAGGTGATTGTGCACAGTGAAATATAAGTAAGGAAATGAACGATAGTGGATTGTCTCACTCATTTGTGGGATATGAATAGCAAGAGCAAATGAAGTGACAAGATACCACTCCCAACTTAGAATAAGCTATCTGTGGTGGTTGCCAAAGGGGAGGGGGTTGGGAGGAAGAAAAGGAAGAAAAGGGGTTAAACTTTTGGTCTTTTTGGTTGTGGAGGGGAATGGAAATTATTAGTGGCATGGTGGTGTATTCTGTGCATATAAAGGAGCGAAACTAAGCCACTTACTGTCCAAAGCATAACATATTTATGATGATAAATCAGTTAAAGAGAAAATGGAAAAAAAGCGATCGCCTACTTCTAGTTTATATTAATCGTATTAATGTTCTTAACAAATAATATTGGAGCAATAGTGCAGCAGGTAGGGCTCTTACCTCGCATGATGCTAGTCTTATGTTCTGTCCCTGGCATCCCATGTTGTCCCCCAAACTCTACCAGGAGCAGAGCACAGAGCTCAGCGGTCCCTGAGTGCAGAGCCAGGAGTGAACCCCAACCAAAGTGTGGCTCCAAGCCAAACAGCAAGGAAAATATTAGTGGATAGCTATTCTAGGCACCTTCTGAGCTACTGGGGATTGAGTATGGGGGGAGTAAGCATGGCTCATGCTTCTTTGCAGTCTGTCTTGCAGACAGGGGAATATTTGAGACAAACAACAGATGCATACAAATATTTAAATTAGTTACCTTTTTTTTTTTGGTTGGGGGGGGCATGCTATACTTGGGGATCCAACAATGGTCTCCTGAATGCAAACCATGCATTCCATCCCTTTAAGCAATGTCCCTTACCCAAGATGGGAGATTTTTTTTTTTTTTTTAATTTTGCTTTTTGGGTCACACCTGGCAATGCACCAGGGGTTACTCCTGGTTCATGCACTCAGGAATTACTCCTGGCGGTGCTTGGGGGACCATATGGGATTCTGGGAATCGAATCTGGGTCAGTCTCGTGCAAGGCAAACACCCTACCCACTGTGCTATCGCTCCAGCCCCCAGTGGGAGACTTTTAATGTCATGCATTCTTTAGCTTGAAGACAGATCCTTGGGGAAAGGGCTAGGGAGGGGCTGGCTCTGGTGGCCTTCCTAAGGAAAGGTTTGTGAGAGCCAGCAGAGAATTCCTTCTGACCTGCTCATTTTCTTTTGTACCTCTTTGTGGTTCTCACTTTTCCATGGCCTTCTCTCTCCCTCACCTTCTGGCGTTATGTTACTAGGCAGAGCTCAGTTGCCCCACAGAACGCTTTCATCAATGGAGCTCTCCCATCACTGTGTTACCGTAAGCCCTGGCACCCTCAGAGTCTGCCACAGAAGATGCTTCTAGCTTGAAGTCGGAGATGAGAAAGCGTGAGATGTGAGCTGGCAGAGTTCTTAAAACTTTCACGGGCTTCTGAAGAGCTCGTCCTCACCCCTGGCAGCCTCCGGGATGCTCCTGAGAGTTAATGTTCAAGGTAATGGATGTCTGCCTGCAGACTCACGTGCTGGATTCAGTCCATTCCCGATAGCCCAGATGCTAAACTCCGGAGCAAGTGCTCCAGATCCTCTTTTTTTTTAAGTAGGCAAAGTGCATTTCAAGAGGTCAGTGCAGGAATGTTCATCTGGGTTTGCTTTGCAAATAGCTGCAGTTGGAATTCCTTTAGCTCATGGTCCAAGGGCTGACTTTCTCTTGGTTTGCTGCGGTGGTTTGGGGAAAGGTAAGGTTGAGGGGAGGGAAGTAAGCCCACTCTTTTGAAAATATACTCAGTTCTGCCAGTTCTAAGTTTTCACCACCTGTCTTTTGACAGTGAAGTGAAATGAAGACAGAGAGACCAGCGTGCTGTTCTAACTTCTTATCCCTTTCCTCCCAGCCTCTCCTGCTTGGGGTGTGCCTTTAGGAACACACGGGCTTTTCTGAAATTCTTGACTGCTTACTAGTACCTCTATCCTCAGCAGCCTGTCCCCGTCCTGCTGTGCACTGATGGAGACCTAGTGTTGGTGTGGTCATGGCTGTTGTGGCCCCTTCCCGTCCTCTGCTCATTTACCTGCTCTGTGACTCTTCTCCTTCCCCCCGAACCAACTTCTGTAGCCCCAGGCCCCACATCTCCTGTGGCCTTATTTCCGGTTCTGAAAATAGGGACATGTAATATTGGCCACATTTTTGATAACTGCTTTCAGAATTGAAGAAGTCAGCAGGGAAATGGATTTTGGCTGCCAATAGCTGGCATTTCCGGGACTCTATGGTGCATGCATGCATGCGTGTGTGTGTGTGTGTTTGTGTGTGTATGTGTGTTTGTGTTTCAATGACAGTAAATGTCAGAATCTGGAAAGTGTGGCTATATTCCCAAAGGAGCCAGTATCCCCAGAAAGGACTTGCAAAACTTCTTCAGTCCCTATCGGGTGGGATCCCTGCTTCTTCCCACCTCCCCGAACCTAAGCTTCTGGCTACCTCTTTTACACGTCATCTTCCCCAATCTCCTGGTTTTCAGCCATTAACATGCCTTCATCATTTTCTTTTAAATGTCCAAGTAGACATTATTTGCAAGTGGGGAATGATGTGACATGTGTTTCAGTATTCACACTTAATACTTACTGGGTTTCAGAAATGGTGGGTCTTCCATACAATGATATAATGCTCCATTCCTGTCATGAAATACAGAAAAATGGTATGGAATATCTTCATACATTAATGCATAATACATGATACAGTAAGTAAAAGCAAGTAAGTCTGTGGATATGAGTACCATGCCATGATTGTCTATGGGTTTGGTTGGAGGGATGACGTGGATCTTGTATTATACCCAAGAGGTGAGTGGTCCTGATCATCTTTGGCAGAAAGAGTCAGCGTAGCAGAGAGGAGATGCAGATGGAATGCAGGGAGAATTAGTTTCCATTTTACTTGGGTATTTTCTGAGCCTTGTGAAAGTGTTATTGATTCGTGACTTAGTCAATGTAAAATAATATCTCAGCAGCATTAACTATTATGGGAAAGCGTAACGAATTAGCTGGGTGTGATGAAGATGGTCATACCCCGACAAACAGGCACTTTCCATCCCGTCCTTGTAAGACAGATGTTTCACTGGGAGAAACTGAGACTTCAGAGAAAGTTCACCAGGAAAGGGCCAAAATCTGATGGGGAGGAACTAGCACTAAAGTGCTTGGCTCAGTCTGTCCCTATGGACTTTCTGTGTTATTACAAAAGAAACCTGGGCAAGTTAAGTTCAGCTGATTGGGTCGGATTACAAAAATATATTTCACTAGATGAATTTGAGGGCTCACAGATGGTAAGCTTTAAAATATGAATCCTGGGGGCCGGAGTGATAGCACAGTGGGTAGGGCGTTTTCCTTGCACGCGGCTGATTTGGATTCAATCCCCAGCATCCCATATGGTCCCCCGAGCACTGCTAGGAATAATTCCTGAGTGCAGAGCCAGGAGTAATCCCTGAGCAAAGCTGGGTGTGACCCAAAAAGCAAAAAACAAAAACAAAAACAAAAAAAACCTTAAGAATATGAGACTATTGAATGTTTTTTCCTAAAGTCAGTGCTTCTTTAGAATTACTTTCTTTGCTCTTCTTTTGGGACTTGATGTGCAGGAATAACACTGGGGAGTCCTTTTATCTGGTGGTGCTATTCTTGATTGTTTAACAAGATTCAGTATCATGGAAAAAAAATGGATTCTAGCTTGGACTAGTGGCCATGGATGAATTTTGAGGGATTTTGTCACTTCCTAACACTGCTGGTAAAGGCTGGGTCTGTAGCTCAGCAGAATACTGCCTTGTATATGTGGGAAACCCTGGGTTTGATCCCTGACACCCCACAAAACAAACAAAAAACATTGGCAAAAACCTTTCGTTATCTATTGATTTGCACAGGGAAAACTATTGTTTTCCTTCAGTGAGGAGTAATTTTATTCTAAGTTATCAGTGGCAATCAGGATCCTTTGAGGTGGCATAGGGACTATTTGAACCACTATCACCCTCAGAGCATGCATCCATTCATACATAAGCAGTCTGCAGACGTGTTTCTTTGATGATCATGTTTTTTTTTAAAAAAAATTCCATTAACTGCCAATACTAACAATTGAAAGATTTAAGGTAAACATCTGGATTCAGTATTCAGAAAGATTAGAGGACTTGACACTACCAACTTTGCATTTCTGAGTGACAGTAGCCTTCCAAAATCATGGGGAGACTGCCCTTGTGTGATATTGTGTGTGTATGTGCACCCATGCTCAGAGATTGCATGCTCTCGGTTTTGCGCTCAGCCACAGAAATCATACTAGCTGAAGTCAGAATGCCACTGACCAAAGCGACTCTGAAAACTCCTGTGTATCGTTTTGATGAAAATGAAACTCCAGGAGGTTAATGACATCAGCTCATGTTGCATGTTGAAGTGGGTTGGGAAACCAGGAAACCTGAACTTAGATCATTCATCTCATTCTAATACTTCACTGAGCACACACCCAGTTGGCTCCACAATTATTTTCCTTGACCCTGATCACTTTACTTGAGATAGATAAAGCACGGCGTTGAACAGCAGAGCAAAGCAAAACGTGGTGTGGTTCTGTTACCTAACAAATGACAAGGTGGTATCTGGTTCCAGGTATTCTGAATCCAGACACCCTGGGCCCTTTTCACTGTACTGGGAGGCTGCAGAGACCTCTGCATCTGGACATTCTTTACAGCTGAGATATTAATGATTCTAACATATTTGATTCCCAACAGAAGCAGGAAAGGTGGAGGGACTCCATTGTTGGTTCTGTTTCAGAAAATTCCTGGGGTCAATCAGATAACAGCTTGTGAGGTCTCATTCTCTCATTCTACGGTCTGTACTCTCTGCTCTGGGAGCTGTAGGGTAAGTTGAGAAGATGTTAAGAGAGATAATAAATTGCTTTCCAGAGCCCTATAAACGTGGAAGGGTGGAACTGTATACACCTGATAGTATTTAAACTCCATTATACAGGCTTCACCTAGGTAAGACTAATATTCACGTTATTTCAGCCATGTGCTAAGCAGTGGAGTAAAAGGGACAGTATGTTGTTTGATGCTTGCTTGATGGAAGCCAGTGTGTGGTGCCAATTGAAGCATATTCATTGGTGCTGTGAATTGCAGTTGAGTTGTCAGGTGGAGGCTATCTGTCATAAAGAAAGCATAGTCTCTCTGTTTTCCTGCATGGGTCTTTGTCTAATGAGCTTGCTGTCAGCTCACAATTTTTGCTTACTTGCCCCAGAGCAGACAAAGTGCAGACAGATCCTTTATCTCCAAAGGTCCAAGGGACAGTGGTAAAGACCCTAGACTCTGATGTACCAGGTTGAAATCCGGCTCTATAGCTTACATATGGGGACCTTTGGATCATGGCCTTATTCGATCCGATTTTGGTGATCTAATTTTTGCCTCCATAAAATGGAGAAAATTTAAAAAAAATACCAACCAACCCATCAATCACATGTATCTTTTAGAGTTGTGAAATTGTGAAAATTTTCAGGTTACGTGTGAAAAATAGGCCAGAGCCTGATACCTACTAATTAGTGCAGAGGTATCAGCTGCTGCTACTGTTTTGATCATTGTTAGAAAAAGCTTCCTTTTCCTAAAATTTTCTGTTGAAGCAGATAGTACTCAGGATATTGAAAATGAAGGGAAACCAGGATGCTATATACAGGCATCCTTTGGGGCTCAGACTTATCCGTGAGAGTCTGACTGCACACAAGCCTGGAGGGCCCTTCCCTCCTGAGAAACAGGAAGGCCTTGGGGTCTGTGAGGTTGTGACAGCCACAGCTCCCTGGGCCCTGGCTGTTGGATGACATGAATCCTTGAGGGAGAAAACTTGCCTTTGAGTTTTGACTCTGCCACTCCCCTGCTCTAGGATCTCTTGACAATCTCTTTCATTTTAGGGGTTTGTCCAAACTCTCTAATATTCACATCTTAGAGGATCTCTATGGAGTGAATGCCCAGTTGAGTCTGGTAGTCTAGTATATAGATGCCCAGTAAGTGGCCACAGCTCTTGGGTTTATTAGAAATGAGAAATTCTGTTGTCAGATCTTGTAAATCAAAATACCTTCTCCAACTTCTTAGGTGATATTATTAACAAAAATCATCAGCAGTTCTGAAGACAAATAAATGATGGACTTGGAGGATAATGGATTCATTGGTTGCATCCAGGGTGACGCGCTTGAGATTAAATCCAAAGGAATTTCCTGGGTTTGTGATGTGAGGGAAGGTTACAGGATGGTGGTGGTTAGGATACTAGGAACCAACGAAATTCCCAGACGCAAGAATCTGGAATAATGATTCCAAGTGTACAAAGGGAAGGCATGAGAGGTATTCCTTGTGCCTCTTTTACTGGGTGAGAGGTTTGGAGTATTGTGCTCCTTTCCACCTAGCAAAAACTCCCCTTCCCCCCGCTCCCTTATTTCGACCAACCTTTTATTTTTGGTTTCTATTTGTCTCTTCACTCACTAGATGATTGTTCATTTTCGTGTATGGGTCCTGGAAACGCAAAGTAAAAATTTATGTGCACACATACATTCATACACACACATGCATTCATATTTACGCACAAGTATAGTCATGCACATACGTCATGTATGCTCACGCACATGCATTAGGCACACAAAAACAGTTTTCATTCATCTACACATTCATAAACACACATCCATATGAATCTCTTCATAGTTTTAAGAAATCTCTTCATAAAATCTTTCATAAAAATATAGGACATCAATTGTAGAAACTTAAAAAAATGTTAGTGAAATATAAAGTTTGTTTTTCTTGCTTTTTCTCTCTTTGTTATTTGGGAGATTGTGTATGCTTTTTCTATTCTTTGAAGGACTGGAGCCTGTTTAAATTTTATAAAACTTCTACCTCTTGTTATTAAAATGGCCCTCTTGGGCCTGATAGTACCAGGCATTAAGGGGCAAGATTTGACATACAATTCATTTGAAATTTGGTTTACATAGAATATGGTGTTAATCTTGCCTTTTTGTTCATTGTGCTAACAGCAAAGTACACAAAGCATGAAAATACGCTTTGTTAGAGGTATATCATAATATTTAGTATATAACAACATTTCTGTATCATTGTCATCCCGTTGCTCATCAATTTGTTCAAGCAGGCACCAATAATGTCTCCATTGTGAGACTTGTTACTGTTTTTGACATATTGAATATGCCACGGGTAGCTTGCCAGGCTCTGCTGTGCGGTGAGATACTCTCGGTAGCTTGCTGGGCTCTCCGAGAGGGGCGGAGGACTTGAACATGGGTCAGCTGCGTGAAAGGCGAACGCCCTACCACTGTGCTATCGCTCTAGCCTGTTGTTAATATATTAACTATATATTAATATGTATAATGGCCATGCTTGGGGTCAACGTTAAAATAATGTGGTGGGATCTTCAAAAGGAAGGTAAGCGTGGGTTGATATATTTTATACTGGCTAGCATCTAAATGAAATCAGGTTGGAGTATGAGTATTTTGATCAGATCATAAAATATCTAAGTAAGGCACAAATAAAATTCACTGACATGAGTATTTTTAAATTATGGAATTTTTTTCAGGCTAGAGATATAGTACAGGGGATTAGGTGCTTTTTTGCACTTTGTAGACATGGGTATGGTCCCCTGAGTCGGCTGAGTGATCCTTGAGGACAACCTTCTTGTAGTCCCCAAACTACTGAAAAATAAACTTTTTTCCACCAAAATAATTTTTGAACTTAAATATAGTCAGCAAAATCTCTCTGTTTTTCATTATCAAGCTAGTATTTAAGAGAACTAATGATTTTTCTTTCCATCATTAAAAAAAAAAAGGAAAAGAAAAGAAAACAGAAAAGCATTTTTGGTCTTGATTTAAGGGAAACATATTTCCATAGATAGAGAGGTGTGATGGTGCCTATGGCTAGAAAAATACCATTTCTTGGTTGCTGGTTGGAACTTTAGAAACAGCAACAGATTTTTCAGTTAAATATCTTCAATGTAAAGATGACAATTAACAGTGCATTCAAAATAACATTTTTTTCTATAAAATTTTATTAAAGCATTTGTGAATTACAAAGTTATTCATAATTGGGTTTTTGAATTAATGTTCCATCACCAGTCCTGCCACCAGTGCAAAATAACTTTAATGGAATTGATGCTGTGAAAAATGATTTTGAAAAAAAATTATTTGGATATATTTCTATTGTGAGATTAAAACAAAACAAAACTCAGAATTCGAAACAAAAACTTTATATAGCCTCTCTTTAAAAGAACATTGAAAAATGACTTTTTCTTCTTGTAAACTGCTTCCAACAAGAATTTCAGTTACTTTTCTTAGTGAAGTTTTATTTGTGAGAAATCATTGTTTTCTAATAAGTCTGCAAGTAGAACTGGTGCATTAGGAAAATAGCAACATATTTGGTGCATTTCATGTTTAGTCAATTTCACTAAAACCTTTTTTGATGAAATTTTATTGTATAAAATCTAAAATCTCAGTCATGGCTTTGTAAATGGTACCATGAAAGCATTTCTATTTAGATTCACATATTTTTGGTACTTTTTTTTTTTTTCTTTTTGGGTCACACTCGGCAATGCACAGGCTCTGCACTTAGGAATTACTTCTGGCGGTGCTCAGGGGACCATATGGGCTGCTGAGATTCGAACCCGGGTCAGTCGCATACAAGGCAAACACCCTACCCATTGTGCTATCACTCCAGCCCCTATTTTTGGTATTTTTCTTAGCAGCTGTAATTCTCATTAATTCTAGACATTGCGGGGAAGGCTTTAAATTTTGAACCTGATCTTGAAATCGTTGGTTTATAAGCTTAGTGTCAAAATAACAAGAATGTCTGGTACTTAGTTTTTACTGATTTTTGATATGTTTTATAAATAATATTAATTTGTTTCACATTAACACATCTTGATTATTTTCTTTTCGATTTTTGTATCATTCATTATTTTATATTAGTAGTGTCTTTCATGTATATTAACAAAAGTAATGTGCTTTTTCCAGTGATGGGATGAATATACCATAGAATACTTAGGAAGAAGTAAGTGTATGGGATATATATTATATAGCTAATGCTGAAGAATTAATAGTTCTTAGCCATTGACATGGCAGACACATCTCAGGAACATGCTTATTGTGTATTTTGTTACAGCTGTTTTATGAATGAAATGCACTTTTACCAATTGAATGAAAAACAGAACTATGGGAAATGATCTTTCCCTCCTTCAGCCCTGTCAAATTCTCACATCCTTAACGTGACCTTCCAGTTTTCCAGCACATACGGCCCAGGGTATTCTGGACTTCCAGTTTTAATTACAGAGGGTGGGCTATTTTGTTATGTAAGTGAGGGTCAGATCATCTTTGTATATTTGAAATCTGTTTCTGCCCTCTGACTCTCCTTCCCTCTTCTTTCTTCTCCCTCTCCCTGAGAATGATCCTCTGACTCTAGCATCGTGACTTGCCAAGTGCTCTATCTCTAGTTACACACACTACAGAATTGTAAGAAGGCATTGGAAATGGCACTTGGCCTCTGCTTAGCTTTATTCAGATTGGCTGTTTTCCAAGGCCCCATAAGATCAATGATGCATGTAGTGCTAAAGGGCAGCTTCGGGGTCAGGGCATATTTATTACTTGCCGGGACATATTATTGACCAATAAGAAGTTGGACAGGGTTTGGCTGCTCGGACCAAGACTGCCTCCCAGCCAAGAAGACAAGAGCTCACTTAGCTCACCTCTCTTCATCAGGCAGGTGTACAGACGCTCCCAAGGCGTGCACTGCCGGGCCTCCCAAGTGTCTGTCAGAATTCTGGCCTCTTTGGTTTGGAGACTTATGTAACTTACAGAGTTTTTGTCTGCAGCCTTCCTCAAGGCAGAAAGGGGTTATTCATTTGGAAACCTCTGTATTTATGTTCGAGTTCATTGCAAGGTTTGTTTGTAGATGAGAGGTACCTAATGCTGATCAACCTAGCTATGCTCACAAATAGAATCTTTCCCTTGAAAGCATAATTTAGCATTGAAGGAGGTAGTAGATGCAGAGAGTTTGGTAACATTTGACTAAATTTAAGTGTACTTTACACACTATCATTAGGAATGAGTAAGAAATTCCAAGTTGTTTTACTCAGGGACAAATACAAAATTGTATGTATATATTTTAAAGAATTATGAAATGACTTTAGTTTAAAGCTTTATAGTTATATTCTGAGCATAACTCAGCTCTGAGGTATATTTTCTCACATGGGAACAAAAAGGCTGATCTTAGAGAATGTTTCTTCTCCTTTTTTATTCTGAGGCATGAGAAGTATTCTTTTGATGAAGTACTGAATGAGGAAAGAGTGGATGGCAGAAAGAACAATAGGGATCCAGTCTAAGAGGCACCCCCAATGAAGAACACATCTTCCCTCCAGCCCACAGTGAGGCGGGCTTTTCATTTCATTTTCTGGAGTTGAAGTCACACTGAGGATTAGTTTGTGGGATCCTCACGATATTCTGGATTTCTGTAGTTTTGCAACCACTGAATTAATAGTGAAAGAGTTTTAGCATGATAGAGGCTAGAGGTTGCGTTTTATGGCAGGGGTTGTGTGTGGTTAATCAGAAGGGCCCCAGGATCTCAAAGGAATAACTAAAAGGAAAATCAAGCTACGTTTTGGAGTTTGCCTGCCTGCTTCCATGATTCCCTCCATCCGTTCCTATTAATGATGGTTTCCTGCGGACATACACCAACCCTGCACCCATCACTCATGTACCCTCCCCATCACTCCTGCCAAAAATCCCAATGCCCCTCTCTTTCTCCCTTTCATTATCTGCTTCAGTTTTGTGCATCTCTCTCCTGTTGCCTTCAGCCCTTTGTTACCTTAACTGTGGATCTCTAAGTGTCACCCATGAAAGAGATCATTCTCCATCTATCTTTTACCTTTTGACTGTCTTCACTCAACTCGATGTCCTCTACTTCCATGTGTGCTGCAGCAAATTGCATTGGTATCCATTCTTTAATCACATTCATGAACTTACAAAGAAGGTAATAGTCCGTGCCTGAAGTAAGAACAGGGAGGGAAGTATGCACCTTTGCGTCTGTCTGCACTTGGTCCAACTCTTAGCTGGGCTGATCAAAGGATAGGAATTAAATTGTGGAGCATCTCCTATCAAGTTAACCAGCAATCGCTATCCCTCTTCAAAATCCGAATTAAGAATTGACCTGTTGGCCCCAGCGGGCCGGGCCACGGCAGAGTGTGGCCCCCACTCTGAGGCTGGTCTGCCCTGTGCTGTGGCACTCTGTTCCCTGATGAATCTGCTGTAACTTTTGACTTCTGTTTGGTTAAGATATTTTTATATCATTTTGCTAAAAATTGCTGGCTTAAATAGAGTGGGGGAGGGGGACAATAGACCTATTAGTTGGGCATAATTTGATGAACATTATTTGTGGTATTGGGGTAGTTTTGTGCAGAATCACTGCCTAAATTGTACGGACAAGCAGAAGTTGACGTTCTCTGTCACTTGACTGCCACTAAACTTTATTGCCGGAGTGGGATGTTGAGGGCTTCCCTCTTAGACGGCATGCCTTGTTGCCGGAGCAAGTGCTGCTGTTACCCAGAGGACATACTGATGGCATTTCAAGATCTCAACTCTGTGCATGTGCAAGAACAGAGTGTGCAAAAGTGTTCTGCTGAAAGGGGTATTCTCTTCACCTGCACTCAGAAGAGGTTCTGGTGGAAATGTCAGCTGCTGCTTCAATAAACTGTTAACTGCTCTGCCCGGAACAGGCTGAGAGTCAGTGACAGAGATGGAGTGTTCAATTGTGGTACAATAAGCTCGTTCAACAATGACTGCCCCTTGCCTGTTGCTTTTTTCTTTTTTCCTTTGCCAGTGATACTTTAAGGAATGCAAGAATAACGTCGTTTTGCAAAGGGTCTCAGAACTTCCAATAGGACAGTTTTTTTTTTTACTAGTTACTATGACTGTATTGCAAATTACTTCTAAATTTACCGGCATAAACAACCATTTATTATGTTGACAGATTCCATGGGTCAAGCTTTAAGACAGGCCTGAACAGAGAAGACTTGTCTTGGCTCTGTGATGTATGGGACCTTAGCTGAAGAGCCAAAGGCTGGGGTTGAGATGATATGAAATAGTGTGTTCTATCAAAATATTCTCTGATGATGGATATCTCTGTATCTGCCCTGGCCAATATGGCAGCAAGATAGTCACACAAGGCTATGAGCAATTGAAACGATGCGGTTATGGAGCTAATTTTTTAGTTTAATTAATTTAGATGTCAATGCCTGCTAGTAAGTTGTATTCTGTTGACAGTAGAAATCTGAGGACTTGCTCAGATCATATCTCACAGTTGATTCTGGCTGATAGTTGAGAATTTACTTGGGCCTCTCTCTGGTGGAACACCTACATCGGACCTCATTTGCTCTTCCAGTCTGTGGTTGCTGGGTTTCAAGGATGAATTTCTTAGGGGAGTCAAGGACCTAGCCTATCAGTCGTCATTGTTGCTTTCATCGTATAATATTCACCAAGGCAGTCACAAAGTTCTATGTAAATTAGTAAAAGACAATTTTTTTAATTTTTAATTTTTTTGCTTTTTGGGTCACACCTGGCGATGCGCAGGGGTTACTCCTGGCTCTGCACTCAGGAATCACTCCTGGCGGTGCTCAGGGGACCATATGGGATGCTGGGAATCAAACCTGGGTCGGCCACGTGCAAGGCAAACGCCCTACCCGCTATGCTATTGCTCCAGCCCCAAAAAGACAATTTCTTGATGGGTAGTGGAAGCATCTCTTCTGGAAGAGCATTCATTAGGGCTGGAAATATTGGTGACCTCATTGCTGGCAAATCCAAGTCTGCCGCGGTTGTTTTAGGTCTGCCATTCTCCATTCCTTCCCTTAGTCATTCAGCCTAAATGGGTGCTTACCATGTACTTGACTTCAAGTTACTTTGGAGATGCTAATAAGAGTAATGATGCTTATAATGAAGGGGAAGTGGTGAGGATGGAAGGCAGGGAGCGGAATTTCCACCGCACTGTGCTTTGTGCTGTGATAATGGAAGGCAGAGGAGAGGAGAGGAGCGGACTTAAGAGTTGAGATGAAGCAACTTTGGTGAAGCAACCAGAAAACAACAACATGAAGTCAGACAAGAGAGGCTAAAGAATTTAGCAAAGAGAAACCAGTAATTCGGGCGCAAGGGTGAGCCTACTTGAAGAGGAAAAGGCACCGCGCCAATATTTTCTGGGGACACTTGGACGCTGCAGAGCTTGTTCAAGGAAGAAGGCCCTGCCGGCCACATCCTTCATCTGGAGTGTGCTCCCACCCACGCCACACATATTGAGTTCCAGCTGCACACACAGCAGGTCGCCAATCCAGAAAAATCCATAGCCCAAGAGGATACCATTGATGAATTACAGACAAGTTGCCTGTCAGCAGGAAACATGGATTGGATTAGAGAATCTTCAGACCACGCTGGCTTTTCTAAAGCGGGTCCGGGCTCGGCGAGAGGAATAAAGATGCCTGAACACAGGGTCAGCATTGAAAATATTGATTGGCCCCTGCTGGGGGAGCTGAGCTAGAGTGGGTCAGAGTCTCGTGGCACAAAGTGCTGGGGTGTGGAAAACCATTAACGGTGCTGATTGAACAGAATCAAAGCTCTGTCTGTTTCCGAGGTCTCAGAAATGAGGGCGAAACATTTAAGCTAGCAAAAGGGCAGAGGAAACAGGGAAAACCCGCGACATGGGCCCTTTGTCCGAGTTGGCCCCAGTTACCCTGGCTGCAGGTCATGGGCCGCCCTCCTCTAGCTCTGATTCTGCCTAGCAAATTTCTGGACCCATGACTATTTCCCGTGCCACGCCAAATTCACTAAATTGAGCACCAGTGTCCAAACAGCCAATGTTGTGTGGTTGCTCAGACTTAGGATTGGGTCCTCTGTGTGATATTGAAGTGCTCCGTGATTGCATCTGCATTAGAAATATCTCCATCGCAGTCAGAGGCACTAGACACTGTAAAAGGAGCCTTTCCTCCTCTAGCAAATGAGACTTCCTAGTGCCACAGATCTCGGAGCTGTGAAACAATTTGTGGCCCCAGGGGTAAGACTGAATTTGGCTCAGTTTGTTCTTTGAAAGACAGCACTTTGTAAGAGCACTTTTTGTGAGAATTTAAAAAATCTGCTCCTTTTGAAGCCTAGGATTTGTTTATCTTTATTTTATTTGCTTTTTGGGTCACCCCCCGGCGATGCACAGGGGTTACTCCTGGCTTATGCACTCAGGAATTACTCCCGGCAGTGCTCGGGGGACCATATGGGATGCTGGGAATCGAACCCAGGTTGGCCGTGTGCAAGGCAAATATCCTACCCGCTGTGCTATCTCTCCAGCCCCTGTTTGTCCTTTTTAAACAGCATTCTCTCAAATAGAACTGAATGCCATCATGGACAGTTCTCAAAGTGCTGGGTAACTTTCACTGTCCAGTGGCTATTGATTGCCCCGAATGGAGCAAGTTGTACCTCACCGGTCAGCACAATCTTCGAATCTGATTTTAGAAGTGATATTTGCTGAGGTGAGTACAAGAACTTTGCTCACTCCCTAACTTTTCAGCAGCGTCTGAAATGAGGAGGCATTCTTTTCTGCACCAGCATTCTGGGGAGAGAAACAGTGTATGGAGGTGCCACGGACAATGTTAAGAACCAGAATGGTGCTGGAGAGGAACAGAATGGAGAGACCATTGGTCAGCCACGAGACTAATTTTTCCTGGAGTGTTTCCTGTGAGATAACCCTATCGCTATGGGGTTCAGTAATCAAACAATTCTGAGGGAAGGCTGGCTTAATTGCAATTATGCAGGTTTCCTTTCTGAAGCTTTTGTCAGCAACCGTTGTATTAATAAAGATTGTAAATCTTCAGATGAGGCCCGCATGCCAAGTAGATTGGATTCAATAGACACCTTTTCCTCTTTGTTTTTATTCTACGAAGTGTGATTTGGGATATAAAGGGTTGAAAGATTTCCTGCTACAAATGGACCATAAACTTAAGGTATACCATGGGCAATGAATCTTGCCCTCTTCTTGATTTTTGTTCAGTTGTGACTCTACATTTGTGCTTTGACACTTGGATCATTCCTTGACTGTATGCAACACAGTGTTATTTAATTCCTCAAGTGCATACATACTTGTGAGGACCAGGCTAGCTAGTACACCTTGCTGTGGGGAAGAACGAAGTATCTTTTTGGTATAGCTTCAGCTGGGTTTCGGTCTAGGGCTTAATCACCAGGCTGACCCTGCCCCCCAAACTTGAGGTTAGTCTTTCTTGCCTCTCATGGGTCTTTGTAATTGGCTCTTTGAAAGCTCAGGTTTGGTTCTGAGAGTAGAAGAAATGGCTGGTGTTTCTTCCACCAGTATCTATTTCGCTTTCTGTATTGGAGCCTTGTGTTGACACAAATGCATGAAGAGTTGAGTCTCCCAAAGCTTTTTTTTTTTTTTTTTAATTATTTGATCAGTGAGCAGGAGACAAATGGAACTCATCTGAACTCTGCTCATTAAATCTGTTGGGTTCCGAAAGGAGGACAGAAGAAAGAACCCCATACGTGCAAGTATATTTCCTCCTCCTTCTCTTTCTTCTTCCTCTCACTTTTGTTAAAAAAAAAATGGTCATCCCATTATCTGCAGAAAACATCTGTCTCTCAAAGAATAAATGTAATTTGGTGTCTGAACTCAGCACGTCCCTCTCAGGTTTTCTGCTGCACGACAGACGTGAAATCAGCAAGATGCTGTCTGTGGAGCTGAAATATTGAGCTTTATGAGATGACAGTAAAGTAGCAAAGTGATGTTTTCTTGCTCCACAGTGGCACCATTGTGGCATAAGAAAGGATTCTGGGAAGAAGCAGTGCCCAGCAGTAGGGTCTAGAAGCCTGCTCCCAGCCTTCCCTGAGACCTGGGCTTCATTGTGACAGCCACCCCCTGCCCCAGGGAAGCAATCTCCACTTCCTCTGTGCTGGTGGTTATCTGGCTTGTCTTGATGATCTTGTCAGGAGACAAAGGGTCTGCCAAGGAGGTGCCAGTGAAGAGTGTCAGCAGCATCTGCAGGGAGCAGGGAGCTTCAAGGCCTGAGGAGAAAATGCAGGGCTAATGGATGGGGGCCTGGAAGCTGCTTCTTTGTTAATAAGATGCATGAGTCTCCAAGGAGTGGGGTAATCAGGGCTGGGGAAAAGATTTTGGACCAGACCTTTGTATTCTCCATCCATCTTTTGAGGCATGCGCATATATATATATATATATGTATATATATACATATATATGTATATGTATATGTATGTGTATATATATATGTGTGTGTATACACATACACATTGCACATCAGAAAGAAGAGGTCCCATTACAGCTTTAAGTAACAAATATTTGTTCTCCCTAATTACATACCCAGAGCAACTCTTCTGAATGTTTCATGCAAACTATAATATTTACAGTAGTATAAGGCAGAGGATACTGTGTGTTTTGGAAGCTTCTGAAGTTGGGGCAGACATTCTTCTTTGCACTTGGAGAACTTTGCACTTCAGGAGAGCAACCCCCAACCCCCCCGCCTCCCGCAGTCCTCATCCCTACCCCTTAAATCTTTACCTTAGCCACTCAGCTCCTTGAGAGGAAGCAAAGAGATGAAACTCCAGAGAAGGGAAGAACTCCCGGGGCAGCTGCCAACATGTTTTATAGGTGAGAGAGACTCTAGTCTTTGCCAGAAGTTTTGTGCTTGCCACAGTGTTTACTTTCTGAGTAGAGATGCCAGGCAAGCTGGAGCTTTAGCCCCGAGTGAGTGTCATGCCGTGGGCTGGGACCAGATTGGGCTGATGACCTTGTCTCAGGGCCTCCTCAGGGCTAGACTCTCCCTGTATCCTTTAGCATTTTCAAGGCTGAGTCAGTGTCCTTTAGGTTTGCTCCTGTAGTAAATGGAGATGCTGCCGGTAGTGACTCAATGTCAGCTTATATCATTCCTGCATCTTTTTTTTATTTTTTAAAGTTTTTTAGCCACACCCAGTGGTGCTCAGGGGTAATTCCTGGCTCTGCACTCAAGAATTACTCCTGGTGGTGCTTAGGGAACCATAAGGGTTGCTGGGGATTGAACCTGGCCTGGCTGTGTGCAAGGCAGCCATGTAGGCACCCAGAAGGATCTCTGTTCTCCAGCTCTGGATCTCAGGGTCTGCTGGCCCCCCTCCAGGGGTCGTTCACCTTGTCAGTGAAAACAGGAGATGTTTTAGGGGTGATGTCAAAACTTCCCCTTCCTGGCAAGGCAACTATCTTTCCAACCCCTGCACTTGGGATGAAAGAAAGAACTTTAGTCATTTCTTTACTTTAGGTATGACCTGAGAAGTCAAGAGTTTGTGTCACTTCTTCCCTTTAAACCCAGGGCCTTTAAGTTTGTGTGCTTTTGACAATTGTCCTGGAGAGGAGACATTGGCATTTGAAGGAATCTACAGAGAGGTTGAATATCTTATGTTAATTCTGGCATCCTGGCTGATCAAAGACTGCCTTTGTACTTGGGGGAACTGATTGAGTTAGGAAGGAGAACCCCCACCCCACCCCCACCATCCCCCTGCCCCCTTTAAGTGTGTGTTTGGGGTCCTCTGGAGATCTTTATAAGAATTTAGCATCTATATTATACGTTAATTGAACGTCAGACTCCAAGGCCCCTTGTGAAAAGCACCTGTTTACCTGAAGAGACTGGAATTGGGTGTGGGTGTCTGGGGGAGAAATCACCTCCTCTACTCTTTTTTAATTTTTGAATCCTGTAAAGCTGAGTTTTGGAGCACTCATCTACATCTTGAAGACCTACGAGTCTGGGATTTTTTTTCTTTTGGGGTTACACCCAGAGATGCACAGGGGTTACTCCTGGCTCTGCACTCAGGAATTACTCTTGGTGGTGCTCAGGGAACCATATGGGATGCTGGGAATCGAATCCGGGTTGGCCCCATGCAAGGCAAAAGCCCTGACCTCTGTGCTATTTCTCCAGCCCCAGACCTGGGAGTCTGAAAATGCTGCGTTGGAAATCTCCTTCCACCTTCTAACAGCCCCGTGCCTCAGTTTCCCTATCTCTACAGTGGTCCTCATAAATCCCATCAGCACCCGCTTGAGAATAGCATCCGCGAAGATGAGAAGGCCCGTGACCCTGGTGCCGGGCCCAGCGTGGACCAAGTGCATTAGACACTGGTCATTGTTCCTCTCATCCTGTCCGGACTCTTTGGACCCCCAGAAGAGCCTTTGAATAAAGGCACAGAGTGATTCCCAGAACTTTTGGGTATCCAGATCAAGCAAAGGACAGTTGCTCTAGAGTCCCTTCTCCACCAAAACTAAGATGGGGAAAAAAAGGAAAGGTTCTGCTAAGGGAGGGAGCAAGGCCATGGATACGCTTAAGGCAGCAGTGAAGGCCCCCATCTTTAGGGGAATGGAGGAGCTCCATCCTCCAGCCCTGATCAGGGGGTCTGCTGGAGGCTCGCCCTGGAGGGGCACCTGACTGCCACTCATATGATGTGCTTAGGGAATACAGGATTTGTTTTAGGGATGATGGCTACATCCTGTCCTGGCTAGCAGGAGGCTAATGGGGTGTCTCCGGGAGTGTCTGTGGCGGGAGGGGGTTTCACTGCGTCTCCTGCTCCCTCGGGTGGGAAGGCTGCTGTGTCCAGCTGGTTGGATGGCTCCGCTCTGTGGGATTCGCTTCAGATGAAGCCCTTGTTCCTTGTCCGTGCCTCTGTCATAGTTTTTGCCCTCCAATTCTTGACGGTTCTCTTTCAGGCTGGGTCAGACCTTTCCAGAAGGAGATGGATGCCCAGTCTGGCTTCAGTATGGATGCAGTGGCAGATATTGGAAGATAGGGCCCTGCCCTCTTTGCTTTTCCCTGTGCCCGTCAATCTCCCTGACTCAGTGACAATGATACGATACATCTGCATAGTTTTAATTATGTATTGGGTGCTCTGTAAGTCAAAGACAACAAACTCAATAGAGAAATGCAGACTCTTTCTATGGGTATTGTTTGGGGGGAGTTTTCAAAGACCACTCCCAACTCATTGCTGGGGGAGGTGGGGGGTTCTCCTTCAGGGTCTGGGGGACCATGTGGTGTTGGGGATTGAACCTGTCTCTCTTTCGTGCAAAGCATTTACTCCAGCCCTATCTGCTCTTGCCCTGACATCCTCCCACCCCCCAGCCCCATCTTTTAAAACTGAACTTGTAATTGATTATCTCCCCTTGGCCCAGGGTGATAGCTCACACATAGCAGAGCGGCTACTTAGCATTAGGGAGCCCTAAATTCAGTTCTTCTGAGCATCTGGGGTTAGCTCTGTTTCCCTCCCCTCCCCCAGCCCTTTCCCATTGCTCGGTATAACCCTGTAGGTCCCCAGCCAGCTTCACAGCCTCCCTGTCCCCAGCGTGACTGGACCAGAGCATGATGAGGTTCTCCTCTCCACTGTTACAAATAATGGAGCTTTAATATCACTTAGGACTTGGTGTACGTGTGTGTGTGTACGTGTCTGTCTCTGCTCAGTGATGCTAAGTGTTCTCTGTTCACTGTAGTCAAACACCATTGTTGGGTTCCATTGTTTGGTCTCTGCTAATCCCTGGTCTGCTCAGAGATGCTTACCCTGTCCCTGCCAGCACCCGTAGTATTTGCTGAAACTTGGCCACGTTCTCTCCACCTTGCCTTTTCTCTGCTTCTGGGTGGGGGAGGCTGTGTGAAAAGATGGGGAATCTGGGGGTTTCCCGATGTCTGGAGGTTGCTGCAAATATTCAGAGTGATTCCTGGTTAGTGTCTGCAAGAAATTGGCCCTCCAGATAGGACCAGCCCAAGCAGGTAGGGAGATAAAAATCAATCATTCCATTCATAGTGCTTTCTTACTTCAGGTTCCCATGCCGCCTGTTCTCGGGGAGGAATTTGCTGGAGAGACCTCACACATCACTTAAGGTGGAGAGAGATGTTCAATCTGTAGAGACCTTAAGTTCATTAGAGAAAATGATTCCAAATGGGATGAGTAGGGAGAGAATTTCGATTATTTTCCCATCTGTATTTCAAGCTCCAAATCATCTGAAAAGTGGCATTTGTGGTCTTACCTTGGTATAAGCTGCTTTTTCTTTCTTCTTCTTCTTCTTCTTCTATTTTTTTTTTTCTTAATTAGGTTTATTGGAAAGTAGAAGGGGAAGGAAACGAAACTCTCCGGCCAGGGAGAAACTTAATTAGTCTAGGACCAAGTTCAAGCTGGGTTTTCTGAAATGAGTCTTGTGGACCTGAACTTTGAGGATGGATCACATTGTTGAAAATCCAAAGCCTAATCTTTTGAAAACATAATTTTTTATTAAGATAATGCTTTCTCCCATGGAATATTTCCAAGTGTGATTTGTTTGTGGCAACCTCAGCATTTAAGACTAATTGTGACCCTAGCTGTTTGCCAAGTCCTTTGTGTGTATTTTTCAAATTTTCTGTAATTCAGACTCAACGTTTTCATATCACACTGTTCGTTTTACTTTCCTCTCTTTACTGCAGGGCTGTGTTTTAAACAGGATTGTTGCAGAGAGGGGGCCCCAGACAGACTATGCTTCTGTGATATTCTAGATTGATGAACTTAGAATCAGTCTTCAAAGTCTTCAATATAAAAGAAAAGGGAGAGCGATTTGGGAGATGAGACAGGAACACTAAAGTGTTGAAACTTGTTGTTAAAAGAATATAGTTAAACATCATTTTCTATTTCTAAGAATAATGTAAGCTAAGAAAAGGACAAAATAATAGAGACGTCTCGGGCTAGCGTGCTCATTTCTTTCGCTTTCAATATCAGGATCTGTCAAGTACTGTGACTACTTTTTTTTTTAAAATTTGCTTATTAACTAAGAAGAGAAACATAATTTAAATAATTAATCTGAAGTGGCCAGAGAGATAGTACAGAAGATAAGCTGTACTATTCCTGGTAAAGATCAGGGAACCATATGGGGTGCTGGGGATTGAACCTGGGTCATCTGTGTGCCCTACCTGCTGTGCTATTGTTCCAGCTTCCTTCGATCCACTTTTTGAGTAGTTGCATGTCCTGGGCATGGCCTTTAGTTAGGACCAGCTGTCCGGGATGTGGTCAGGTCAGTGGGCGATGTCTGCATCTCTTTGGACTGTTGTCACAAAAATATCTATCACTGAAGCCCTGAACATTGACCTCTCCCGTTTTCAGGGCTAGGTAAAGTTAAGATCAAGACCCCAGGAGCTTCAGCATGTTTTCTCTCTTTCCCCATCCCCTCTGCTCCCTTTCCACATTCCACACATGCCGGGTGAGCTCCTGGGGTCTCCGATAAGCCTCCTTCCTCACCACCTACTCACTTCCCAAAGGCCTAACCTCCCCGGACCATCACATTGAGGACGAGGCGTCAAGGGACGAACACTCAAGTTTATAGATGTAAACATAGAAAGGGTTGTGATTTTAGACTTCTTCCCTTCTATTTTCCTCTTTATACATAGGGTATTTTGTACTTGGTCAAGCATACATATTTTCAGATGTTCAAGATAGAAGAAAGAGCTGGTCACTTCTAATCTTTCTAAATCAACCTAGCTTCTCTTTTTTCTTTTCTCCATGTGGGCCCACTGAAACTGGAGTGTGTGGCATGATGGTGGGGGAGGGGTGGGAGCGGTGGTGGTGGCATGTAGTTCTGGGGCATCAAATCCAAGGCCATCAAATACATTCAAAGCTCATGAGACACATCCGAGACCCCAGATTTCATGTTTCTCACAGCCTGGGTAGCCAGGAGTGAAAGGCAGACTGACGAACAGTGTGGGTTATTTAAGGTGTAGAGATCAAGAGAGAGAGAGTCCTTACTTGGAGGATATGCTTTCAAAGAAATCGCCCCATAATAAAGGCCTACTTATTTTTATTTTTTGGTCATTGTATCATATCTGTTGTCTTCAGGGATCAGTCCTGGCAGGGCATTGTGGTACCAGGGATCAAACTGGGGTCAGCAGTGTGCCAGGCAAGCACCTTAGCTCCTGTACTATCTTTCCAGCCCAAGGCCAACTTTTGAAAAAGGGGTGAATACACTTCCCTGCCAGAGCTGTTGGTAAAGGCAGTCCTCGTGTGGGAAGTTCTACCGACCAGACTCGGGGTCTCAGGTAGAAGAATCCTTTGTGAGTTCTAGGCAAGATGTGGAATATGAGTCAGAGGAGAAGCTCATTGCAGTGTTACAGTCATGGTTCAAAAGGAAGAGGAGAAAACTCAAAGACTGAAGATCTCAAGAGAGGAGAGCAGGATGGGGAGAGAAAGGGACATGTCTAGGTTTTATATCCAGAGCTGAAAGAGATGTGTACATATGTCATTGTAAGCATTCTTTGGGGCATCACAGGAAGAAATATTTGGATGGTCTGTTACTTCTGCAGTATGGGTGGCTTTTCTCCAGTGTTATTTGGTTCTCGTTTAATTGCTGCTGGAGCACTTTGGGTTACATGTAGCAATAGAATACTTAGTACCACTCTTAGAGGACTCAGCTAACATGGAGACACAGCTTTCCTTCCCCCCACCCCTACACAAAAAAGACAAGCATATTATTTCTGTAGAGAAGGAAGCATCCAGTCTGAAATCATTGAAATATGGACACAGCATCACATCAGATTCTATTTATTGTTCAAGCTGAGGAAGAATAGCAGGTAAACACCCAAAGCCATAATTTAGAACCATGTTATAGAAAAGTGATTTGTGAGTTGATTTTAACATTTCAGATTTGTCGAAATCATAAACTTGATAAATTAGCCAAGGATCCAGGCATTGATGTCGTCTCATGTTAGCATAAATTTTGACTTAAATAAAACAAATGGGATTAATGTGACTCTACCCCGATCACTTCATCATTATGTACTATATCAGACTGCAAAGTGTCACTCAAATGAGCAGAGTAGATTTCCTTAAGTTTTGATAACTAAAGTTTTCCAAAAAGAGGAACGTATTAGATCTCTTTTCCTCCTCTTCCCATTTCATTTCTCCATTTCTTTGAAAGGGTGATGTGTATTTAGCAAAAGGGAAGATGTAGAGTCATTTTGATTTGTGCCTTTGAGAGCTGGCAGATTAGTACATGTTTGGTTAGTGAATAGTAACCAACATTACTAGCTCTCCCCACTCTATACTCTGAGTGATCTGGTATGCATTGGGTTATTTTGATTACTTTCTTTGTTGAGCACTTAAGGTTCACAAGTTGCAGTTCTTCTATTTCTTCCTAGTTTGCTCACTCAGGGAAGAGGCATTCTCTTGGTGTTTGCATCTTGAGGAGCTTGTTTCTAGAATAAGGGTGGGGTCTTCTCTCTCCTTTATTAATTACTGTCCTTAGCACCTACAACGGGCTGGAGTGATAGCACAGTGGGTAGGGTGTTTGCCTCACATGTGGCCAGCTCCGGTTTGATTCCTCCGTCCCTCTCGGAGAGCCTGGCAAGCTACCAAGAGTATCCTGCCCGCATGGCAGAGCCTGGCAAGCTCCTCGTGGCATATTCAATATGCCAAAAACTATGACAACAAGTCTCACAATGGAGACATTACTGGTGCCCAATCGAGCAAATTGATGAGCAACGGGATGACAGTGATACAGTGATACAGCGCCTACAACAATGCCTGGATAGGTGCTAAGTATTTGTTACATGATGAATAGTGTTTTTGAGTTTTCTTTTTCTTAATTGCGTATGCTTCTGAAATTACAGTAGGAGATTAGACAGCCACCATAATAGAATTATTAAGAAAAAAGACAGATAAATATAAACTCAAAGTAAAGTATGGAGATCCAGACAGGATGTGTAATCAAGACTAAGAAAAATAACCTCTGCTTACATATTATTATTAGCCTTGAAACAATGCCCTATCTATTAGCATAGCCCTTTCCAGTAAACACACACATACATTAATTCATCAGATTCCCCTAAAAGGTCCTATTAAAATGGTATTCCATTTTTTAACCTTTCAAATGTTGATCTGCTTTGGGGGAAGACTGCCTCTATAGTTTGGTGACTGTGGATGGGATTTTAATCACTGGTGGATCTTGGAACATACCCATTATATTGGAGGCTATTATTGAATTTGAAGTTGACATGGGGTTTTCTGATATTTTGTACTGGGATTTTTAAGACTGATACATGTTTTTCCTTTTCACTTGCACTGATTTGTATTAATTATATGAAAAGTAAAAGAAGCAGTGAGAGCCTCTTTCAAGGAGACTGCAAATCTTCCTTAACGAGGAGAGGGATGTCTAATTTTTATTGACCTCTATAAAGATCCCAGAACAGGAGAATGAAATAGTATTAGCTGTGGTGTACATTCAAATTTGTTTTTCATCTTGTGAAAAGCATCCATTACTTTTTAATAACCGTTAATAGACAGAGTGCTAAGTAATAGCTCTAAGATGCCCCCCCACCCGATTTCTACATGTGGCATGCACCCCTCTCCTCCTAGTTACCTAATCCAGCCTTAATGTAGGCCGGGCTCTGAAAAGATTCACGCAGATGTAATTAAGATTTTAATAGTTGACATTGAGATCGGGAGATTATCTTGATTGAATCTGACCTAGTCAGTTGAGCACTTGAAAGCAGCTGGGGGGGGGGAGCGTTGGAATGTGAGTCTTGAATATCTGAGTTCCACCCCAGTTCCACCCCAGAACCTCACAGCACCCAGGTGCTCTCAGCGTGGTGGCAGCGGCTCAGGGCACAGCCATCATTGCATGGACAGCTCCAAGCGCCTAGAACCATTGGGTTTTCAGTGCCAAGCTGAGCACCACGCTGGGATCCTGCTCCTGCATCTTTGCGTCTGGTCCTGCGGGGGAAGCTCAGCCCCACCAGATAACTGAGGCTGGCCAGGTTCCAGCACGGAGTACAGGCCTGCCCAAGCAGAGGACAGGCATGAGGGAGCTTTGGCCTGCTGGCGCTTCTCAGTGGAGGGCTCCGAAGTTGAGGTGTGGGGGTGCGGCAGGAAAGCTTGGTGGCCTCTAATGGCTGTGAGAGGCCCCTGATGGAGAGATGAACAGCAAGGGAGAGGGGACCTGAATCCCCCCACACAAGGAGCCGAACTGGTCACTGTGGTTTGGAACATTGCCTAGACCCCAGGTGGTGCTCAGGGCTTACTCCTGGCCCTGTGCTCAGGGGTCACTCTTGGTGGGCTTGGGGGACCAGATGGGGTGCTGGGGATCAAACCCGCTCCAGCCACTAAACTTTTCTCAACCACGGCATACCAAATGCGTCAGATTTATTTAATTTTCTTTTTTTGGGGGGGCGGTGAGACTGTCTTGGTGGTGATGTCTCATAGCAGCCATAGAAAAGGGTTAATAGTTGAATCACTCTAATTCAGATCAAATCCAAAAGAAAAAAATACAGTTTGCTCTCTGCAGGAAGGTACTTTAATTTTTTTTTTTTTTGCCTCACCTGGGGGTGCTCAGGACTTACTCATGGTTCTGTGCTCAGGGATCCAACCTGAAGGGCTTGGAAGACCTTACTGGGTGGGAATGATCAAAGCCTCTTGCATGACAAGTGCCCTCCCTGCTGTCCTATTGCTCTGGACCCGGAGGTCCTTCTTTAATGTATCGGCCTGCCCAAGAACCTGGCATGAAAGCGAAGCTACCCCCTTGCCTTGCTCCCAGTTAGAGGAGATGGCAGGAATTTATGCAACTAGTAGATTGACTGAAAATTAACAGCTAGCTTCCCAAGGACTAGATGAAACCAATGATTTTTTGCTAAGTGTTTTTTTTTTTTTTTTTAAATCTATTCTGGGAACAACCTTATTCATGCATTATACTTTGCTTAGGGATCCTTTTTCCAGACAGTGCAGAGATTCCTCGCAGCCCTCCTCCAGTTGGAGCTCTGTAGTTTCCGAACTAGCGGACTCGGGATTGGTAACTGTAAAAGAGGCAAGCAAAGACTCCAAAATTCCCAGCGCTGCTGCTTTCCTAGGAAGACAGCCTTCAATGACTCTGGCGGTGTGCTCTGATGCTGTTCCAGAGAAGCCTGCCTTATGGGTCTGCACCAGTGCTGTTACTTTTCTGAGACTTCAGTGAAGCGGCTTTATACCAGGCGCAGTTTAAGTGTGGGCCGTAGCTCTGTAGCACTGTCGTCCCATTGCTCACCGATTTACTCAAGTGGGCACCAGTAATGTCTCCATTGTGAGACTTGTTGTAAACAGCTTTGGGCATATCGAATATGCCACGGGTAGCTTGCCAGGCTCTGCTGTGTGGACAGGATACTCTTGGTAGCTTGCCGGGCTCTCCGAGAGGGACGGAGGAATTGAACCCGGGTTGGCCGCATGGAAGGCAAATGCCCTACCTGCTGTGCTCTTGTGCCAGTTGGAAATGGCCCCTCTGGAAAAAGGCCCTGTGCGTGGGGCATGAATGACAGCTCCAGCATGGGGAGGCAGACGCGGCTCCAGGGCCACCATGCAGGGACCACAGGGGGCTGCCCTCCCAGCAGGACTGTGTGTTTGTCCTGCTGGCTGGAGACTCCTTTGTTTACAAGAGAAGGGACAGCAGTCCCTCTCCTCCAGTGGCTCTGCACACAGCCTTGGGAAACCCGAGTGAGGGCTCCGCTCAAGACTCACCCTGGGAAAAAACCGCCTGCACACACCGATCTGCTTTAACCAAACTGCATCCTGGGGTTAGCGCGCATTCGCTGGGTGAGAACCCAGAGGGCGGGCCAGGCAGGAAAGGGCAGTTGCTTTGCTGGCCCTGCCAAGTGGGGTTTCTACAGATTAGGGTGGAAGAGGGTCCCACAGTGAAAAGCTGAGGAAGGAATGGGAAGATCCTTGGACAGCAGCAGATCAATTGTGCTTTTTGGTTAATGGATCTCCAACTCTCAAGGTCTCCTCTGTGGTGAATAATTAGTCCACGTCTGCATTAGCCTGGGCTACAGTTGAGGACCAGGGGAGAGAGTTCACTAGTTCCAGGAACCAGATTACCTTCTTAGGGGAATACGGAATTTATCTTTATTTTTATGAAACCTTGAGCTCTCCTAGAGGAGATAGAGAGTACTAGTTACTGTCACTGTCATCCCATTGCTCATTGATTTGTTCGCGCGGGCACCAGTAATGTCTCTCATTGTGAGACTTGTTGTTACTGTTTTTGGCATATTCAGTACGCCACAGGTAGCTTGCTAGGCTCTGCTGTGCGGGCGCGATACTCTTGGTAGCATGCCAGGCTCTCCGAGAGGGGCAGAGGAATTGAACCCAGGTCAGCCGAGTGAAAGGCAAATGCATTACCGCTGTGCTATCGCTCCAGCCCAGAAAGTACTAGTTAGTTTAGTTTAATTTAGTTCTTTAATTTAGGTTAGTTCTAGGGCCATACTTGGTGTTATTCAGGGGTCCTTTCTGGCAGGGTGTAGGGATCATCTAGGAGGGTGCTTGGGACCAAACGAGAGATGGCCACATGCACCATGAGCCTTAACCTCTCTCCCAGCACCAAGAAATGACCAGTGATTTCAAATTGGAATTTCAGTGTGATGTATACAGTAGTAACCTTACCACCGGAACTTTGCTGTGAGATAGAGGGTGCAGGGCAACTTCGAGGAGGTGGCTTGTTTAAGTAGAGCTGGATCTTCATGGTGGGGCTGTCCTGTGAGAGCTGGGCGGGGCTAGGCCAGACAGGGGGAGCCCCTCATGACCAGATGAGTTAGAGGTGCAGTTCCAGAACCCCGAGGAGGCAGGTGTGGATGGAGCAGTGAGCACTGGACGTGGAGAGGAGTGGGCGACTGGCTTGTGCGTGGTATTCAGAGAGGGGGTTGACTTAGGGCCTCGCTGTTGGAGAGCCATGGATGGTGGGCTAGGGTGCCACACTCTCTTCTCCATGAGATAAAACAAGCAAACAAAAACCTCCCTGCGTGCTATTATGGAGAATGATCTAGAAGAACGGTACAAGGCAGGACGGCCAGTTTCGTGATTGTTTCTGCAGAGAGCAATGGTGGGGACTTGAATTGAGGGTTGTTAGCAGAAGTAGCAGATGGGGCTGGATCGCCGCTGAACTTTGGAAGTTTTCTCTGCAGGACTTGTAAGGAGTGGGGAACGGATGGGAAGAGGGTAGGCGGAAGGAACTGGATGTTATCCAGGGCATTTCTCCTCCTCTTCTTTCCTTTCTCTTGCCTTCGTACAAGTGAGGATGGGCAACAGTTGCCTTGACCAGCCAGTGTGGGAATCCAGCCACCTAGGATGCCGAGCAGAGCCACTTGGAGACTTCCTGTATGTTAATAGGGAGCATTGGCTCACTGTGCGTTAATACCACACCCCCAACCATCTTAGCCAGGACACCACAGTCCTTGAAGCCAGGGGCTGTCTTCGTTACTGCCTTGTCACTTTGTCCATGGGATGTACAAGCTTAAAAACTGTGGTGGTCCCATTCAGTATTGAGAAGGATGGCTGCTGTCCATGGGTCTTGGGGGGTGGGGTGGGAAGATTGAGAAAAAAGCATGTTAAAAAAACAATTCAGGTAATTGGAAATTTATTTCCTAGGTTGTCTATCTCATTTGCAAAAGGTACAGTTGTCCAAATAAATGTTGTTTTCTGTGGATTTTCCCTTGGCATTCAGTTCTGTGGTAGAGCTCTCCATGGAGTCACTTATTCCATTCAAAGGGAGATTAGGGGGTCAAACAGTGGAACATTTGGCTACGCAGATTACGCGTTTAGAGTGATAACTGTGTTACTTGATTTAATTATTAATCTGTGAAGGGGTGAGCTCTTTGTCATGTCTTTGTACCCCTCCTTTTCCTTTTTTCAGGATCTGTCTGCCCTGCTGCTTTAGGTGTATGTTTTTCTCTTTCTCTCTCTTTTTTGTTTTTTTTTTTGTTTGTTTGTTTTTGATAGTCTTTAGACATCAGATTGAACTCGAGATATTTTTGTAAATTTTTTGGCAGGTGGTGGGGGTGTGTTGTTTTGTTTGGGGGGCTTGTACTAATGGTACAGCAGAGACCCGATGGAACCAGGATGGAACCCAGATCTTCCACATCCAAATTCTGTGCCGCAGTTTTCTGAGCCATTTCCCCATCTTCAGTTCTAAAATATTTGCTACCTGCTTCACTGTGACAGCCCTCTCCTCCAAACAAACAAACAAGCTTTATTGGAAATAGCAATAAAGGCTTAAAAAAAATTGGCTCCAGAGAGTATAGCTGGTAAGGCACTTGCCTTGCACATGTCCTACCTGGATTTGATCCCCATCACCTGTAGTGGTCACCTGAGCCCCCCAGGAGTGATCCCTGAGTGCAGAGCCAGGAGTCAGCCCTGCGCACAGCTGGGTGTGGCCTCAAAACCAAACCAAACCAAAAATAATCTTAAGAAGAGAAAAAGGTAGTTGGGTGTCCTGGAGGCTACAGAATCCCATTTGGTTTGTTACCTCATAGGATCCCATGTTCCTCTTGGAGCACGGCAGTCGGGCGTGGGACACGGGTGCTCGGGAAAGCTTGGTACTCAGAGTCATTTCTCACAACAGAATCTAGTGGGTTAGCTCTGGCCTTCCAACATGGAATGTGGAATTCCTGTTGGAATGGAAATAAGATGAGAGGGAAAATCAAATGTGAAGTCGCTCAGGGAGTTTCCCATACTCCATCACCATTTGTGGTTGTGAGTGTTTTTTTTCTAGATTCCTCTGGGAGTGGTTGGGTCTACCCCAAATCAGCCCTCGCCCTTCCAGAGCCTTATTTTCTGGGGGTAATCACTATTTTTCAAACTAGAGTCAATAGGTCAGAAACAGAGGGTGGTTGTCATGCAGCTGTGACACACTTGAAGATGAACCACAAACCCTTCTGGACTGTGCGGGGAAAGTCTAATGTATTATTTTTGTACGTATTGTCTGGAGGAAGAAACTTGTTCTGTCCTTTGGCCCTCCTTCCTTCCTTATAATCCCCATCCATATAGAAACACAATCCAGTTTTTTGCCCGCTCCCCCAGCCCTTTGTGTAGATACATTGTGATTTTTTCAGAGGGGGAGAAAAAGTCAGATAAGAAGTACTTCTGCATAGTTGAATGCGACCTCTAGATTCTTTTATGTGCGCGAGGCTTTGCATTAAAATTCCAAAGCAGTGATGTACTGGCTGAAGGGAGTTGACAGATAGGGGATGGAAAAAAGTCATTAACTCATTACTCAGTTTTTATTTTGTATAACCACTTAGCATAAGTATATGTGTAAAATATGAATGTAATGATGTGGTTTTTATTCCAACCAGATGTGGTTGTTCAGAAATGAATAAAGCAGTTGACATTTATATTTCACGGGTATCTTGTGTTGTCCACCCAAATCTGGCAACTTACCCGCCAAACCATGTTGTTTCTGTTCCCCGTGCAGCACCTGTGCTGGTGTCGGGCAGGGGAGAGAGGGAGAGACAATGTGTTTCATCGCCTCTCTTCACGGTCTGGACCCTGAGTTAAGGCAGCTTCCCTACCCATTACCCTGGCCAGGAATCCTTTTCTGGAAAAGAAAATTTTATCAGTCCTGCTTGCCTCCTCCTTTCTTTGTTAAATACCTGGTTGATGACTAAATCCTCTGAGGGAACTGAGCTTGTTGGGGAAGTTAATTTCTAGCAGTAATCTTCAGTGCTTGGACCCTCACAGGCCTGCCTTTTATAATATATCTAATCGGACCCCGATGGGCTTAGGTACTGAGTATAAAGACATTTATGTGGGTCTCCTGCTCTCCTAATCTTTGTCCTTAAAGACCAAGATGAGGTGGTAATTGCGAGGACCCGAGGCCCTATCTCAGAGACACACAATGGTTTGATTTCTTGCATGTACCATGCTACTCTTTTTATCATTCATGTTTCTTGCCCTAGTTATATTAGGTTTACAGATTCAGAATGGTTTGCATTCTAAGGTGAATCTCACATCATGTTTACTTTTTTTTTTTTTTTTGGTTTTTGGGTCACACCCGGTGATGCACAGGGGTTACTCCTGGCTCTTCACTCAGGAATTACCCCTGGCGGTGCTCAGGGGACCATATGGGATGCTGGGATTAGAACCGGGGTCGGCTGCGTGCAAGGCAAACGCCCTACCCGCTGTGCTATCGCTCCAGCCCCACATGTTTACTTCTTGAATTGATTAACTTAATTTGTTTTGGTGGTGATGTTGGGGTAGGGTTGGGCCACACCCATCATTTTCAGCTTCTGACTTTGTGCTACAGGGATCTGTCCTGGCAGTGCCTAGGAGATCCTACAATGCCACAGATCAGACTCTCTCTTTTTTTTTTTCTTTTTGGGTCACACCCAGTGATGCACAGGGGTTACTCCTGGCTCATGCACTCAGGAATTACTCCTAGTGGTGCTCAGGGGACCATATGGGATGCTGGGAATCGAACCCGGGTTGGCTGCGTGCAAGGCAAACACCCTGCCTGCTGTGCTGTTGCTCCAGCCCCCAGATCAGACTCTTTTTAACTTCATCCCAGAATCGGGCAATTTCTTCTTCTAGGACCTTGTTTTATGAGCTTGCCATGCTATCATCGGTCTCTGTGGAAGGAATGCTTGGATATCTGAAAACCCATGTGAATAATCTCAAGACTAAATTCTCTTCTCTTCCCCTGTGTTTCAAAACATTAATTCCGTTTTCTTTAGAGATGTAACAAACCTTAATATTCACGAGCTGTCACTCCTCAGGTGTCAAACTGTACTGCCCATGCCCTGCCTGTATTTTGGTATTGCTACTGTATTCAGCCAGTTAAGCTGCCTGCCCCTTTCTCCCAGACTCCACCATGACTGCATAGCAGTTCCCATGTAACCACCACTCCTTCAACCTCAGCTTTGCTGTTTCTTTGAATGTGTGCTCTTCTTTGCATTTGTTAAGCAAAAGTATACTTAATTAAACTTCCATTAGATCATGCATGTATATTGTGCGTCAAGTACCAAATCCTAGATGTACTACTTTATGAATTGTGCTTATGTAGACCCTACATTGTTATGACCTAGTTGAAGACTCAGAATGTGTCTAACATTGCATGTAATGACCTCTTTACATTCTCTGACAATACTTACATTTTTCCTGTTCTTAGATTGTCTAACAGTGGAACCATCCTGTATGTATTCTTGTGTAGACACAGCTTCTTTGACCTGCACTGTCTGTGAGCTTCATCATCCATAAGGCCATATTTTTCTATGTCTCATTCTTGGTTCTTGCTGAGCTGTTGTGGTTCACTGCATAAATATGCCTTAGTGCTTTCCTATTACGTGGATAAACATCTGGATTGTTTCCAACTTGGCTCTTATTCATTAACATTTCTCTCTCTCTCTCTCTCTCTCTCTCTCTCTCTCTCTCTCTCTCTCTCTCTCTTCCCCCCCCTCCCCCCTTTCTCCCTTTCTCTCCACTGGTTCAGTGCTCAGGGGAACCATATGCAATTCCAAGATTTGAACCAGGGCCAGCCGCCTTCAAGGCAAGCATCTTAACCCTTGTACTTTTTTTTCCAGCTCATAAATATTCTTATACTTACATTTTGATGAAAAAAAATCGCATATTTCTGTTGACTACACAGCCATAAGTGGAATTGAGAATTATGCTTCAGAGTAAGCTTCGTGGGTTATATTTTTTTCCTAGGAGTTGAGAACTAGCTCTGAGGCTGGCTTTAATACTTCATTTTGGCTTTTAATCATTGAGAAACTTCTTTTCCAAGTTACCAATAACTCAGGTTTAGTTTCTTAAAGGGCCTACCTTGCTTCATTTAGCTTAGGGTATGATTTTCTGTCTTAGCATTTTTTGTTTTTTCTCTTCCAACAGTCAGTTTATTTTTGAAAACATATATACTTTCAGGATCAACAATTGTCAGTGTCTTATAAAGTCATTCTTGAGTTGAACTACAGATGATGAGTTTGTCTCATTATCTGAGGTAAAACTAAAGAGTGAGGAGATTTAATTTCTCAAATGGATTTATTTGGGCAACAAGGATTTCTAAAACACTGCGTGAAGCCATCACTCTTATCAGGTACCATAAATACAGCCATTATTGGCAAGGACCTGTCATTTGGTAGTATGGAACAGAAAACAAAATAGATGTTTCATAATATTCTTTAAGTCTTGTTCTGCGTGTTGTGTATAGGGAAAGGGAGGAGGGGAAGGGCTGGTGAGGTTGGGGGCATAAAAGCATGGAAAGAGGGTATCTGAATCAGAGTATCTGGAATTCAGAGGCTTCCCAGAGAAGTAGATTGTAAAAGAAGAGGGAAAATGAAATATTTGGGAATATAGTGTTGGGGGTCAGGGACTTGGATTCCAGGCAAAGAGACCAAATGGTACAGTAGAAATAATGGAAGCGTGAAATAGTATTATCCGTCTAGTAGCCATTTTAGGGAATAAGACATTTTTTATTCCTTGGATGGTACCATTGCTCCATACATTTCTGGAATGCCTCATTTGGAATGGCTTTCAGAGCTAATTTTCAAACCACACCAGAAAATTGCTCCTGGTGTTTTATAGCTTTGACCCAAATGGTATTCCCCAGCTGGGTACTCACCAAATTTGTCTTCTGTACACTCTTGGCTCATTTCAAAGAAATACAATCTGTCTTCCAAAGGCTTAAGACTTGCCACTATTGAGAACATTGAAGAGCTTGTGAGTGCCCCGGAACTCAGAAATCAATTCCAAAAGGCCAATTGTGTGCAAAATGCACTTATCATTGGAATAAGTCTGTAACCTCCGAAGGTTGAGGTTTGCTATATCAAAAACTCTGCTTTCAACTAAGTTTCTATTTTAGTGATTTCTTGTCAAAATTGGATCATCTTCTAGGGTGAGAGGAGGAGGGGAGAAGACGGCGAGAGACAGTGTGGATGTCTACTAAGTCTTCTTTTCTATTTTGCTTGGATTTGGGGCCACACTGGTGGTCATCAGGGCTGACTCTTTGGCTTTGTGCTCAGGGGTCATTCTGGGAAAGCTTAGGCCATTCTGGCAAATCCATGATCCCAGGATTCAAGCCAAGACTGGCTTTATGTAGGCAGACACAGTCACCCCTGTGCTGTCTCTCTGGCCCTATCCCAAGTCTTATGCCAAGACCACTTGCTTTTGAGGGAGAAGTCTTTCCATCTAATACTATAACTAACAGTAGTTGATTAAACTGGTTTGTATACCTTGGAAAACAAAGAACATCTGGAGAACAGCATTGAAAAGCAAAATCTAAGTGATGATTAAGGATAGGGTTTTTTTTTTTGGTGGGGGGGGGCTCACACCTGATGTTGCACAGGGGCTACTCCTGGCTCATGCACTCAGGAATTATTCCTGGTGGTGCTCGGGGGACTTATGGGATGTTGGGAGTCGAACCTGGGTTGGCCACGTGCAAGGCAAACACCCTACCCGCTGTGCTATTGCTCCAGCCCCAAGGCTAGTTTTTTTTAAAAGGATGGAAAAAATTTTTCAGATCTGTTGAGGTGGGGTGGGGGGGATGAATGATAAACTTTCACCTTACGTAAAGACATTTCTTGAGAATAGATTAAACAGCTGAAACCATTCTGCCCTGGTCTAAACACTGATTTAAGAGCCCTATGAGGTCACTTCTTTGTTTCTCCTGTGACTTGCTACCTCAGTTAAGTAGCAGCAAAAACACCACATCCTTCAGAGTAATTAGATTCTGAAGTCAGATTTTGCTAATACCGTTCTTGCAGATATGTTTATCGACTTTTTCTTGAAGGTGTAAAGGCCCTGTATTAAACTGGCATGCCAACTGTTAATTTGCAAATAGCCATCAACACATTTGGAGAGTCTGAAGGGTGCCAGAGCGTTCATCTATCTACCCACACGCTCCTATTTTCCCACACTCTGGGATAGACCACGCTGAGGAACAACCATTGCTCCCCCCTGGCCTGAGCCGGCTTCCGGTATAGCAATTGCAGAAGTGGAAGAACCGACTGGCGAGTCCTTTACTCCTGGAGTTTTTTTTTTTTTTTTCCATGGATCGTCTGTGGCCATTAGTTCATCATTTGGTCAGGATGCTCCCATTGGTTTAGGCAGGAGTATCCAGAGAGAATGGAGAGTTTCCTGCAGATGCCCTGGTTCTTGAGCTGGAGAGACAGTACAGTGGGTAAGGAGCCTTGCACATAGCCGACCCAGTTCAATCCCCAGCACTTCATGGGTTCCCCGAACATGGACAGGAGTGAATTCTGAGTGTGGAGGCAGAAGTAAGCCCTCAGCATCATAGGGTGTGGTGTCTACACCCCTCCCCCTAAAAAATATGGACACTTAATTGTTCACAAAGCAAGTCATTCTATAGTGTACTAAAAGTTCTACCAGGGTGTGATGTGTATCTGGGAATATTACTCTGCCTTAGGCATTGTCGCAAGTTTCCCTTGGCTTCGGATGAAATAGATGAGAGATCTTGAAGAAGAATTGGTTTTTGACTTGCATTCACCACCATAGTCTGTGTGTGTCTGTGTCTGCTCCCCTCAAGCCTTCTCTCCCCGAAAAAGCACTTGGAGTAAATCTGGCTGCTCCGGGGACCTCAGTGCACCTTGTCCTGCCATCTGAGCGTGAGTGGTTTAGTATATCTTCTTCCAGCAATTGACCTTTCCCGTGTCTACCTATTACTTACTAACTTTATTTGTGTCTAACACCTTTGCCACAAATTTGCTCTTCAAGTGGAAAACAGTAAATATTCCTCTACAGTGTTTATTGCTCTGCAGAAGAAATGGGCGGAGGTTATAAAATACTGCATGCCGCACAACGAATTCTTCAACTGCTCTCTCTAGAAGCTTCTCCAGGAGCCTCTGCGTGGGCCACGCTTGATTTCATTTTTCTCTTAGTCAAGTTGGCATGTGTTAGAAATGTGCCTCTTGTGATCCCTAATGCATCTAGTGCATCTGCACAAGAATGTCCTGGAAGTGAGTGGGGGTGGGGTGTGCAGAATGCATTTCTTGCAGGCACCAGGCCCTGGGTTGGATCCCAAAGAATAAAATTAAAGGAAAAGTTAAGAAGGGAATGACATTTGCCCCCTCCCCCCCAAAAAAGGACAAACAGAAAGAAAAAAGAGTCGAACCCAGATGATTATAGCATCTGTAATTTACACAACCACCATTCCTTCAGTGGGTTTTCAGGAAGAGAGGAAGGATATGGAGCTTTTTTTTTTTTGTAGCTCTTCACCAATATTAATTTAAATGGCTTCTTTATTTCCTTGCAGTTTAGTCATTAATAATCATGAAGAGTTTATAAACTTCAGATTTAATCTTCATTAATATATAAAACTCAAACATTAATGTCTTTGGAATATCAATAGCGTTTTCCTCCTGTGTTTCCTTTCTGTCCCTTTTCCAGCCCCATGAATAGGCATTGTCTTCCATTAAGGCCTGTTTTGCAGGCGTGTGGTCAAACCCCCTGGGTGTGACTCCGAGTGTGACTTGGGCCCACTGTGATCCTGGCAGCTCTGCTGTCTGTGATGCCTCGTCCCCATGGTAGATTGCTGCTCACACTATGGCCAGCTGTGCGTGAACATCACAGTAATGGGGTGCGGCCCCCAGAGAGCATAGCCACTAAAAAGATGTGTGAGTGCCCAGGCAGGAAGTAAGGGCCCTGCTGAGCATGTGTGTGAGCGCTATGGTCACTCTGCACCACAAGCCCTCACTGTACCAGTTTGGTACCCGGTGAACATACCGCAGTTCAAGGGGAGCAAAAGCTCAGTGAGTCTGACCCAGTGGCTGGACCACCCCTTGTCAAGGCAGCCACAGCAGCCATGAACTTAAAGTTGGGGGAGGGAGGAATAAAAAGAGGTGAAGAAAACTTGACTGCCCAGACCAATAACTGGTCCCCTAACCGTGAGAAGGCCTGGGTTTCATTGGGAAATGATGTGTTAGATACTTTTCTGTGGCTTGTGCCCCGGCGTGTACCTTGGGTTGGCCAAGGAGGATCACATAATTCCCACATGACGAACCTGCCCCTCATCACTCAGACACCGGGGGCGGGGTGCGCTGTTGTGTTTTCCTTTTGTGAGTTTATCTTGAGTGAGAGGGATGAGATATTATTGTCCAGGTGGTTGGAAGGCAGTTCCCCCACTCTCCGTCAGTTGAGACAGATGACTACAGGGAGGGGAGCGGTTGGAGGGGTAGGAGGCAAACTGTGTGCACTCAGGGGAGCAAATGATTAGAGTCAGGCTAATGGTAGGACCTTGAGGGACCAGACAGGAAGGGGCAGGGTTTAGGTATCTTCTCCTTAGACAAAGCTGTACTCAGCCCCCCAGGTGCCTCATCCGACCTAGAATCCTATGGGATAATTCTGAGCATCTTTTTTTTTTTTTTTTTTTTTTCCGGTAGAACCCCTGACATTACCCAGGAGTGTCGAGTTTTTAAGGAGTAGCAAGGGGTAGAGTTGGGATCCTGGCTTTCCTGGTTCTCTGCATTGTACCCCGGTGTTCGCTTTTTCACATCAGGATTGCAAGGAAGTGGGGTCCATCTCACTCAGGCAAGCGGGTTATTGCTACAGCATGGTCTGGGCAGCCACATCACCAAGAATTCCCAGTTGAGTCACTGTTTCTGAGACTGGAGTCTGAACTCTGTACTTGGAAAGCACTCCGTATTACCGTGGTGGAAAATGCTTATTCCTGGGCCTTGCCTCAAACCAGGTGGTTCAGAAGTGCTGGGGCAGGGCCCTTGGAGGAACCCTCTGGCAGATGCTGCGTGCACTAGAATTCAAGAGCTGTGCACCACAGCCTCTGAGAATGCTCTGAGATCCAAACTGGGTATTACTGGGAGGGACAGTGCTCTGATCTGTCTGCACATGGCCTGTTGGGGGAATCCTGCCTAAATTGCTCCATGTATTTCCCTTTCTTTGAAAGGAAACGGGTTCAGAAAGTTTTTGTGACTGGTTAGGAGTCTCACGGCTTTCTATGCAGTAGAGCGTAGACCCCAAATCACTTTCTCCACACTCTCACTGCCTCTAGCCTTTGGAAAAATCAGCTCCTCAAGGGAACTTGGATCTGTTTCAGTCTTATCAGTGACTCCACATAGCAGCACAAAAGGTGGGTCCTGGGAGAAGGACAGGTTTGATTCACACACAGTAGAAGATGGGGGTGGGGGAGGTAGTCAAAACCAGCAACCAGAGTGCATTTCCTCAGAGCTCTCTGCAGGAGGTGGGAAGATTCAATAAGCTTTCTGAAAGGATTTTTTTCTCACACAGAGATCTGTACACACACACACACACACACACACACACACACACACACACACACACACACACACACACAGAGCCTGGAACTAGGAGCAGGCAAATATGTATTATTTGTGCAAAATTTTCATGGTCTTTTCAATCTCTAGAGGCATTTTCTTAAACTTGATGTTCCATGGTTGCATACCTATGAGGACTGAATTTCTCTGTGGTTTTTAATTAATATAAGAGGATTTGGCTCTCTGGGACCCATGGGCGTATTTGAATGTGAGGTATTTCCCTCTCTTAGACTATGAAGGGTCTCACACTATGATGGGCATTTTCAGTTACTTAGAGCCAAGACACACTGGCTGTAATCAATCCCATTCAAATGGGGGAGGCACTGACCAAGCCCTTGTTGGTGTTTTCACTTGGAATTTCACACTGGGAAGACCTCCTGAAGGGCTTCAAGTCAAGAACTTTCCCAGATGCTTTCATTTGTGTAAGTCTTATCTTCCGCAAAAGGTGATAAGCTCTTTATGACTAGGTTTGCTGCTTGCATTTCATTTTTTCCGTTGGGGGAGAGGAAGCTTCCACATCTCACTGTGTTCAAGGCTTATCCTAGCTAGCTCTGTGCTCAGGGATCACTCCTGGTGGGTTTGGGGACCCTGTGCCATGACAGGGATAGAACTGGGGTTGGCAGCATGCATGGCTACCTTAACCCCTGTGCTCTCTCCAGCCCTGCATTTTCCTTTTATATAGTATCATATCCCCTGGCCTATTTTTGTTTAATAAAGAACTCCCAGTACTGGACCAAGGTGGGTGTGGAATGCAGTGATTCTGTCATTTCTGTTTGCAGAGGGCAGAGTGGGCAGCATTTAATTAGGAGCATGCATTTGGGGAAGAGGCAGGCTTGAATCTGCCCCACAGCCATGATTCTTTGTGGTCCTGATGAGATCCTGGGCTTGCTTTGCATCACTCAGCCTGTCTCCTCTTCTCCAAGTAGGGCTCACACCTCTCTCAGGCCGAAAGATTAGGCAGCAGTTTGCGTGAGTAAGCACTCAACCAAAGACGAGCATAGGACTGCTATTATTACTAGCAGGAACACTGATAATACTGCAGTTCTGATAGTGAAGAGGATGCCTGGATTATATTGTCTAGTTAATCTCTGTCATTTGTGGCCCATGGAAGGAAAATCTAAGCTTAATTTGGGTCGGTTTTTTACCCCCCAAACTTTGGTTCAGTTCATATCCACATGTCCCGTCCCTCGGGACCAGTCAACGTGGGTAACCGGGAGAGGGTTCGCGAGTGGTAAAAGAGAGAGAGAGAAGAATGGGAGCAAGGCAAGGCTTTGATCAAGCAAGCAAGCAAAGGCAAAAAGCTCTTTATTTCTCTCAAGCTAGTTTTTTTTATAATTGATTACATGAGGAAGTAGGGAAAATGGGGAAGTAACAATACAATACATGCGCATTTTCAGTGACACAGGGTGCAAGCCCTAACAGCGGGCCCATGACAGTTATCTCGGGTGTTGCTCGGAAACTTTACACAATGTGTTCTAACATTTTTCCGAGAAGAAGTTGATTTCTTAGTGTAAGGACATTTTTCCAAAAAAGGGTTGGGTCCTTAATTGCAGGTCAGGCTATACTGACATTTTGGCTTCCGACATCCGCATAGTGTGAGGTTTCCACTTTTGTTTTGATTTGTTGTAGGGCCACACTCAGGGGTTCCCGGGTGCTCCTACATGCAATGTAGGGAATTCTTGTAGCTTGAGGGCACTCTTACAGGTGTGCAGTGGGCTTATATAGAGCCAGATCAAATCTGGGGCTTCCAAATTTAAAGCACATAGTCTAGTTCTTGGAGCTATCTATCTGGTCTCATTTTAAGATATTTATGCTTTTAAGTCCCAAGTTGACCAATTTGAAATTTTAAGCGTAGAAATTTGAGGACACTTCCTCTCCCGAAAGGGTATGAATTTTTAATTGAATGACTGCTGTTTCCTAAGTTTTGTTGTAAGGACAGCTTCTCCTTGGCTTCCACCCCCACAAAAGAAAAAAAATACAAAGTGATAAAATTAGTAATGGAACAAAAATGTAGAATTTGTGAAGAAAGTCGATCATTTACACTGCCCCAGTCCTAGGATAGTTTGGTGTATTTTGGAAAAATTAACTGAATTCAGAACACCTTGGCAGGGTCACCTTTAAGTGCTGGGCACAAAACTATAATGAGCTTCCTTTCTCACAATTCTTTTCATGATTTTCTCAGCTGGAATCTTCAAAGGATTATTTGTAAAGACCTTTATGGTATGTTATGATTTAATCAGATGTAGCCTGAATTTCCTAAGATGTGTTAATTATCATCGCCACACAAGTGCAACAGAGGAAGCAAAATGTTTTTCATTTGGGCAGGTTGAGGGTTTGTTTAAATTGTACTTAGGGCCATTAGGATCAAATCAAAATATAGTGCATGGTAATTATGCATGAAATAAAAGATTACCTGCTGTTTAAGTAGCCAGTTTCCTGATAATATTGCAATAAAGTCTTGAGAGAAAATTGGTTTTCCAATAGCTGTAGAGCACCTTATTTAAGGGACAAAGTGAAATGTAGTAGAGTGAAAAATGAGAAAGAGATAGGGAAGAGAGAAATAATTTAATCATAAATTATCAGTGGATATTATCCTCAGTCTTACGGAAAAATAATGTTTTCGTCTTTCCCTTGATCAAAATGGAGAATGATGTTTGCATTTAGATAGCATTAGTTGGTATATTTCAGATTTGATTAAACACAGGAAGAAATAAATCCCTCTTGTATGAAAGGAAAGGTGTGTGTCAGTCTGAGTATATGAGAGTTGTCAGAAGGGTGACTGCAGAAATCAAACAAATCCTGAGGCTGAAACCCAGCCCTCTGCTATAACTAGCTGCGTGACATCCTCCAAGTTACTTAAACTTTCTGACCCTCGTTTTTTTTTTTTTTTTTTTTTTAAATCAGTAAAATGGGGATGGTTAATAGGATAGGCTTTGCTCTAAAGATTACATGGCGTGGCATATATGATACACTCAGGCAAATGAACTGACAGTGCTAATTAAATATTAGATTTTTAAAATTGTGGTAATTGGGGCACTGGTTGATTAAAAATAGTTTGACTAGCAAGGGAGAAAAGTTTCAGACATTACCCTTTGAAATAGAATTACAACATGTCAGGTGGAGATCTTATTCTGTGTTGAAATTGGATATTGCCGTGTGGAAATGCAGTGATGAGGAGAGCAGGATGTGGAGAATTTTCATTATTGCCCTTTGAGTTCTGCTGTCTTGCCTTTGGGAAAGGACTAAGTGATGAAATTGACCTTTAGTTAGATTTGGCTAACCAAATAGAAGATTTTTGTCCAGATAACCTCACCTTGTTGAGTAAATAGTTTATTTTTAGTCAAAAGTTTTTCTTAGGTAGGAAATTTGGACCTTGCTCTTTTTGTTCAAGGTGGGAGACGTTTCTGGTTACTCTGCATATCTGAGCAATCTGTGGAATAGCAAACATATACTTAGGGTTAAAAATTAACTCATTATGCAAAGTCATTTTCCTCCTAATTCTAAGGAAGGAGTGTTTTCCGGGTCATAGAGAAAGTTTGGGTGATTCATTGATGGATATTTATTGAGCTGATTTGGAGCTGGCTTGTGTGCTGGCACTTTCACAGTTTCTAACATAATCAAGAATAACTGAATGAGAAAAGAAGGAAAAAGCTCTTTACTTCGTATTAGAAAGCTCTTCTTTAAATTCCATGGTTTGTATGAAATCTTCTGACTGACACAATATCTGCCTGCAAGACCTTGAAGCTATTTAATTAGAGGCTTCTCACTCCTGAGTACTAGCGTCATTTTGGGTGGTCTTTGGAGTTAAGATCCTTTTGTTCTTCATGTACCCCTTGAAGCACTGAAATGGAGATGTTCAGTGTTCTGCTGCTTAGGGAATCTTGAGTTGGCCACTAGGATTTGCCTTCAGGTTGTGCATTGAATAGTAGCAATCAACTTGTCTGATCTTTAATATTTTAATGTTGCTGACTGATGCCCAGGACCTCAGACATTTTGTAATCGAATATGAAATCATCCTGTGTTCAAGGCAGAATAGAAACAATGGATAATTCAGACCACATTTTATCTTCCTTCTCAAGTTCCAAGGACTAGGCTAGTTGAATCCTTCCATGGCCAAGTTAACCGTCACCACTCGGCCGGCCCTCAGCCCAGTGTGAAAGCTCTGGAGAGCCAATTAGGGTGAAATCATTTCTGACTCTCTTCTCGCCCCCCCCCCCCACTCCCTGCCCCCTTCTTAATTTGTTCATTTAACAAATGCTCGTTGAATGCCCACTAGAGTTTAGGAGACACTCTTTTAGGCACTGGGAATGTAACTGAGTAAAACAAAGATTTCTGTGTGTTTGGCCTCCACATTCCTCTGAAGGGAGCTTATTGGGATTTCTTTCAGGAAACCTTTGCCCCCTGTAGTTGAGTTTGGGAAGAATTAGATCAGAAGACAAAAAATGTCCTTCAAACCATACTGCTATTAAATGGCCTTTATTTGGCCACCCCCTACCACATGCCCTCATTTGAGGGAGGAGTGAGGGAAGATCAGAGGAGATTGACTGCACTGGCAGTGTTTCCTGGGATCCCAACAAAGGTCTGCACTGCATAATCTCCCAGTCTCCACAGTTGAGTTTTTTAATAGAATCAGCTTTCACTTCTTGTTGCACCCATTGGACTATTCTTCATTTACTTGGAACTGAAAGTTCTCCATACATATATGGCTTTGTCAGTTACTAATTTCTTTATTCTTGTTGAGTGCAGAACTCCAGAAGCCAGAACTCCAGAATCTAGGGATTCTAACAAAGACTTAGTGGACAAGAATTATTACAAGCACTTCATTGGAATTCTACTAATTCTGGGTTTCGGATCAGCTGGGAGGGTTGTCTAGACTGAAGCTTATCTTTGCTTTACATTGCTATCTTCAGAGATAATGTAAATGGAAAGAATAGAGGGGAAATATTTAAAGTATATAAGTAAACAAGTGATAGGGGATAAAAAAGCACTGTTAAGTCTCCAGAATAAGTTCCTTGAGAATACACATTGGTTTGCACTTTAAGCTAACATTCCATACTTTATAGATTTCACTGATATTAATCAGCACCACCCTTTCATCAAAATTATTGAAACTGTCATCAAGTGACCTGGCTCCCCAGAGTTGAAATGAGTTCCATCTACTAAAATTAACTTATATTTGGCATGAACCAATCATGCACTCATATTCTATTGGGAATAAAATAATTATCTTTGGGTGACTTTGATTTGCCACGTTTATGGAAGCCATGTTTGCAATTTCTGCTTTTCATAGTAGAAATTCCCAGAAAGAAGAGTATTCCAAATGGATGAAGGCTTGCTGTAGCCACTAGATAATTTGCAGTACGTTTTTTACCAGGAGGCGGTGATTTTTTTCACTTCAGCTGATCCCCTTGACTAAGATTACCTGGCAAAGGAATGGGAGAAAACAGTGACAAAAACTGACAGCAGCTCTCACAGGTGGGACTGTACAAATGGACAAATTTGAGGAAGTGCAAAGGAGCATTTGATTACCTCGCTAGATTTTTTTTTTTCTCCTGCACTGACCATTACTAATTAATACCTTCACACTAACTTGCAAAGCCTGTTGACTGGGCAATTCCTAGTTCATGCAGAAAGGTGGGAATCCCCAAAGCCTCTTTGAACCACTATGCTTCTGTACAGAGCATCAGTAAGACAAGTTGTCAACAAGAAGAAAAGGTTTCAGGTAACATTTTGCTTCAAGGGCCTGTAGTGTCTCTTTGCTTTACTGCAAAAGGCCATTCTCTAGGGTGCAAGGCCAGTGTTTTTTTTTTTTTTTTTTTACTGCAGGAATATTTGATCTCAACAGATTATAGCTCAGTTTCATTTTATATGCGGACTCTTAAAATAAGTGCATGTAAAGTCTCCTGTTTGCAAATAGCTTCCAATTTGAGAAACTAATTTTAGCAGCTCTCTGTGGAATTCACAGGTATAGACTTATAAAATGTTAATTTACTTCATAATAATTCTTTTGGTACATCCAGATTTGTATATGCTGGGCTTACTTCCATTCACTATAAATCTTAATTGCAAAGCATATTCAAAATCGGCTATTAATGTCAAAGATAACTATCCTCGGGCCTGGATGCTAAGATTCTCCTCTCCTTACCGCCCCATTCCATATGCTTCTTCCTTCGCATCTGCTTCAAAATCAAATACTTTGGACGAGGAAATGTCTTGCAACTTGGTCCGAGTTAACATTTCCTCAGTATTCAAGCCAATAATATTGAGACTGTTTCCCCATTTGAAAAGAGAAGTTGATGAATGTTGGACAGAGTATTGCATCTCTTTTGGTTTCCTTCATTTATTTATTTATTTATTTTTTTTTCTGCTAGGATCACCAGGGTATGGGCATAGTGTAGGATATTTCAGCCATGATTTTCCATTGTGGTATTTGCCCCGTGTTTAATATTTGAAAAATAAAGGATTCCTTGTAGTCTTTTAGTGCTGATGTTCACAAAATTTGCTCCAGGCTTCCCCTGAGTCGTGGAATCCAAAATTAAATGTCTAATTTCACCGCTTAAACATCCTTTGTCGTCATGGTAGCCAAGATCCTCATTATTACTTCCTCAAGATGTCCACCATCGGCAGTAGGCTTAGTAAAACCAAATTATAATATATTCTTTTAGTTTTGAACAGACCCGCCTGCACGTTCTTCTTCGTGTATTGTGCATGGTGAATACTTCTCACTGTGCAGATTCAGGTACTTAAAATTAAGTACAAAAGAATCAAAACTCTGTTTTCCAACATTTATTTAATTCGGTCTTGGGGCCACAGCAGTGATGCTCAGTGATGCTCCTGGCATTGCACTCAGGAATTACTACTCCTGGCAGTACTTGGGGAACCATATGGGATGCCAGGAATGAATCTGGGTGGGCTGCATGCAACACAAGACAAGTATCTACTGTACTATCTCCCCACCCCAGGTTTATCCATTTATCTGGCTTTGCTATCTCTGTCCACTACTTCTAAGACTGGTGCCTGCTCAAGCAAATAGATGAACAACAGGACGTTCAAATAACGTTCAAATAACAAAACAGTGGTGTTAAAGAGTAATTTGTGTTTGGATTAGGTAAGTTAAAACTAGAAAAGGCCATTCTGTTCAATTTTGTGATTCCCCCCCCCCCCCCCAACTCCCTATCCCTTTAGGGGGGCTGTGGTTTTTGTTTCATCATGATCAGAGCACATACTTGGTGGCAGTAGCTGCACAGTCAGCCTCTGTATTTACTGGGGCTTCACACACTTTAGTTGTAGTGCTTGCATGTAGGCCCACTGGGGGTTGCAATAGTGGCAGAAGTGCTCATGTGTATTTAGTTGCTGTGCTTGCTGGGGGATTGAATTGCGGTAGGCCAAAGATCTCATTCTGTATTGTGACACCAGGGACCTACACATCGGAGTTGTTGGCGCTGTGCTCAGCACATGTGGTGAGCCTGGAATTAAACTCTCATTTACTAGGCATTTTGGCCACTGAGCCATCCCCATGTTGTAATTTAAAACAAACAACCCCTACCCCGCCCCAAACCCACCAGGCCTAGTTGGGGGAGGGGAGGATTTAGATTCCTTGCAAAAAAAAAAAAAACAGGCTTACTTTTTACCATAAACAATGCTAATTTGGGGCTGGAGCAATTGGATAGGGCGTTTGCCTTGCACTCGGCCAACCTGGGTTCAAATCCCAGGGTCCCATATGGTCCCCTGAGCACTGCCAGGAGTAATTCCTGAGTGCAGAGCTAGGAGTAACCCCTGTACATCACCGGGTGTGACCCAAAAAGCAAAGCAAAATAAAATAAAATAAACCAAAAATGCAAATTTTATCCTATTTACACATAAATCCATACTTAATGTGTAGTCCTGCTAAATCGGATATTCTGCTTGATAATCACCATGAGGTCACATGGAAGCTTTGAACTGTTGAGTGGCTTTACCCTGAGTATAGTGAGACTAAGGTTCTCCTCGTGCACAGGTGGAGTGTGAGTGTAGACAGCAGCTTCTGTCAGTGTGGGCTCCAGTGCAGATGGACAGTTGTTTTAAGAAGAAACGTGACCCCATGTTTGTTATGAGCTCTGAGCTCCAACTCTGCAAGCTCAACATAGGCCCAATCTTACCTTTTGATTACTTGCTCAGACCCTTTGCTTTCTCATCCTTGAAATGGGCTACTTAACAGTTTTGATGTGAGGTCATTGGGATGATAATGGAAACTGTTACCTGGCCTCTGAATCAAGCAGGTGATGGTGATGGTCTTGATGAGCATTTCTCAGTGGGAGGGCCATGCGGCACCCTGTGAACCCAGGATGTCCCAAGGGGTCTGCAGTGAAGAAACACTTAAGTGGGGCACTATGCCATGGGACTAGGGTGCCACTCCATTGGGGCGGGGGTCAGAGGAAGGAAGCAGAGAAGGGTGGCCATAGCTAGGGAAGGATTGAGGGACACTGGTTTAGAGCATTACTCAGCATTCCCCCTTCCTGGAAACCATTCTGGAGCAGGATGCATTGTATGGGTTTGCACCTGAACCTCGCTCGCGCACCCCAAGTGTGTGCTAAACCCTATTTATTAAGCAGTCCCTTCAGCTTTCTCTCCCTATCCCCTGCCTATCTTTTCCTAGAGTGTAACTTTTGACTTTTAATTAGAAAAGCAAGTAGCACCCTAATAATTATATTAGCTTGGTATTTGGTAAAGTGAGAAAGTGACCTGGTCTTGGTGAAGATAATGGTTCTGAGACTCTTTTGATTACTGCCTGAGGGTTGGATTTTTATATGGATTCAAAGTCAGTGTTTCTCCATCATCTAACTGGGGATGGGGGGTGGGGTGATTTGCTATTTTTGTTTGTTTTGCTTTTTGGGACCCAGCCCATTGTGCACAGGGGTTCCTCCTGGCTCTGTGCTTGCAGGCTTGTTGCAGAGGATCACGCGGTGCCTGGGATGGGCCCTGTGCTCTTAAGCAAGGCCTGCATCTCCATGACCCTGGTGACTGGCTTTTGTTTCAAGTGTGAGGCACCCACGTGGCGAGTTTGGAATTCTCTGCAGAAATCAAGTCACTAGTCAGGTTAGGATCATGTGTAGAACTGAATGTCTCTGATTTCATTTTCCAAGTCCTGTCCGCACGCGTGGGGACTCTTTCTCACTGGGCTTTCAGTTCTTCAAATGACCCCTCCTTTGCTCTTTCAACATCTTGATGTTTTTTTCTGCGGCTGAAATATAGCTCACAAAGAACTTTGCTCTTGAGAAAAACCTTGAGGGCTTCCCTCGCTGCTCTAACTTCATCTCTAAATAACTCTCTAAGCCCTTGGAAATAAAGTAAACTCATTAAAAGACTTTCACCAGGAACTCTTGAGGTGGTCTTTGGTTTTGTTAAAGGGATCAGCCACTGTTTCCTTGCCTTCCTTTCTAGGATCACCCCCTGAGTTCCTTCATCCCTAGTCCTCTATTTTTGGAAAGAGATGATTTTGTTAATTAAATTTATGTTAGTATCAGGTGGCAAGAGTCAGAGAAAGCCCAATGCACCAGAAACAGTTCCCTTGCACCGCATCGATAATGTTTCAACTTGGAGCTGATAGGAGCATTTGTACCTTCTTGGGAGACTGGGTATAAAGAAGAAAACAGGGCTTTTCTATTCTCTGCCCCTAACCCTCTATTAAAAAATTTTAAGAGAAGTAGAAATGTTTTCACATTCTTTAAAAGTCTGTGGCACACTGTTAAAATGTCTCACACATTTGCTCTGAGTGTAGACACGGGACACAGGGGACCTGGGGGAGTTTGCATTTCCCTCACACCTTCCCCACCCGCCTCACAAACACAGCACACCTGTCAGTCAAGAGCTTTCTGTATGAGCTTGAGTAAGACACAGAACTGATGGCAGTGTTTCTTCTTAGAGACTTTTCCCCTTCGCTGTTTTTTTTTTTTTGTTTTGTTTTTGGTTTTTGGGTCACACCCGGCAATGCACAGGGGTTACTCCTGGCTCTGCACTCAGGAATCACTCCTGGTGGTGCTCAGGGGACCATAGGGGATTCTGGGAATCGAACCCAGGTCAGCCGTGTGCAAGGCAAACGCCCTACCCGCTGTGCTATTGCTCCAGCCCCCCCCCCCCCGCCCCCCTCCCCCCCGCCCCTTCGCCGTTTTAATTAAAGTTTGGATTTTAGTTCCTTCCTTGTGGTCATCGTCCATTCCTGAGTCCTGGTCTGGGAGAAGCCTTTAAACTTCATCTTCTAGGTGGGGAAGCTGAGAACTGAGGGGAGTGAGCCCAGAGCCGACATGAACTATTCACGGGCCCAGGGACCCTGGACCTCAGCAGACCGAGCCTTCTCTGTTCCAAAGAGGGAGCAGCCCGAACTCTTTGGCATTCAAGGAATTATTGGCTGTTTATCACAGGCCCTGATAGCTTTTTAGACAACTTTCATTTGGTGACACTGTTTTGCTGGTTGAATAGTTTGCAACTTCATCAAAAGCAATGGATTGAATGCGTTCCTATGCTTATATCTTGGTAACTTAGCTTTTAACTGTAGCACTGTAGCACTGTTGTCCTGTTGTTCATCTATTTGCTTGAGCGGGCACTAGTAATGTCTCCATTGTGAGACTTGTTATTACTGTTTTTGGCATATCGAATATGCCATGGGTAGTTTGCCAGGCTCTGCCGTGCAGGTGGGATAGTCTTGGTAGCTTGCTGGACTCTCAGGGACGAAGGAATTGAACCCGGTCGGCAGCGTGCAAGGCAAATGCCTTACCCGCTGTGCTATCGCTCCAGCCCAGCTTTTAACAACAACAACAAAATCAATGGTGATAAAATGCCCAAGTATATGAGTCCCAATACTGGTTTCTATGTTGTTGAGTTTTTGGGGGGTGGGGGGCATGCAAGATCTCAAACCCAGAGCCTTATGCCTGCAGAGCATGAGCTGTCTCACAGAGCCGGAGCCTGTATCTTTAGTTTCCCTCCCTGGGTTCACACATAACTCGGAGGCAGAATGTTATTGCCTTGCATGAGACCAACCTCGGGTTGATCCCTGGTACCTCATATTGTCCCTCGACCCTGCCAGGAGTGAGTCTTTAGTGCAGAGTCAAGGAGTAAGTCCTGAGCACAGCTGGGTGTGACCCCAAAATACCTGACCTCCACAAAAAAAGCCACAAATACGTATATGACTCCTTGTGACTATCAGCATTGAGCAAAACAAAGAGAATTCTTTTCCAGAAATTTCAGATCAAGTTATAACACGAAAATTTTGAATGTGTTAATACAATTCTGGAAAAGTGAAACAGTATGTTTCCAACCTGTTTATTTCCCAGGGTAGAAATTACCTCGGTCTTGTTGGAAGGATTGATTTGGCAGAGCTCTGCAGTTCCCAGCTGGTAGTGCCTTCCTGTGACAGCAGGGACCAAACCCTTCCTTTCCTTAGGGAAACTTGAAAACTTAGCTTGGAATACTCCCTCTCTCTCTCTCACTCTTTCTCTCTCTGTCTCTCACTCTCTCTCTTTGTCTCCCCCACCTCCACACTCTCTCCCTCCCTCTCTCTCCCCCTTCCCTCTCCTCCCCTTCTACCTCCTCCCCTCTCTCTTTCCCTCTTCCCTCCCTCCTTTTCCCTCTCCTCCTCCTTCCCTTCCTCTTGAGTTTAGACAGGGATCAGTCCTCTGTCACTCAGGGAACCATATACTCGGTGCCAGAATCAAGCTGGAGTCAGTTGTGTGGATGGCCTTAACCCCTCTACTGTCTCTCTGGCCAACATTCTACAATCTTAAGGTGGGAAAACCAAATTGGTTTTCCTAACTTTTAAAACATTTTCTTGGAATAATTTGTGCCTCTTCGTAGGATGATAGTTGGGTATTCCAACAGTGGTAATGAAATGCTATTTCTACTGTCGTGCTATTAAAAAAATCCATACTTACCACTTTGGGACCTTTTCTTTTTCTGCAGCCATTACTTATTAATAATGATACTTTAAAAAGATACAGGAGATTCAGATTATCTGTAAGCAGCCGATATTCTGAAATAATTTTCACATACCTTCTAAATTCACTGATTGTGCTGTTTTGCGACTCCATCTTCCTTAAATGCTTTTTGGGGCGGATGGTTGTTTTAGGGAAAGTGGGGATGTGTGATGGTATGCCTTTTGGAGCACATTTGTTTTAAATAATTCACAGATGCAGAGGGTTTGTGGAATGGTAATGGAGTTTTGAATTGAAGTCCTCAAGGCTCTGCTGGGATTTAAAGAAGGTTCCAGATGCAAGCGTGGGTTTGAGCAGCAGTTTGTTTCATTGTTGTTTCATTTAGCAAGGACAGTAGATTAAATTACCTAACAAGTAATTCAGCATTTGGAAAATTTCAGGTTTTTACATGGTGGTGGTCCAGGTATTTCATACCTTTCAACTTTCCATCTGGGCCCACCATTTTCAGTCCCCCCAAATGATTATTCACATCACCTCAGGGCACGGCCGCTGAGGAGGTCTCCCCATGGATTTCCCCCACAAACAGCTTTCCTGGAACTCATGAGCAAACTTCCTCTCTTCTTCACCCACCGGAGAATCAAACCGACGCCCCTGGTTGGCTGTGGCAGGAGGGAGGGATGAGCTGTGGTTAATCTTGACAGAAACAAATGTCCCCGGACAGAGAGTGGAAGCACAGTGAGAGCTGGAGAGGAGAAATGCAGTGAGACATTTTTCTAGAAAGGAGCAGTGGATGTTGGAGCGATAATGATGATGCTCACCACAGCTCATTTCCTCAGTTGTAAAATAAAGAGAATAACGGCATCTAATAGGATTATTGTGACGATCTAATTGGTTACTCTGGGTAGAGCACCTAAGAGTCAGTGCAGGCACATTACCAATACATGACCACAATAATCTACTGCTCCCATCATAAAGATTGAATTAAAAGGGGAGAGGTGACAACTTTCGGGAATGACTTGACTGCATGGTTGCTTAACAGTGCTGTTCTGAGTGGGACGCTCAAGCATCACTGGGCTTTGATCATTTTGCTTTCTTGTTTGTTTGCTTGGGGGACTGGGATCATTTTGGGACTAACTAGTCATCAGGCATGCTGAGCTCTAAGCATTTGGGTTTTCAGGGATGGCATGGTCACCGGAAGTGTGGCCTTCAGATAGGAAGTCGGAGGAGCAGAGCAGAGTTGAAAACTGCATGGTAGGTGTTAATTAGGCTGTAAACTTTATTGGGGTTCACTCTCCTGGACAAAACCTTCCCACACACATGTGGGCAGAGCGACTCTGTCTCCCATCATCTGGGGACCCGACACAGCTCTGTTCGCTGGGTTGTTTTATGAGGGAAGATTAAAGCAATTGGACGATTGTAAGCCATAGCTGGGCTGCATGACAGATGTGAGGGGCCGGTGGGGTTAGAGCTCAAAAGTAGATAATAGTCTCCACATGCCTGAAAGTTTTGAGGAATGGAAGAGGAAGCTCATATCTGGGGGCCAGTGCCAAAAGGAGATGACAAGGAGAAAGTTACGTTAATTAAAACAATTAAAATACACTCATCCCAATATGAAAAGCTATTACCTAGTTGGTTTTCCAATGCTATTATTTAGTCCTTTACTCACCATCACTTGTAACATACCCACTGATGAACAACCTTTATGTTACTATAAAACTCACGGTCCTCTATGTTTACAATTTTCTCGTGCCTTGACTTACCTCTTCAAAGCTGACGTGGCATTGAAAGTGAAGTTGGTCTGGAAGGTCTATAGTGAACTGTCCTCTCACCCACATCCTTTGAGAGCTGATTTTGTTTTCCTGATTAGTTATAGATTCCTGTCAGGGATGATGTCATTCTCATCTTTCTAGCTTTGCTCTTTAGCAGACTACCTGAGAGGAAGGACTTCCTCTGTAAATGTTTGCTGAGTAGATGTTGAACTAAGTATATTTAAGGGTAAGAAGATGCTGACTTTGTATTCAACTAACATTTTTAGTGTTTCATTCTTAATTCCTGTTCAACTAAACATGCATGTACAACTTCTTGGAGACAGAATGTGGTGATGCATATTTTCTAAAGGATTCTTCAGGATTGACTCATGGTAAGAAATTGTCCTAGGGTGTGGGCTTGGAATAAACTTTGACAGAGATCCCATTTGTGTGAGTTCTAATACTAAAAATACTAAAAATTCTGATTGAATTTGCTTTTACATAAGGGGGACAGCAAGTTTTTTTTTTTTTTATGAATAAGCCACATATCAACTGTTTTTGGTATGGTGATCCCTGTGGTTCTCTGTTCTGATTGTTCAGTTCTGCTTTTGTAGCATGAAAACAGATAATCTATAAATGAATGAGTGTGGCTCAGTTCCAGTAAAGCTGTTTATGCACAGTGAAATCTGAATTTTATAAATTTTTTTTCTGATTTTTTTTCTAACCATTAAAACAGATGATGAAAAATCATTGTTAGCTTGCAAGCTGTACCCAAATCTGCAGCAGACCAGATCTGTCGAGAGTCTGCATTTCGTAGACCTCTGATGTACTCCAGGGTCATCTACTAAAGCTTGCTGTAGGCAGATGAAACAATTTCTGTAAAGAGTATAATTTTCAAAACTCCAGGGTAGGCTGAAGAATGGCCTGGCTGATGCCATGTGCGCATCCCCAGTTAGTGGTCCTGCTTCCACTGATTCTTGTTTGTTCTCTCTGCCCTTAGGAGCAGGTATCCCATGTAAAAACAGGATGCTGGCTCTTCCTTTCTTGTAGTCAGGGTTCTAGTCCCTGGGAATGAACAAGACATTCAAGACATCGGTCAGTTATGTGTTTAGGTTCTGTTGGTTTCTGAGGTGTGTTTTTTTATTTTATATTTTTTTCTGAAAAGCATCGAAATAGGACTCCTTCTGAAGTGTATCCGTTTGTCTGGAGACCATGAGCTATCTGAAGTTGCTGTTGGACAGCTGGAAGATGACTGATGAGGGAGGACTCAGTACTTAGCAGAACATGCATATTGGGGCGAGTTTCCATTCCTGCTGACTGGGATGCCACAGGATTCCAGTTGTTCCCTTAAAATGGCCCACTAGAATGATCCTCTAGCATCTTGGCTCCACTCTGACTTTCTGCTTTTATAGAGTGGTAGATATACAGGAAAGGTTTTTGGAGGAAGGAAAAAAAATATCTCAAATGGGATTGGATTTTTAAACTCAGAACCGTTTTTCTCATATTATTTATAATGTTGGTTTAATTTACCCTGATCTTGTTTGAGCCATAGAATCCATGATGGTTTCTCCCAACTACAATAGTTCTTCATTGTTTAAAAATTAAAAATAAAAAATCTTCCTTCTCTATAACTCCATATATAGGGAGAAGAATCTGACTCTTAAGCATAGATTAAGGGGCTCTTCTTTGTTTAGGGAATACTGTGGGCTGATTTTTACTAAAACAATGACTTACTTTGAGCATAATTAATAGGCCCTTATTTAATATTATATTTATTTTTAGTTATTACTCTTATTTTTGTCCCCTTGCTCTATGTTTCTGTGATCATTTCTGACCCCAGTGGGAATCATCAAGCCCCTCTATCAGATTGATGGAAGTTGCTGAGGGATAGGATGGAATTGACCCCGAGGCTGGCAGGAGCCGTTTTTTTCTTCTGTTCTAGCCACTTTCACTTAGGTGTGGTGTTGTGATATTTTGACAAAGGTTCATTGTGGCAGGCACTTAAATAAACAGGAACTGGACTCATACCCCATTTCCAGGGAAAATGGGAACAGCAGGCATTATCTGATGTAATTAAACTGTGTTGAACCCTGAACAAAGTACTCCGTGTAAATCCCCATTTGGCCTTTACAACCAGCCGGCTCAGAACTGGGTATGTGAATCACCTGCTGGTGTGAAAGTCAGTGGCCTCACCAAGGACATGTTGTAGATTTTATCAGAGCCTAGGAGAGATTTCCTTGAGGCATTTAAGAACAAGACTCAGATGCCACCCAGTCTTTCTTCTCCAACCCCAGTTGTCCTTTCAGATTTTCATTTTCCATCTGGGATTGATATGGGTCTTACAAAAGGTTTTCGGTAAATTCCTTAGTACCGTGTTTCCAAATAGCAAATGCCCAAGAAGGAGTGACTTAACTAGTCTTTCCTCTTCAAATCATGCCTCCCAAAGTCATAATTAGCCAGCATAGCGGCTTGCCTAGACTGAAATCCTTACCCTATAATCTAGTTCTTATTTTATATTGTTGCAGATGCTCCATATTACTACTTATATATGTGTCTGTGTGTATATATGTATATTGTGTATATGTATATATGTCTATATAGTTGAACCTTAATCTCTATTCATTTATTTTGTAGGATTTGGGAGACCTTGGGGAAGATTTAGGTGCCACGACCAAGGAGAGCTCAGGGGCTATTCCTGGCTCTGTATGGAAGAGTGACCCTTGGTGGTGCTCAGGGGACCCCATGTGATGACAGAATTCTAGCCAGGGTTATTCACATGCAAGGCAAGCACCTTAACATCTGTACTGTTTCTCTGGTTCATGTTTTGTAATTTTTCTCAAAGATTCATCAGTAAAACTGAAAATGACTCTCAGTATTTAGATTTTTGTCCCTTTGTACTTCTCTCACTCTCTCTCACACTCTCTCTCTCTCTCTCTCTCACACTCTCTCTCTCTCTCTCTCTCTCTCACACACACACACACACACACACATTTTTTTTCAAGGCACAGACTTGAATGAATTAGATTTATCTCCTTCTTCTTTGATCCTTTATGATTTTTCTAGTGCTCTCAATTATTACTAAGCCTGCGTGTGAACTTTGGAAAATGGCTATTTGTGAGTTAGCTTATATGTTCTAGCAAGTGTCAGCTGCCCTTTCTTTTACCACATCGTTCTTCAGAGAACAATCTTAAAAATGAATTGCAGACATTTTTAAAGATATGCGGGACTAGAAAATTGTTTGGGAATTTGCAGAATCATCTGATTCTGAGGGTGAGAGTGATAATGAGAGTTAAGATATTTGGATGCATTAACCTATCTTAAATATACTCAACAAAGAATATCAGCATCATTAGACAACATTTAAAATTCAGGCCTATTTGCCCTTACGGTTCCAAGTTGGAATAGAGTTGTCTTCCACTGGGGAATAATTTGTCTCTATTAATTGAGAACAAATGTGCTTGGGTGTTTTAATTACACAGTAAATTAGGAGAATTTAAGATGCAGAATATGTGAAAGCCAAGAATTCAAAACCAACAACTCAGAAATGTAAGTAGATAGACAGGGGGAAATATTTCAGCATAGGAGTGCAAGTAAAACCTGAGATAAATGAAGGAGTGGGGGGTGGGAGGGAAATAAGACAAATTACTAGGGTTTTCTTAAAACTCCCTTCAAGCGGAATAATTCTAATTTATGGTGCAAAGCCATTGTTGCCTGTATTGGCAGGTGGGAGAAACAGTATTCATAGGGTTCCTCCTATCTGTGTGGCTAAAACAAGCGGCTTCTTAGGCATGCATGGGAGTTTAAACTTTGCAGAGAACTCACCCAGCAGGGAATCTGTCTAGGTCCATGCAGCCTGCAGTCTATGCTATACTCTAGTAATAAGCTCATGGGGAAGGGGGCGGCATTCTAGAGCTTAAGTTCTCATAGCATTCCAAGATTCTGAAATGTCGGGATTCCAACTTGCTGTTTGAGCAATGTGGACGTTTGTTGACTATGTTCACTGTCATTTCTAATGTACTTAAATAACCTTACCGTAAATGATTCTGCCTTTCCTTTCTTCTTAAGGCAAGGCCAGTTAAAGTGAATTCCGCTCTCCCACCCCTACTTGTGGCCTCCAGAAAGCTTTCAGCCCTCTGGGTACTTTCTGGATTGACCAGCTTGTTTGTCACTGGTTCTGGACACCTTTCTCTGTCTGCTCCTCCCCTTTAGTTGTCTTTCTCTTTGGGGGTTACACCCGGTTATGTTCAGGGAGCCCTCCTGGTGGGGCGTGAACCCTGTTGTGCTGCATGCAAAGCAAGCACTTAAACCTCTGCATCATCTTTCTGATCCTCTGTTCCTTTTTGTAATCGTTCTTTCTTTCTTTCTTTCTTTCTTTCTTTCTTTCTTTCTTTCTTTCTTTCTTTCTTTCTTTCTTTCTTTCTTTCTTTCTTTCTTTCTTTCTTTCTTTCTTTCTTTCTTTCTTTCTTCCTTCCTTCCTTCCTTCCTTTTTTTTGCCTTTTGCATCATACCTGGCGATACATAGGGGTTAACTCCTGGCTCTGCACTCAGGAATAACTCCTGGCAGTGCTCAGGGGACCATGTGGGATGCTGGAAATCGAACTTGGGTCAGCCGCGTGCAAGGCAAACGCCCTATCCACTGTGCTATTGCTCCAGCTCCCTTTTTGTAATTTTTTCAGGACATGAACATTTATTGATTTGCCTTACATTCTTTTGGGAAGCAGATGGGTATAGATAAATCCCTTGACCTCCCCAGGATCTTGCTGTTGCCTGACTGATAACAGAGGGAGGGAGGCCGGGAATGTGGGTATTATTGCCCTGACCATGACCGGGCTCTGGAAAATGGGAAAATGGTATTTGTTCTACTGATGGTGGCTGGAAAAAGTCTCTTGCAAATGAGAGGCCCCTGGAGGGAGGAATAGGAATAGTGAAACCAAGATCCTTTCTGCTTTCCTGGAACTTTAGGCTAATTCCTGAGATGTAATTACCTACGCTTTGTTCTGCTTTTAGAGCTTTGTCCCAGCATTTCACCTGGTGCCTTTACCTTCACCCTAGCCCAGTAGACTTCCACCTTCACCCCAGTAAAAATGCTCTGAGGGGAGGAATTGTGCTCTGTCTACTCATGAGGTCATTGTCCTATGGGTCATGCTTCCCAGACCCAAGGCTGCCTCCTTGCACGTTACCAGTGTTCTGCCTTTCTACTAAGGAACTCAGTATTGCCCGTAGGGGCCTCTATGGGAGCCTCCAGGAGAAGTGTGGACATTTTCTGTGTTTTCTCTCTAAGACAATTTTCTCTTTCCCTCCTTGTAGTTTGTTCCTTTTGGGGCCACACCTGGTGGTGCTCAGGGCTCTGTGCTCAACAATCCTCCTGGCAGGCTCTGGGGGGCATATGGGGTGCTGGAGATTGAACCCGGGTTCAATGCAAGGCCAGAACCCCACCCACTGTACTGTCATTCTGGCCCCATTTGCTCTTCCCCCATTTGAGAGAGAAATGTTCTTTTTAAAATAGAGGTGATTGGGTTTCATTCATAATGATCCCTGAAAATTATAAAGTGTAGTTAGTTGTCTGTGGCTCATGTACAAATTACCATATAAATGAAAGAAATGAAAAGAAAAGGGTGACTAGATTTATATGCCAAGCTTAATCAATGTGTTTGAGCCTCAGCTACATAACGAGTTCTCTAGGTCCCCCAAAGATGCAAATTTCCCCCTTGGTGACTGGGATATAAACATATTTACCCACAAAAGTGGCTTATTTCCTAGTTTATGTGGATTAACCACATCTGTGTGTAATCATCCTGCCCTTTCCTCTCCCTCAAATCCTAAAAGGAATTAATAACTTATTGTGGTCCCTTTAAACAAGACCAAACAGATCTCTGCTTAAAGCTTAGGAGGTTCCTTTATAACAGTTCTTGGCACAGGTAGCCCATATACTTCTCAAAAATAAGGTCCATAAATGTCACGAAACCGGCCTCAAAGCCCTCCATGGTTTTCTCTGAAACGCTGCTGGCGCAGTTGTAGAAGGAGGAAGTGCTCTCAGCCCCCGGGGTACGGAGGAAGGTAGAAAATTTCTCACGGCCACACCAGGGGTGGGTAAGGCCTGGTGTCAGAGTGCACATGGAAATGTCACAAGTGAATAATGAAGAGAAACACTCCACCTCCTGGCTTCCCCCAATCAGTGCCTCTTGTTTGCCAAAAAACAAGCCGCAAGCCCACCCCTGGCCCTTTTCCCAGCCATTGTAACCCACCGACAAAGCCTCTGGTCTGCTTTCCATCGGATCCATCGGATCCCCAAAGACGTGCCGACCGACACCCTTGGCCAGGACTGGGCAGGCCCCGGCCTGTCTCTTCCTTCCCTCTGTGGGACCGGCTTTGGGAACAGGCAGGAGGGTGCTGGGTTCAGCACTTGCCAGCATCTCCTTCGGGCGTTCCTCTGTGTGCTCAGGGCTCTGTGTTGATTGGCTCTTGCTCGGGGCACTGCACTAAAGCGAAAAACTATTATTTAGGCTTAAGGCTCAAGGGCAAGCAGAGGGGAGAGAGTCAAATGTGCACGAACAAGTCTGGCTTCCAGTGGACACATGCTAAACCCCGGTCACCATTTTTAAGCATTTGTTTCTTCAGGCCTGCGGATCTTAGCAAGGCAAGTATGTCAGATCTTCTGTAACCCTAGGAGAGTGCTTCCTGGACTCAGTGACTCTGCCCTCCTCTGGGGCAGGGGTTGCTGCTGGTGGAGAGATAGTAACACTGTAGCACTGTCGTCCTGTTGTTCATCCATTTGCTTAAGTGGACACCAGTAACATCTCATTACGAGACTCGTTGTTACTGTTTTTGGCATCTCAAATATGCCATGGGTAGCTTGCCAGGCTCTGCTCTGCCATGTGGGTGGGATACTCTAGGTAGCTTGCCGGGCTCTCTGAGAGGGACGGAGGAATTGTACCCGGGTCGGCCATGTGCAAGGCAAACGCCCTACCCGCTGTGCTATATCGCTCTAGTGCGGAGAGACAGTAGCCACAGGATAAGGTGCATTTCACCAGAAAGGGATGTTGAGAAATTTTTTTCTTTTGGAGAAAGGTCAAATAAGTTTGGGAATCTCTGCTGTAGAACCTCACGGGGTAGTTCGGCTTCTTAAACCCCCAAAGAGAAAGAGGGAATGTGCTTGCCACAGAGATGGGAAGGGGTGGGGGTGGCGGGAGGAATACTGGGAGCATTAGTGGTGGAGAATGGGCACTGGTGGAGGGATAGGTACTCCAACATTGTATGACTGAAACGTAATCACAAAAGTTTGGAAGTTTGTAACTGTTTCTCACGGTGATTCATTTAAAAAATAATAACAGAAAAGAAAAAGCGGAGACTGAGGCATGCAAGTGGATTGAACTTGTCTCCTCTGCCCCAAAAGTCACTGAGTCTCACTCAACTTGGGATAGGCTTTAGTTTCTAAGTGCTGAAAGGGATCTCTAGGGAGGGAATGGCCTGAGTGTCTGTGTTGGGGAAGGATAACGGGTTGGGAGCTAGGCTGACTCTAGTCTTTGCCAGTTTGCTAGGAGTGTGATCTTACTCCTCATCCTCTTTTTGCCTCACTTTCCTAGTCAATAAAGTGGGGGCAGTAAATAAGGTCATCAGTTTTCATAGCACCACTCCTAGGCTGGATTCACAAAGACTCTGTAAGCAAGAGCCATACTTTCATTGTTTAAGCAGATCAATACTTCTTTGAATTTCAAGGGTAGGTTAAAAAATTTTAAAGTCGTGGCAGTAATAAGAAATCACCCATTCTTTAATGTATATATTCGTCCTTCGTAAGCAGTCCCATATGACTGGAGTTGTTCTAAGTCAGTAGTTCCATCTTAAAACCTGTCTTTGTTGTCATTTTTAAGTAGCATCTCTGCATAGTTTAATTGTAGCAGGGAGAAACTGTCCTGGAACATGGCTTTTCACTTCACATTTGCCAAGTGATATGAAAATGCCAAATCAATAGCTCTAAGAGTGGTAAGTGCCCGAGTAAGTGGTAAGTTTCTCTGGCTTGGCCACCTGGGCCACCTTCCCCGCCCCCATTTCCCTTAATGAGTAGACGTTAGATGTAGGGGGAGTTCAGTAGAGAAAATGCGCCATACTACCCTGTTCATCCATAAGTACAGTTCTGAAAAATGTTCCCGGACTCAAATAGCCAGTAGATACAGTGGCAGCTCCCTGGGGAAGGGACAGTGGTGACAAACCAATTAGCTTGGTGATTTTTTCGAGGTGTGTACTAGGAGCCTTACCATAGCTTCTCCCTGCAACCAGAGCAGGAATGCTGTGGTTGTAAGGCCCACAGGCCCAGCTGACTATCTAAACAAAGATGGGAGATCTTGAACTTTGTTATCTTTACATAGGCAATTACCAATTCAGAATAAAGATTATTATATGTAATATGTGCCAGTGGTGAATCGACACTATACCTGTAGTAATGTATTTTGGTTATCTTTAAGCTGGTAATTCCATCCTGCAGTTATAACTGTTGATTTGATCTCTGGAACCATGAATGCCTGGGTTGTCTCTTCATAGTGCATTTAAAAAATGGATTTTTAAAAAATCCCTTTATTTTTGTATGTTTATGTTGCATTGGCCAGGCACAAGGAGTAGGAGGGACTGTTAGTTAGGGGTACCATTCTTGTGTGTGGTTTTGCTCATTGCATCTGACAATGGTGTGACCAGAAATCACTTGTAGCCTCAGGATTTCAGGCAGCAACGTTTGACAGGATGTAAGCAGCTCATGTGAGCAGCACAGGGGATCAAACTGGTGACCGTTACGCCTGCAAGGCAGGAGATTTAGTCACTGGGCCATCCCCCAATTTGCCACATACAAATTCTTCTACATATCCAGTCTTCCTGTTATCCCTCCAACAAGCTCCCATTCTAGTAAACATCCTTCTATAAACATAATTTGTGAGTGTGATTATGTAGTATGACGAAGCATGGATGAACTATATTTATCAAAGTAGTTATTGGTCATTTGGTGTTTGCATTGTTGTAATCAATGTGGTTATTAAGAAAGATAGCCATTTCCTTACACACCTCGTTGGGTATTTCGTCTCCATAAAAGACTTTCAGTCACTTTCTTACTGATCATCTATTAGAACCTACTTATTCCGACCCTTACTGATACCAATTATCTTATGAAAAAAAAAAATCTTGCCAATTTGTTAGACCCAAAAAGCACCTTGCTTTAATTTGTATGTTTGTGATCACTAGTGAGGTTGCAAATCTCTTCATGTATTGACAGTATGCTTTCTTTTCCTTTTGTGGTATGCCTGCCGGTGACCTTTGCTCAATTTTCTATTATGATGACTCTATTTTTCTTAATGAGAACTCTACCTATTTAATCTTTAGCTCATTATTGGTCATAAAACCTGGCAGGAATTTCTAATGATTAGAAGGTGATCTTCTAGGAGTGAGGCTACCCCGGGCACCAGGTGGTCATCTGTAAACAAGAGAAAGCTATGGGGGGTGGGGAGGTGTCCCTCCATCTGTGCACAAGGTCACAGAGAGGTTGGAAAGGAGGGCTGGAAACTTCGTGGTTTGACTCAGCCTCAAGTTGAATTGGAAGAGGTGAATATTTCGGGTTACTGGACCCCTCTTTCTCCATGTTACGATGAATGATTTTGGACATTTCTGAAACTAACTAAGCAGTTGAAGGGGATGGAAGCTAGTGTGAGCAATGACTAGAATGGATTATAGGCTTAGTGACAGGCAGAGGTAGTGAATAGTGACATCGATGTCATTCCCAGGTGTGGGTGAAGGGGCAGGAGATGGGGATTGCTTGGCAGAGTTTGCATCTTGGCCTGAGGTTGTGATTTCACCCTCAGATTTTCTTAAGCAGAGTGGTCACTTGAAGAAAAATGACAGTGAGTTTTGAGTTAGAAGCCTTGTGAAGGGCCTGTTCTTGATCACAAGAGGATTTAGTATGAGGGTGTGAACTGTGTAAGAACAAGGTGTCCTTTAGTCTAAACTCTAGGAGACAAGTATGGGCTTAGAACTGAAAGTGCTCATTTACCTTTGGTCCTTTCTGTACTGTGCCCTGCAAAAGACGTTGGTTTGTTGTGTAGCAAATAGTTGGCCAGGCATGTTTGTTTCTTCAGGTGCCATATGGGTATCCAGTCTCTTTATCTGCCTTCAGTTCTCTTAGCCTGGAATTTGCCCACACCACCAACTTTTTGTTTTGTTTTCTTTCATTTTGTTTTTGGGTCACACTTGGTAGTGCCCAGGGATCATTCCTGGCTCTGTGCTTAGGAATTGTTCCTGGTGGTATTCCAGTGATGGTCTGGGATGCTGGGGACCAAACCTCGGTTGGCTGTGTGCAAGGCAAGCACTCTACCTGCAATACTTTCTAGCCCTCCAATTACACCTTTTGTTGTCGTTGTTGTTGTTTGTTTTGGACCACACCCAGCAATGCTCAGGGATTGAGTAATTCCTGGCTCTGTGTTCAGGAATTACTACTAACAGGCTTGGGAGACCATATGAGATACCAGGGATCAAACCTGGGTCAGCTGTGTGCAAGGAAGTGCCTTTCCTGGTGTACTGTCTCTCTAGCCCCAACCACCAACTTGTGAAAGGATGTATCTAGCCTAAGCTTCCCAATCCTCTTCCACCTTACACTGTCAGAAATAGGTGCCAAATCCCAGTTTCCACATTTTGAAATTAATGACTTTGATTTCCTCTCCTCTTCTTAAACGTCCTCATGGACCTTGCACTCTCTACCTAAAAACCACCAACGTCTTATCTGAGCATCTGGTCGACCACCTGGGCTCAGTGGATGCCCATGTTCATGCACATACTTAAATACAACAGTCTGTCTTCTGGTTGCTCTTCTCACTCTTGCGTACTTTTCCTAGGTAGGGTTTGTCCTAGTACAGGGCCTGAGCTGGGGAGTCTACTTACAGGTGATTTATTAAAGGATTTCTTTTTATTGGAGCCACTAAAGACAACAGGGCAGGGCAAGGAACTGGGCGAAGGTGTGGGTTCAAGTTGAAGCAGCTAGGTTGTATGTTACTAGGCAGTATGAATGACCCAACTAAATGTTGCCATCTTGAGACTAGAAAGCCAGTTTTTATTTTTTATTTTAATGTTGGCTTTTGGACTACACTCAGCCATGCTCCAGGCTCTGTGTTCAGGAATTACTTCTGCTGGGGCTTAGGGGACCATAGTGCAGTGCCGGGGATTTGAACCCATGTTGACTGCATGCAAAACAAGTAGCCTGCTGACACCTGCTGCCTGCATGGTCTGGGTTCCTGGGAGAGGAGTTGAAACAAACATTTCTTTTTCAGATGATGTTTTACCACTAAGAATCTGGCAGGTGGGAAGGCCTGGCTCATGTCATTGAGTGTCATGGCTCATCAGGATAGCTGTGACAGTTGTTCAGAGGATAGTTGAGACATCTTAGACTCCAAATATTACTGATGATTGAGCAGAACTGCTGCTTCATAGGTTGATTTTTGAACTACGTTTTGAACATTGCCATTTAATACTGGTCAAATTGAAATATCCATTTACTCATTTAATAGTCTTTTATTCCTTCTTGTCTGTTTAGTGCTGGATGAAATGGGGCGATGGATAAGATGCAGTTTTTGCCAGTGAGAATTTAATAATCCAGGGAAGTAGATGGGATCATAGTATATAAACATTTGATAATAAACAAATGAATAATGGGATTTGCCCCCAAATCAGGAGTGTGTATAGAACATTGGCTGGGAAGTTAGTTTTGAAATTAGTTATGAAGTTCAGAGGTCCTGAAATCAAATCTCAACTTTGATGTTAAATAATTATAGGACTTTGAGCAAGCTGTCTTACTTTCTAGGCTTCACTATATTTTTAATGTACTCGGTATGTCAAAAACAGTAATAACAAGTCTCACAATGGCGACGTTAATGGTGCCCGCTCAAGCAAATCCATGAATAACAGCAGGACAGTGCCACAGTACAGGACAATCTGTTGTAATAATACGCGTTAGCTGTTATGAGTGTTACTGTTGTAGGCAGTTCCTCCAAAAGTAATTCTTAATAGGTATTTAAGGGAATCCTTGAATTTTCTTGGAAAAGAGAGTCTTCTCAGGAAGAAACAGTATTAAGAAGTTAGGAGAACAGTGTATTTGGAATTTGTATTTGTAAGACAGCAAGTGATCTGATCTGAATTTGGGCTGTGTGAATGAATGAATGCTTGCAGGGTGTTTGTGGCAATTAAAACTTATTATAAAGATAGGATAGTACAGTGGGTGGGGCATTTGCCTTGCACGTGGTCAACCTGGGTTCAATTGCTCTGTCCCTCTCGGAGAGCCCAGCAGGCTACCAAGAGTATCCTGCCTGCACGGCAGAGCCTGGCACACTACCCGAGGCATATTCGATATGCCAAAAACAGTAACAACAAGTCTCACAATGGAGACATTACTGGTGCCCGCTTGAGCAAATAGATGAAAAACGGGACAACAGTGCTACAGTGCAGTGCATAAAGATAGGATAGGTTTATTATCTAGCAGATAATAAGTTTTTCACCAATTTCTTTGATCATATGCTGTGAATTGCTTTGTTGAGTTCATGTTAGTATGTCAAAGGATGCTAGTGGGCATTGGGTCTAAATTTCTGTAAATTAACTTTATTGTCAAGTAAAAATAATTAGGAATGTACCTCTTTTAGCAGAGAGCTGATTTGCAGAAATTGGCCTCCTTACTATTCCCTGTACCAGCAGTAGGCCACATGGGGTGACTGCGCACCAGAAATGGGATGTTTTGATTAAGAAACTAAGGTAATTCTGTTGAACTTTAAGTTGCTCCATATGCCTACGAATTTTCCTCCTGGATAGCTCCACCCTCTAGAACTTAACTTAGGATACTCCTAGGGGGAACAGGGAGATGTAGGTATTGAGTTTGAATTGGCGAGGTACAAGAGAGCATTTCCCTTTGAGACTTTAGTTTTGCAATTCCAGAAGGACCACAAAACTAGCTGTTTATTTTGATCCCTATTGTCTTGGAGAATATTCAGGAAATCACTGACTAGAGTAAGCGGTGTTTGAATAGAGGGCCTTGAGAAATACCAGACTGGTGACTGAGCCACAGGAAGCAATTGTCATAATCATGCTCTGTTAATAAACTATAGACAGTAAGCCAGTGTGTGTACACATGCACACACACTCACACACACACACACACACACACACACACACACACACACACATTCTCTCTCTGAATCCAGTGCTCACTTTGGCATATAGTGCCAAAGAGTTATTTTTCTCCCTAGCTCAGATTTAAAACAAATGAAAAATGCTCTGAAGGCCATTGAGTACAAGGAAAATCTTACAGCCTTGATTGTGCGTGAACAGCTAATGAGGAAGCCGATTGACAAGAGCTAGCTTTGTGTCCTGGCTCCTGGCCACCAGCCAGTTTATTTGCTTGCTGGGACGACTATATTCAGGCTGGCTGAGTTGAGCAACAGGGAGGGAGGGAGGGGACCGTATGAAGAAACAGACTTCATAAATCAGAACGATTCAGCAAGATTCCATTTGAATTGAATCCGGGCCAGAGGCTTGAGCGCCATAGAGTGTCTGCATGGAAGCTGACATTTTAATGATTTGATTAGTTTAGGAAGAATATTTTTATGGGTTCTGTCGTCGGTTAAATTAAGTACTGAGTGAAGTTGTTCCATTATGATGAACTTCCACTGCCTACGTCAGTTGTGTACAAGTTGTCTGTGCAGTGATTTCAGCCCAAGACCCTAAGGGTAATCTTCGCACAATCCTCTTAAAGAAGCACTGGTTAATGACTAAAGCTGTTAATCATATTAAATGCATGGAGTCGCTCTGGGGGTAAAAAAAAAAAAATGCCAAACAAGCATAAATTTTAAAAGGTTTTTGAATTAGCTGAATGGGATGTTTGGGGGGGGCTTTTGCGCAGGGGGGGACTATATAGTGGGGAGAGGAGGAGAGGAGGAAGGATAGTAATCATACCTCAGTAATGTCAGATTTAATAAGTTCTCTATTTTCCCCTCCTGTGGTAGCCACTGAATTAAATGGGTATATCAGAATGCTTTGGGCAATTTTTAATAGCGTAACTCCAAAGAGTTGAGAAATAAGGAAAACATACTACCTTGCAGCTAAAGAATTGAGGATGTGTAGTCAGTCTGAAAGCAGTCCATCTTGTTGATGTGCTTAATTTATAAATCAGAAGTGCAGGTGGTGGCCTTCTGGATCATTCCTTTTGTTTTGGTTTTAGGGATATTTAAGTTGGAGCTATGAAAATGTCACTGCTCATCTTCCGTGACCATTGGAAGTTGACTTGATTAACCAATCCCAGCTAGCTGCGTAGGTAGATGACAGGGATTCGGAGGGTCTAGATTTGTGAACTGCTGGAGTCCAAGATTCAGCACCTCCTCCAGCTGCACCTAATCAGAAGCCAACCAGGGAGATTCCAGTCCAGATGCTTTTTGTCTGTGATGAGATCTCTTATTTTGCATATAGTATCATACCCCAACTCCCTCCAGCAACCGCTCTTTCTCTGTTCATTGGCACATTCCATCTCGGTGGAATTAGGTTGCCCAGTCCAAATGCCTTTCTCCTTGAGCAAATTTGGGGGCCCCGGTTTTCAAATAAGGCAACATTTTCAAGCTTGTCAGGTAGGTGTACCATCACTGAGTAAAGAAAGAAGCAGCCCTTCTTCCATCCGCCCTTCTGATGACTAGAGGAAGATGTTATAAATGTGACTTCATTTCCCTCTGTCTGGTGTTCTTATGGAAATCAGAAACAGGGAGCTCAGAACTCCATGGAAACAGTGGTTTTCAAATGCTGCTCCACAGGCCAGGGCCTTTCTGCAGAAATTTCCTGCCGGTCCTTGACAAAAGTTACCATCGCTCAACACATGGCTGGCCTGGATCATGCAGCCTGAGTAGTAGCTTTTGCGTGGACTGGTAGGAAATTTCTGCAGACCCATATTGATTTGTAGGTTGGCAGTTGAAACCCACTGCTCGGGAGGTAGTTTTTCATTACATAGTTTACCTGACCTAAAACTTAGAACCTGGTGGGTTTTTTTTCCCTTCCCTTCCTCTTCCTCCCCTTATTTTTAAGAAAATTTGGGCGATGGCTGGTAATTTGTGGGGCAGGGGTTATTTCTGGCTCTACACCCAGGGTTCACTCCTAGAAATGTTTAGGGGATCAAATGGTGGTACCAGAAATTGAACCCAGGTTGACCACATGCAACACATATGCCCTAACCACTCTACTATCGCACCAGACCCAGAAACTTATGTTTTGATAATCCAGATTCCCCTTCCACTTGTGCTTTTCTGAGTGACTCAGCTATGATAAGGGTCCCAAGTGTTTAAAACGGGAACTAAACTACAAAAATACAAATTTGCATTGAGATATTCAGCAAAGTAGAAGTTGGGTGCCTGTGAATTATAACAGTGAGAGGTGAGTAAGCAGGATTTTGTGCAGAAAAAAAGATTGGGTTGGAGAGATGGGATAGCAGATGAGTAGAAATGAGGGAACCGCACTATAGTAATGCAGCAAGGATTCTTTTCCCAGTGGTTCTTGCTTGTTTTTATGTCAACTACTGTTTGATGGCAGGCCTCCTTCCGAACAGTGTTTGTGGCCCACCAGGGATGGACCTGGTGAATCTGGGGATCAGATTCTGGTCTTCCACATGCAAGACTTGCACTCCAGCTCTTTGAGTTCTCATCCCGGCTTTGTCGGCCTCTTTTTCACCCCGTCCGCCTTGCAGTTCTCCCTGCAGCCCTAGAAGGTTGACAGTTCCTTGAGTTTGGGGGAAAGGAAGCAAAGTGAAGAGAGGGCAGTACATTATAGAACCCAGACCTGTTTTCATCAGGGGCTCCCGTGCTGCCCTGCAGCTCTGCCCCGCCTAGACTGTTCAGCTGAATTCCAGAGATTTCCTTGGAAAACGTCTGTCTGGGAACAAAGGAGGGAGTGATGACCTGGTGCTACCCAGCCTTTGTTCCTAATGGGCTGCCTGTCTTTAGCTTTACTGTGCCATTTGCTTGGAGGAAAGATTCTGTGCTTTCAGAGATGATCCAGAGAAGTCTGCAGCCTGCTGTTTGAAACCACACAGGGTTTGATGTGTGGTTTCAGATGCCCCTGTGCCTCGGAGGGAACGTATGGGACCAGAGGTGTAAAGACCTCCTGGCTTTCCCTGAGCACCTTCCTGGCCAGTGCCTAATGAGGCGACCGCATTTCCAGTTTTCATTCTGCAGCCAGAAGCTGGAGTTTACCTACCCTTTGAAGAGAGAGAAGAAAGCGGGGAGGGTCATCCAGACAGGAAAGAAGAGAAATAGAGTGTGACTGTGTGTGGAGGGAATTTCCCCAGCGGGGCACAGCTTGTTGAGCTTCCCCCTGCAAAGCCCAGTGGGGAGTCACTTCCTGGGCCCTCACCCCAGACCCTCCTCTCCTTGCTGGCTGCCTCCAGGACTGTGTCTTTCTCTTCTCTTCCAAAGTCAGCTGTGTTCCATGCTCACCCACTGCTGCCTTGCATCCCTCTTCCTTGCTTGTCTCAAGGCAAAGTAACGGGTCTGTTCTTTCATTGACGCCGTTTATAGCTTAGCACTCCGGGGTAACAGATGGAGAACAAAACCCTGACAAGCTCCCCTTGATCCGTGTGTGTGTGTGTGTGTGTGTGTGTGTGTGTGTGTGTGTGTGTATGTGTAGATTGACAGGTGTGTCCCAGACTGAAGAGATTCAAAATCCCGTGCTGAAGCAGAGCTTATAGCAGGAGAAGGAGAAGGCACAGACTGTTCTGTGACAGCTTGTCGCATTGGAGACAGTGTTTTGCTGGTGGGATTGTGGCAGAGGTTCCTAGAACTAGAATCTAACAGGGAAGGTCCGCCCTACCCCTAAGAGGGAAGCCTGGGGCAAGGCAGGGCTGTGGGACCCCGAGTCTAGGAGCAGGAATCTGAACTTGATTTTCGGTCATTTTTTCCTTGTCAGTGCAGTGCCTGTGCTCCCCCACCCGCCTGGACTTGGTCATTTGGATTCACTCTTAACTGCCATTGCCTGGGGTGGGGGTGCTCATTCAGATGGGGCAAAGAGATAGAGTTGAATAGAGGGGGCAGATGATGACCTTTCCCTCACAAGTAAGCTGCGTTTAATGCCTTCATTTGTTCTTTCCATAAGAGTTTATTAATGACTTCCTGTTGCGAAATTCCTGACCCAGACCCATGAGGCAGTGCTTCATTACAATCAGAAGGACTCATGAAAGAGAACCGTTGGACCAGCCAGTGCTTTGAAGACAGTAATCCCCAAGTAGGAAGTGACAAAGGCTATGCAGAGATTCAAATCAGGTTTATGAGGGGGGCTGAAGTGATAGCACAGCGAGTAGGGTGTTTGCCTTGCATGCGTCAGACCCAGGTTCAATTCCCAGCATCCCATATGGTCCCCTGAGCACCGCCAGGAGTAATCCTGAGCGCAGAGCCAGGAGTAACCCCTGTGCATCGCTGGGTGTGACCCAAAATGCAAACAAACAAACAAACAAACAAACAAACAAAAAACTCAGGTTTGTGATGTGCTGAGAAATGACTAGATTGTGTTTTGAAGTTTCTTTGAGGGGAAATTTAGGTGAAAACTGGAAACAGAATGGTGTCTGTCTTGGCAAGCTTGAGGACAAAGGTATCAGTGAACAGGAATCACTAGTGCAAAGGTCTTGGGGGGGCAACATAAACTCAGTATGTTTATGAAGCAGCAAGAAGACCTGTGTGCTGGAACTAACAGAGTAATGGGAAGCTTGCGATAGGTATGAGTTTTACATCCCTGCTGTGCCTCCTTGAGCCAGTTACTTGGCCTCTTTGTTTTGCTTATACCTTTGCTCTTACTCTGGGTTTCACTTACTAGATTTGAGGGACTTGATTATAATCATAAGAACATTCTTTAAAGCATTTTCCAGATCATTGATGATCTTGGTACAGAGCAAAACTCCGGGCTTCTTAACAGTTGAACAGTTGGTGTTTGTTTTGTGCAGTTGGGCTACACCACCTGCAAGTTCAGAAAGTTGGACATGCTGTATGCAGTAGGACTGGAAAATTGGATCGGAGATGTGTGTTGTACGGGACACTGGGGTGTGGGCGTGGCCGATTCCAGGACCAGGTTAAGCCGGCCCATCTACATGGGTTCTGAATAGTATTCCTATTTTCATTTATCAGCTGCCCACATTTGTTAGAAGTAATCTTAGCAGTGGTAGGTTGTCTCTTCCTCATTCTCTCTGATGTGGTAATTGGATTAGATCCCCTCCACTCTGCTTCCCAGGCCTCCAATCTAGTCTTATCTTCTTTGGAACAAAACACCTTTTCAGATTTTTCCCAAGTGACTGCTCGGGACAGTCAGCTTGAAGGCATTGTGCCTGGTCTATATTTGGTTCTCTTGAAGTCTGGATTGATCTGAACCTGCAAATAAAACTGAACTTCCTAATAGCTTTTGGTTCAGTCTGTTTATGTCAGTGAAAGGTATGGTATCCGCCCCACTCTCCCCCATCCACGCACACATACACAAAACTCACCTTAAATTCAGAACCCTACAGGTGTTCTCATTTTCTATTAGAAAACTGGATCTGAGCCCATGAGTTCTAACAAAACAACCTGATTTCAAAATCAAGTAGTTTTAAGTATCTTTGGTTTTGAAAATTTTCTATTTGTGCATTAGGAGTTGCCTTTCAGTAAGAATAATGTAAATGACTATGTTCACTTAATGCGTTTTTCCACGTGGACAATTTCTTCCCATGTTAACCCCTAATTAAGTTTGAGGTTCACTGATACTGTTTACAAACTAACCACAGAGCATCAAAGAGTCAAAAAACTAGGAAACACCTCCCCCACTTGCTACTGCCCACAGGAGTGGGGGCCCCCTCCCCTGCATGCACGGTCTGAATTTAGCCTCAATAGTACTTAAGGGATGATGGCAGTTACTGCCTGGGTGCCCCCTGAAGGAAGAGGCGTGCAGCTTTCTTCATGGGGCATAGAGGAATGAGAGCATACCGCTCACAGCTGTTCTTGCCTAGTAGGTTTTTGTGTCACACCTAGCCCTAGCCCTAACCTTAGCACTGAACATAAAGGGTGAGTGTGTGTGTGTGTGTGTGTGTGTGTGTGTGTGTGTGTGTGTAAAGCTTCTCCATATCTTTTACATTTTTATCTGGCAAATTTCAAGGCGCGAGAAAGGGGGAAAGACTCTTTGCCTTCTGCATAGCCAACCCTGTTCAATCCCTAGCACTGCATATGGCCTCGAGCACGGCCAGGAGTGATCCCTGAGCACAGAGTGAGGAAAGGCCTCTGCACCCTTGGGTGTGAACCAGTCCCCTCCACCAACCAACTGATAAGTAAACAACAGAAACGTGGCTAATTCAGTTTTCTTATTATCTAGCTAAAACCTCAGCGTTTGTGTGGGTTTTGCTTCTTGTCTTGGTTTGGGGGTTGTAGTGCTTACTCCCACAGCTGCACTTGGGGGTCAGTCCTTGCAGACTCAGGGGATCATATGGGTGCCAGGGATTGAACCTGCTCTGCTGCATGCGAGGCAAGCACCGTAACTCCTGTACTGTCACTCATGTCCTATATTTGCTCTCCCTCTCTCTCCCTCCTGCCCTCCCTTTCTTTTCCTTCCTCCCACCTTCTCTTCCCCTCCCTTTTACCATTCCATATATACTAATGTAAATCATAATGTGTTCATATGTACCAATTCCTAACTGTTGTTCTTTTCTGCTGGGGGGGGGGAGAGACAGAGAGAAGGGCTTCACCCAAATGGTGCTCCGTGGCCAACTGATCAATAGTTCATAGTGAGGATTCCAGGATGGAGCTCTGCGTAGGCCCTGAGGTACCAGCAGTGACCCAGGCTGCAACCAGCAGTATTGGAGGGGGGGAGGGTCCCTGCAGGGTTACATTGTCATTGCTCGGGTGCCCTGTGGTGGAGGGGGTCAAACCTGGGCTGACCATATTTAAAGCAGGCATCGTAGTCCCTGTACTAACTCTCTGGCTACTCTGCCTTCTCCTTGATCAAGCCTCCACTGCTGTGTGGCTAGGAAGTAGATGCCTTATTGTTCTGTAGGAAAGACCATGGGGAACTTATTGCTTATATAAATATAGAATGCATCTATTTAAAACTCGAGAGACATTTTGCCATCACAGTCCCTTCTCTCTCACAACTTCTAACCCTAAACTATTTTTAGATATGATTTTGGTGTTGGGACAGTGCCAGATGTAGATGTTCAGAAATCGGCCTACTAATTCTTCAAATGAGGAATTTCTTTTCAGGTCTTTTGTCACCTCAGAATGTGTGGACCTATCTGACTTTGGGGGATATTTGGGAAAAATAGTTATTGGCATTTAGTTGTCTTTATAGCCTGGGGAGAAATGATGGTTGTCATTTACGATGACACCCACCCCCTCCACCCCATTTCATTTCAGCTCTTCCTCCTCATGTGTTAGCAGCTCAAGAGAGATGTTGACTGGCCCGTTGGTGGGGATGACAGTGAGTGACAGGGAGTCTCGCACATCTTGATCAAAGACACGATCACTCACTTGGCCAGCTCTTCTGCACTCCTGTTCCACCACAGATACAGATAGCTAGACACCCCAGCTGAGAGGAATAAGTTAACATGTCTTGCAAAGCGTTTCAGTATGGAATTGTTGGAAAGATCTTTCTCTTTGGCATCTTGCCTCAGCTTCCTCCTCTGTGGTCCTAAGAAGAGCAATTGGGCTCCATAATGTACCAGAAAACAAGAAATCTGAGTCTGATTGTAAGTCTTTGGTTATTGTCTCTTTTTGGTGGAGAGAGACTTTGGGGACCCACTCAACTGTGCTTCGGGGCTATTCCTGGCTCTGTGTCAGGAATCATTCCTGGCTTTGCTTTGGTGATCAAACTCTCAGGTGTCAAACTGGGGTCCATCACATGCAGGCCAGCACCTTAACATCTGGAATCTTTCCAGTTCCTCTTTCCCACTTTTCTCCATTAGGGTATTCACCGAACAAATCCTGAGCTCCTGTTCCAGGTCTGACGGGTGCTTTGCTGACCAGTCTGTGAGCAGGTCATTGTGGGGGAAGGATGTTGGCAGGACAATGTATGTTGTTTATTATCATCTCCCCTCCATACTCCCCGTTGCATAGCACGAGTAGGCACTGTACTTGGGCCTGCATGGATTACTGGGAGAAAGTGAATTTTCTGCATTTAGGTCGGCTGCCCCTGAAGCATTTTATTTGCAGCCTGTCTCTGGTGGTTTCTTTGTGTTTTTCCCCCTGTGTTAGCAATTTCTTTGGGTGGTCACCTTGACTCAGAGATGGACCACACTTACTGAGTGCTGACAGTATACCCACAATTCTTTTATTTATTGAACCTGCAGGCATGAACTCACTCTCCTCTCCCAGAGCTTTTCTGGAGGGACCCTGCTGACATTATCCATCAGTGTCCCCCTTAACAAAGCCTAAGATCAGAAAAGGACTCAGACTACATTCAAGAGATCCACAGAGGAGGCTTACTGGGGTGCAGGTGTTTCAGTTTGTGATCTGGCCTGGCTTGTGGGGGATGTTTCTGTAGGCACATTACTCAGCCTCGTCAGCCTTTCATGCTCACATTGGTCTGTGTCATAAGTATTTTCTCCATACAGAAATGGTGGCATTCTTATTTTTTCTCTTAAAAAAACAAACAAACCCTATTCTGTATTGTACTGATTTGGTCTTTTTGTTTTCGAGATCAATATCTCAAATCATTGTGTCAGGCAACCTTTTCAGCTCTAAGCATGTGTCTCCGGTCCTGTCTGACCCTTGCCGGACCTGGCTGGAGTTTCATAGATTGGGGGGTTTGGGGCAGGAAGACTTACTATTTCTCCAGGGTTCTAGATCCAAGCCAGTTACCAGTGAGATTTCAGCCTCTCTCAATAGTCACGTTCCAGATAAGTGTTCTGACTTTTTATTATGAGTGTTATTTTGCAGCTGGGTGCATTCTCCCCTCCCACCCCCCATTTAATTTTTTTGACCGGGTATTCCTTCCCTGTCAGAATCTAAGAAAAATTCAAAATGTGTTTGAGAAAGTTTTTTCAGCAGAAGATCAGAATGTTTAGATTCTTGATGTGCCTGGTGAGAGAATTTTATGACTTGCCTTGGTCCTTCTTGCAGCCATGATTTGAACACATGCATGTATCCAACTAAATGTTATCAAGACTTGCCGACAGGGGCTGTGCATAGGGGCTAAGTGAAAGTACTGAGCTTGACAGATAAACTCATGTCTTGGTTTAACAGACTCATTAAATGGCACTTAAAGTGGTGAAAAGAGCAGTGGCCTTGGTTTTAATCCTTGCTGCCAGGAACTACCTATTGTTTCTTGGGTGAGTCACCCAAATGTCTGGGGTTTACACCTGCCAAACAAGGCCATTGACCTCTATCAACTCCAGAGATAGGAAATACTTATGATATGTGATATGCCACCTAGTTCCTGAAATCAGTATCATTCTTAATGGGCCTGTTCAATAAGGAGAAAGTTACTTTCTCAGCTTATGGTGGCACGGTACAAATGGTGTTCCTTTTCTGCCTCTCGGCTTCCCATTTGACCATGGTGGCTTATATAAAAGGGAGCTGCCCATAAGCCAGTGAGACTAATGTTTAGCCTGTGAGCAGAACCAACCTCATAGTTAAAGGGTTGAGTGTGCAATGAAAATGCATACTCCCATGTTCCAGAATTGTTCATTTCAAAACACAGCAGAACATTTTGCCTAGTATTAAATACAGCTCAGGACCTTTCTGTGAGCTCTGAGTTCCCCGTCACTACCCAGGAAGCCGGCCCTACCTCCTAATGAATCTATTTGACATGGGAATATCTTCCTGCTCTTGCAATTAAGAGGAAACACTACTCTCACACGGCATTATTTTTCAGATATTACTAGTATTGTTATAAATGACGCAACTCTACTCCCTGTCCCCTGTAACGTCTTCTTCTGGACTATGCATTCCGTGAGGCAGTGACTATAGTTTGCATAACTTAATGATTTCCCCCAGCCAGATAAATGGCAGGATATGTTTGTTGAATATTGCAATATTCATCTATAAGGAGAAACCATGATTTTTTTTTCAGAGACTGCTTTTTCTAGGGAAGTGGACTTTCTTTTTATAAAATCTAGCTTTAAAAAGTTGGAGTAGGGGCTGGAGAGATAGCACAGCGGGTAGGGCGTTTGCCTTGCATGCGGCCGACCCAGGTTCAATTCCCAGCATCCCATATGGTCCCCTGAGCACTGCCAGGGGTAATTCCTGAGTGCAGAGCCAGGAGTGGCCCCTGTGCATTGCCAGGTGTGACCCCCCCCCCCCCAAAAAAAAAGCCAAAAAAAAAGTTGGAGTAACATTTAATCAGGTAATTGAGAGGATTGAGATGATTGGTTAATCCAGGCCACTCTCATGCCTCCGCCACACTTCCATGGATGGCTTTTCTCCCCTGCTTGGCTTTGCAAGAGCTGTGGCAGCCTCGCTGGTCATTCTTCCTTCAGCATCTGAGCGTTATTTTTCACATAAATGCTGAAGGAGGCAATGGATCAAGGACCCAAGCTAATGACACCAAAGCCCTTCTTGTTCTCGGGAATCCCAGCTGCCTTCTCCAGAGTTGGAGCAGAAGTTTTGAAGAGAACAGTCTCTTGCTTTGAAAAATCCTGCCACCCAGCAGTGCCCTAATGTTCTTACCATGTTCCCTGAAACCTCTGCTGCTTCAGGAAGATGCACAATTCCAGGCCCCATTTCAATGTCTTGCGGTAGTTTGGGCTGACAAACAAGAAAGGTCTGTCATCCCTCGCATCTCACAGGACACACTCTTTCTGTCTCTTCACTTGTTCCTTTGAACAATCAGGAGGCCAAGTGGCAGAGAGTCGAGTATCTTCCTCAGTATATAAATTCACAGACAGTGCAAGTGGGCCGGCTCTAGGTTCAAGACAAGTGTTTCTCTGCAGCATGTGGACCCTCCCAGGGAGGGGCCGCAAGGAGCCTCTCACCTACATCTCTGACCCTCAGCTCAGTTCCCAAGCGCCTTGTCAAGGCAAACTCAGTCCCAGCTACTGAACCTGGGACTGTGGGCGTGACAGACTTGGGAAGTGCTGGTCTGTCACAGTGGCTGTCATCTCTCTGTCCCCCACGCAGTGCCCAGACTGCTGCTCTGAGGTGCGCAGAGCTAAATATGGCTGAGTTCCTGACTCCTGGCTCTGTGCTCAGGGATCAATCACTCCTGATAATCCTATGTATGTGCCATGGATTAACGCTGGGTCAGCTGTGTGCAGTGCAGACAGTTACCTCTCTTTCTCTCTTTGGCCCAGATGCAAGATGAACATGAGGTCATGTCACTTTTAAAGGATACATTTAAAAATGAACTTTCTGATGATTTGTTGCCAGTGTTTGATTAGCATATCTATTGTATAGACCTATTGACTTAAGGTTGTGTGGAAAGTTTAAGCAACCCTGCTCTAGACCTCTTAGGAGGTAGAAGTCTACTCCTCCTGTATCCTTTTCTGTCTCATGTATTCAATGTAAAGAAAGGCTATCTCATGTAACATAAGAGAGAAACTGCTAAAATCTCAGGGCTAGGACAAATGGAGATGTTACTGGGCCTGCTCCAGCAAATCATCGGTCAACGGGATGATAGTGATAGTGATAGTATTCAAAATATTTAATGAAGATTTCTTGCCCCACCCTCTTCCCCAGTGAACCTAACCTAACCACTGCTTTACACACAGCGGTCCCTAATTTGGCTTGTTGTTCCCTTTTTAGAACAAAAGATGTCCACACTCAGTGCCCACTCTCCCCTGTCTTCCACCTTCTGGAAATTTGCCTCCTTTAAAGGAACAGAGGGAGGGGCTGGAGCAATAGCACAGCGGGGAGGGCATTTGCCTTGCATGCGGCCCACCCAGGTTCAATTCCCAGCATCCCATATGGTCCCCCATGTGCTGCCTGGAGTAATTCCTGAGTGCATGAGCCAGGACTAACCCCTGTGCATCGCCAGGTGTGACCCCCCCCCCAAAAAAAAAAAAGGAACAGAGGGACCAAAGAGATAGTACAGTAGGTAAGGCTCCTGCCTTACAAATAGCCGACCCGGGTTCTATCCTCGGCACCTGATACCATCCCTTCCAGCACTACCAGGAGTGGTTCTTGAGTGCAGAGCCAGGAGTCAACCAGGAGCACTGCAGGGTACCGCCCCAAAACCAGGGTGGGGAGGAACAGAAAGACCCCACCCCACCCTCAAGTTGTATCCAATGCCATTCCCATCCCTCTAGATCTTTCCAGCATGACCCAGGGGCAGTATCACCTTCTCCATAAAACACTGCTATAAATCTCTGATCCTAGGGATTAGGACTCAGGGGAGAACCTTTGAAGACAAAGGAAGTCAAAGCCCAGAGAGGCAAGCTGTGAAGAAGGAACTGACCTGCTGTTTTCCAGACACATTTGCCCCACTTCCTGTCTGTGCCTTTTCAACACTGAGGGGCTTTATCGGCAGTGCAGGGGGTCAGGGCTAGGTTCAGGGGTGGAGGTGGGGCGGGGCGTGTGCCTGAGAACGAAATCCACAGATAGTTTTTAATTGCCCAAATTACTGAGCAAGTTCAAAGGACTTAATTATAGAAGCTCATAAAAACAATTTGTTTCTAGGAAACGGTGTGTATGTGTGGGGAGGGGGGGGAGGCTAGAAGAGGGGTAGAAAGGGTCCCTGAAGCTAAAGCACAGCACAGGAGATCAGAGTACAGAGAAGAGCGGTCAGTTCAATTGTGTTGACTTAGAAAATCCACAGTCCACAAAAAAATGCTTACAGAAAAGACTTGGCCTGTCCACATCTTTATTTACTCAATTTAGATGGATTTCTGAATTTTTCTGGAGCGTCCAGGTTATTGAAAATAACTGCACTATTCATGTTTCTTGGCTAGAGTCCTGCCAAAAATTCTAAAAGAGAACTGGCAACTAAAATCCCGAATGTCACAATATATTCATCAATCTCAGCCTAGGTGTTCTACCAGCACTCCCAAAGTCCAGCCTTTCACACATGCACCTTTTTTAAAAAATTTTTGATTTTTAGGTAACATCTGGCAATGCTCAGGAATTACTTCTGGCTCTGCACTCAGAAATTATTCCTGGTGGTGCTGGGAGGACCATATGGGATGTCAGGGATTGAACCCATGTCAGCTGCATGCTCTGGCCTGATTCATGTACCATTTAGCTCCTATAATGAGCTCTTTTTGGGGTCTTCTATCATGTGATTCTGTGATATCCCCTGCAATCTGACTGTGCCCTACAAGAGAAAATCATTCATTAAAATACCATACCGAATAAATGCAGAGTGCACAAAAAGCCTGTATATTTCACCCTGATATTTAACACAGATTCTGCTGGTTCTCATTGTCCCTAGAATCCCGATGAGTAACCACAGAACAAAAACTGAGTGCATGAACCAGAAGGTCACTGTTTTAGGTCTGTTCATTCTTCTAGGGGATGGTGGCGGGGCACACCGGATGTGCTCAAGACATACTCTGGGCCCTGTGCTCAGGGCTTACTCCTCGCCAGCTCCAGGGACCATAAGTGGTGCTGGCGATGGAACCCACGCCGCCTGCAAGGCAAGCTGCTGGGCTGTAACTGGGGCCTCAGGATTACAGACCTGTGTCTGGTTATTGTTGTTGTTGTTGTTGTTTTGCTTTTTGGGTCTCACCCGGAGATGCACAGGGGTAACTCCTGGCTCTGCACTCAGGAATTAGCCCTGATGGTGCTCAAGGGACCATATGGGATGCTGGGAATCAAACCCGGGTCTGCCACGTGCAAAGTAAACGCCCTACCCGCTGTGCTATCACTCCAGCCCTGACCCGTGTCTGGTTTAAGTGAACCCAGAATATCTCCCACATCGCATTTGTCCCAAGAGCCACTTAGTTGCTTTATTAAAAACTCTTATCAATCAAGTAACAATAACAAATCCTAGTCCCTTTGGAACTGGTAGACTCCAGTATACACAAGACAGGGAAGCTAATTTTTCCCTTTTTGCTACTTCTTTACTGGACATGGATTTCGTTTTATAGATTTCACTTTTCTTTCCCCTCTTTTATCCTAGAAGGGGCTTCTTTGGATTTCTTACTTTCCCTGTGTTTGGCCTGTGGTGATAATTATTTCTCTGAAGCATATGCTGTAACCAGGCAGGCTAGTGTGAGGTCAGTAATATCCACACGGCATCTTAATTACTGGCAACTGCTGATTACCTTTGTGCTCAGAAGCTTTGGAAAGATGTTGCAGAAAGGCGAACCAGTGATTTCCTTTATCTCTGCTGAAAGGGGGGTTCATTCATTTAGATTGTTCCCAATAGTTTTACAGGAGCTAGAAATACCCGCCGCCCCTTACCAAAGTAGTACTCAGTGGGTAACTGATGACATATAAAGGAAATCTCTTAATTATATGTGACCAGCAGATTAGATTCATCAGTGCCTTGAGTGTTCTAACAGCTCTCACCCAGTGCCCTCCGTGCAGAAGGGTATTCAAAACATATGCCACTAATAGAGAAAAGAATTGTTCCCAGATCAGGCTCTTTTAGAATTGGCTTTTGGGTCCCCTTATTTCTTTAAATGCAGGTTTGGATTCAGTAGCATTAAGGTAGACTCTAAAATTCTGTATTTCTGCCATGCTCCTTTGTGGTGATGCCAGTTTCTCATTCCACTGCCCTCGTATCTGTTGGGGCTCCCCGTCCAGCGGAGCTCTATCCAGTGTGTCCTGGATTTTCCTCCTCCTTTCCTTTTCTTACTCCCAGTCAGCTGTCAGCATGGAATGTGAGAATCATTCTCAACGGGGTATTTGCTGCAGCCACTACTGATCCAGTATTTTGTTTTGTTTTGTTTTAATTTTATCTCATACTGAGAAGAAGGGGCTGAGAAAGGTGGTCACCCTTCCATTACTACCCGGATCTTTGTTTTTTTTTTTTTTTTTTGCTTTTCGGGTCACACCCAGCGATGCTCAGTGGTTACTCCTGGCTTTGCACTCAGGAATTACTCCTGGAGGTGCTTGGGGGACCATATGGGATGCCGGGGATCGAACCCGGGTCGGCCGCGTGCAAGGCAGACGCCCTACCCGCTGTGCTATCGCTCCGGCCCCATACCCGGATCTTTGAAGGACTTTGTTCATCCCACCTAGCATCAACGCAGGGAAATCCAGCCTCTCCATGCTGGGATATGTTCAGCGGCGGCTCATTTCAGCAAATAGGTTCTGGCTGAATTCACCAGAGAAAGAAATGATTGAAGGCTCTCAGACTCCTTGACAGTATGAAGAGGTTAGTGGGACTAGACTGCGTTGCTGGCTCCTTGGAAACTTGCTTGGATCCCATGTCTACGAGGTGCTGGGGCAGTGACAGCTGTGTCTGAATCTAGTGTCTGATTTGCTAGCTTTAGTCTTTTTCATCCTTGCGGATGTGAATTCTTTGATCATAAAAAAAAAGTGGAATTTGTTCTTGGGCACCAGAACGTTCATGCTCATGAGAAGTGACTTAGCCAAAGCTCTAGATTACAGTAGAACATTAGCATGGCTACCTCTGGACCAAGGAATCAGATTCTTTTTCCCTCCTCTTCTTTGCAGTTCTGCCTTATGCTGATAGTCTATTTTTCAGTACCAAATTGCCAGGTTTCTTTTATGCTCACCCTTAAGAGAGAAAAAAAAGAATTTGACCTTCAGTTAGCAGCATTCTTTTTTTTTTTTTTTTTTTTTTACCTTCTTTAGGATGAGAGACCTATGGAGTTTGTAGTAAGGTATGTTGAGGCATGAACATGAGAAAGGCCATGTGGTTCAGGCAACCCAGGTAATTTTCAAGAAAACACATCTCCTTTCAGGAGCTATCAACCTGAACACAGTGATGCCAGCATGCACCACCGGTGGCTCACAGTTGAATGTGATTTAATGTGAATGATAGTGCCTGCATTAGTGTGTTAAATCAGGGTGGATAATCTTCTCCAGCAATGATTCCTGTACACAATGGAATATGTGCTGTTCATACAGTGATTTAAGTGGAGTTCTTGTCATTTTGGTAACTTTAATTAACAAAAATCACCCAAAGCTGAATAAATGGAGATAATTCTTTGTGAGGTTTGAGTGTACAGTTCTATTTACTCTATCAGGGATGTTTTCCAGGCAGATAATTTTCCCCCTACATGTTGAATATATGCAAACATTACAATCAAGGATAATTGTTGTGGCTGTATGCTCTGACTCTCATTTTGCTTTCACTTCATCTTCTCCAGCCCCTTATAGGAATGTGATCACAGACATAGAAACAGAATTTGCATTTGTTTTAAGAACGCCTGAGCTGTTTGGCAGGAAAGGCGGCCTGTGTCAGGTGCACGGTTGGAGATGATATTTCCTGCCTCCTATCTCAGTTTGCTTTAGATAAGAGAGACGATGCCTTTGGTTTGTATGGACATCGGGGTTTACTTGGCACCTTTATATCCGTTTCTTCATTTGATCCTCGCTCTCACCCTGTGAAGTTGGCTGAATGGGCGTTATTATTCTCATTTTGCCAATGAGGGAATGAGGCTCAAAAGAAGGCATCCAGATGAGAGATTTCCAGTTAATGGTCCTAATGATGCCTTCCAGTCAAATTGGTGTGAGTCTCTCTGGGATGAGCTGCTGGTTGTTTTCTTCCTTTGCCCTTTTATGTCCGCTCAGGTCTATCTCCAAGACACCTCTTGAGACTTAAATGAGTAGACTCTGTCCGGTGAAGCAGGATCCACAGATGAAAGGAGTACCTGCCGTATTTATATGAAAGTGGCCAGCCTAACTTGAGTAGCTGTGTCCTTGCTTTTTTGTTCTTATTGGGGGCTTTTGCTTTATTTTTGTTTGGGAGCCATATCTGTCAGGGCACAGGGCTTATTCCTGGCTCGGGGCTTAGGGGTTTAGGTGGGGTTTGGAGGACCATATGGGGTGCAGGAGAGGGAGCCCCACTTGGCTGTACTATTGCTCTGCTTTTAATGTCAGTCGCCAAGGCACCAGGTCATTACTATTAGGAAGTGTAATGTGCCTTTATCAGCTGCCAGTGCCTTTGAACAAAGGTCAGAGTGAGGAAAATAGGATTCTTGCTGCCATGCGAGGCTCCCCTTCCCCCCTCCATCCTGCTGTGAGACATTCCAGGACAGCCTGTGCTAGAGGATTTTTACCTGTTGAAATTTACAACTCCTGTGTTTTTCGGGTGCTTCAAGGCCCATTGCTGATGGTCAGATCATGCTTAAGGTTTTGGAGGGGCAAGCTGGGAACGCCCAGGAAACTGGTTCTAAACCAACCTGCCCCATCCTCCCAGGATGATTGTGGCAAATATTTCATAATATCCGCAAGTCTGTTTCCTCCTGCTACGAGTAATCCCTTAATCAGGCATGCTGCCCACTTCCCTGGGCATTGGAGGAGAGGAACTAGGCGATGCCTGCACAGGCGTTTGGAGTGGACAGTGGCTGTCTGCAGCAGACTGCGATAACTCATAACTAGCAGGAACCCGTCCTACTTCCCAACACCTATTGTAGGACTATTTTCCACATTGTTTTCTTTAAGTGGAATGTTTCCCATGCTTAGGAGATGATATCGGGAAAGAATACACTAGGATTTCCAAGTGTGTTACCCATTGAATAATTTTTCTGTTTAAAAAATCTGAATTGACCGGGGCTGGAGCGATAGCACAGTGGGTAGGGCATTTGCCTTGCACGCGGCTGACCCGAGTTTGATTTCCCAGCATCCCATATGGTCCCCTGAGCAGTGCTAGCGGTAATTCCTGAGTGCAGAGCCAGGAGTAACCCCTGTGTGACCCAAAAAGCAAAAAACAACAACAACAAAAAATCTGAATTGCCCAGCTGGAACAATAGTCTGGGAGATAAGGCACTTGCTTTGCATGTAGCCAACCTGAATTCGACCCCGGCCATCCATGTGGTCCCCTGAGTGCAGAGCCAGGAGTAAGCCCAAAAGGGAAAAAAAAAAACTTAATTATTGATGTTATTTAAAATAGATTTTGATTTTCCCTTTTCTGTCCTTTCCTATTCCTTAACTCCGCTTGTTTCAGCTTCCTGTTACTTTCTTTTTCTCGTCCCCTTGCCAAGTCAACGGTCAAGATTCTGGGGAGTCGTCCTCCTCCTTTTTAGTATAAGAAAAATAAGCCAGAATTCAAAACAACTCTTTCTGACATGTTGCAAATTTATATATATATAAAAGTCACATTGTTTTTAAAGTATCACACTAACTGATCTCCTAAATAATGGTTCATTAAAATGTTTTGTAATTTGGACTTGATTCATTAAGAGGTTATCTCTTGAAAAGTCAGTGATCTTAATTTGTACTTTAAGCATAAAAGTAAAGAGAAGTTCGATTTCAAATTGTATTCTTGGCTTTGCAGGATAGGAGACTAAAATAGGGGAGCCTCCCAAGTAGATGTAATCATTATTGACTATGGCAAACCTGTGGCTTTGGGGGGGTGGGCAGGGGAAATGTAGATTGAGTCAGGTCAGAATATCTCTAACTGTCCTTATTTGAGTCATCTGGAATACTTTACGATTCCTGTTGTAATTCTAATGATCCAAGTAATATGGTTGAAGGCCAGATCATAACCATGGAAATTATTTCAGCAGAATTTAGAGGGAAGAATCCAGTAGCTTTTGTTCTGTTTTTTGTTGGGCAGGCACACACAGTGGCCTTTGCATTCAAGAATTATCCCTGGTACGATAGCACAGCAGATAAGGTGTTTGCCTTGCATGCAGCTGACCCGGGTTCGATTCCCAGCATCCCATATGGTCCCCTGAGCACCACCAGGGGTAATTCCTGAGTACAGAGCCAGGAGTAACCCCTGTGTAATGCTGGGTGTGACCCAAAAAGCAAAAATAAATAAATAAATAGAATTACCCCTGGCAGTGCTCAGGGGAACATTTGGGATACCAGGGATTGAACTTGGGTTGACCTCATGCAAGGAACTTGCTTTAGCTCCAGGACCCCATAGCTTTAAATTTGTTCAGATGGTTGCAGTGGGCAATCACCTTTGAGAAGCACTGAATTAGGGAACCGATTCATAGACATCGCCCTGATAATTTTCCCCCTACAGTATGATTATTTTATTGGATCCTTTATTATTATGAGGAATAGTACAATCCTGAGTCCAAAGTTTTACAACTACCCATTGCCATTCCTCAGAATCCTGTGCATTCATAGAGTGGTCGGTCTGTCTGCTCCAGGTGGTCTGTGCTGGAGTCATACCTCACACGGGGCACTCTGTTTCATTCTCCATCATCCCTGGAGAGCTTGGATTTCTAAGCACATGGCATCAGGATCCCAAGAAGCGAATTCTTAGAAAGGAGGAGCGGAAGTGGCAGACTGCTTAAGGGCTCTGCTCTAAACCATAGATCTGCAGCATGTGGCCGGTCACAGCAAGTTACCTGACCAGCCTAGACTCAAGAATAAGGAGGGTGGACTTCACTGCTAGCGGGGAGAAATCGACAGTGACATTTAGGATAGGGAGGAATTGATAATGACCCTTGCTGGAGGCTAGTGCATGCATTAAACCCAAGCAATGTGATCATTACTGTATACATTGGACCATAGGTGAGGATGATAGATGAAGCTCCTTGGAACCATAGATTCCTGATGTTACTCAGAAGACCTGGCACCATGCTGGATGCAGGGCAAAAGCTGGCTGTTATGACTACTAAAGAATAGAGTATAATAGAATTCCTAAGGCACATTGTTGGGAAATAGGAAATACCAACTCTGTGTTCAGCGTGGTGATATTTTTGTTCCACTATCACTATAACAGCAGTTTCAGGCTGTTTTGTAGGAGACTTTGAAATGCAGAACGGAAGGAATTGGGCAGGTAGCTGTGTTAACAAGGGATTCCTTAGTTGCCTCCCAGAAGGGCATAGGAGTCCCTGCAATAACATTCAGTATTGCAAATTCCTCTACCCCCAGCAGTAGGCGGCACAGCCTCTGACCTCTCTGACTCTGGAAGGGCACAGAGCAGATGCTTACACTCAGTGAATGGAGTGATAGGGAAAAGAAATGAAGGAACATAGGGAAAAAATGAAGGAATGTAGGTTTTGTCTCACAACAAAGCCACAATATTGTCTGGGGTGGCAACACCTCTGATTGTGTTCCCAGGCATGCTCTTAACACCTGTTCTGCCTTCCCTACTGTGGAGATCATTGTGCTAGACAGGAAGGGACATCAGTATTACACACAGAGGCAGCAGTGCATTGGGTTCACCCTGGAGGGCTCAGAGTCTTTCGCTGTCCCATTAGCTCTGGGAAAAAGGGTTAGACCACTCACCTCACAAGTTTTGAAAAAGCAGTGAAAGTGAACATCAGTGGCTTTAAGGTCATCCTATGGAAACTAGGATGGAGATAAAGATGGTGGCTCCTTAGGGAAAGAGGTTTGCAAGTTGTGGTAGCTGGTGAAAATGCTTTTTCCGCCTCTCTTTTGTTTGCTCCCTAGCAAACCTATTGCCGGTACAATTATTTCGATAATATCCCAAAAGAAAGAATTGATGTTGAGGTGTTCTTGAATTCTTATATTTCCTCGTTAATCCATTCTGTTCGGGTGTAACCCTTTCTCCATCAGTTTTGTTGGTAACATTTAGGCAGAGATTTGAATTCTCTGTCTCCTTTCCTTTGGTTTGTGGGTACTCTGGCTGCTCTGATGGCGAGGTCACACACGCACTTGGCCGTGGTACCTGGCTACCAGGATAGAGGATTTGATACTTGTGGGAGTGCGACCTTAACCCCTCTCCTGAAAAGAAAGAAAGAAAGAAGGAAGGAAGGAAGGAAGGAAGGAAGGAAGGAAGGAAGGAAGGAAGGAAGGAAGGAAGGAAGGAAGGAGAGAAAGAAGAAAGAAAGAAAGAAAGAAAGAAAGAAAGAAAGAAAGAAAGAAAGAAAGAAAGAAAGAAAGAAAGAAAGAAGGAAAGAAGGAAAGAAAGAAAGATAGATATATTTCAGGCCAATTACAAGCAATCACTTGATTGATTGCTATCTTTTGATCCATAAACTGACTGAAAACCCAGTTATGGCCAGATGAGGTGAGGATGGTTGGTGTTCCCTAGTAAAGGAACGTTTCCTCCCATTGGATTAATGACTTACCTGGGGCAATTGAATCATGAAATAATTTCTTTTTCTTTTCTCTTGAAGAAAAATCGTTTGTATTTTTTTTTTTAAAGAAATGACTTTGAGAAGAGAAAGAGAGAAATACGTGTTCAGAGAAAACACATGTTTCTCCAGGGTGGAAAAGTCCGTTGAAAGAATTTCCTTTTAAACCACTGACTGTGTACCAGGCATCACATTTTCCTGCAGCCCACTACAGAGACAAGGAAGAGAAGAGCAAACAAAGGGCTTACAAGAGTCACTCATCCCCTGTTTGGAATATGGAATAGGCCTTGGGCAGTTTGACTTCAGAATCCAACGTCTTCTACGTCCTCTATCCTGACAGCCGACTGCACAAATTTCAGCCTTCAAGGGCCCTTTGAAAATTTCATGGCCTTCCCAGCAAAGGTGTTGGTCAGAGGCTCACAGGAGCACTGAAGACGCTCTCCGTTCTCTAGTCCAATTTCTGTTTGATCCCATAGAAAGACTTTTCACAGGAGTCAAAAGCCTTGGTGTGGTGACTAAACTTTTCCTAGCTTTGGCCGGCTGGGCTAGTGGCACTAGATAAGGCTGTGCAGGTGGCGGAACTGAATGACTGACATACTGAGCAGAGCAGACCTGGTTTTCACTTCCGTGCCTTCCATGATGGTTCTTCTCCCTTTTGCTCTCTCCCTGCAGCACTCCTGCCTCTCCTCACTTCCCACCCCACCATTCCCGATGCCTTACTCACTCTCACAGTTTGTGGTCAGACTATAGTCGTGCATGAAGGAAGTAGAAGGGAATGGGCATGTAGTACCATTGTGAGTGCGTTGTGACTGTGTGCTGTGGCCCCAGCTGGTTTCTGCTTCCCTGGAGTTTCCAAATATAGAGCCTGTGGCCAGACAAAAGTGCACCCTGGGAAAAGGTGAACAGCTAGTGGGTTGCACTCTTTTTTTTCTTTTTGGGTCAGACCCGGCAATGCACAGGGTTCACTCCTGGTTTTTATTCTCAGGAATTACCCCTGGCGGTGCTCAGGGGACCATATGGGATGCAGGGAATCGAACCTGGGTCGGCCACGTGCAAGGCAAATGCCCTACCCGCTGTGCTATTTCTCCAGCCCCTGGGTTGCACTCTTAACCCTCATGGAAGAAACCTTCTGGAAGAAACTCCACCTAAAGCCTGCCTCGTTAATCTTACTCTGCCTCCTTTCTCTTTACTCATGGGGTCTAGCTATAGTTTGTTTTGAAAAATGAAGGCTCCCCTCTCCCAAATTTGGTGGTATTTCTTCATTCTTGGTGGAGATATCCCCTTAAGAGAAATAGACTGTACTCATCTGGGGACAGTTTTGCTGGACCCCCCATGCTAGACCCCCCCATTCATGGGTCAGCTACTTCCAGTGGGACTTCCAGGAAAGTGATCTGAACAGTGGCACTCAGAGTTAATGATAGTGAGGGAATAGAACTTCCCACTGCGTTTTTGTTCTATTTTCTTTTTTGAATTATTAGTGGCATGATGTTTAAACATAAGAAATAAGAAGAATATTTTTAAGAGCAATAAATCACCAGCAATTATGTGACTGTAAACCAGCCGTTTCTTTATTATCTTCTGATTTGGAAGCAATTTTGTATTTCCAGTAAACATCAATTTCTGGTACAGTATGGGTTCTTTTATACACTTTACCCAGCTTCCTCTCCAAAGTTGATGTTTTACATAGCTGTGGTATAATTACTCAAACTAAGAACGTAGCATACAGGTGCAGTTCTACCCTTTGGAGGGCAGACTCTGGATTCCATCATTGTTTGTTTGCATTGCTGGTCTTTCTGTTCCAGGATTGAACCCAGGATCCACATGACATTCAAGCCTTTAGACTTCCTTATTCACCTCCCGGATTTCTTCCTTGCTACCACAATGCCTGCTCAGTCTTATTTTCCAAGATATTGACAGAAATTATTCACTTGAACGCTCCTTTTGAGCCCTTATCTCTAACTTGTTTTTCAGTGGACATTTAGTTATATATCATATTGCAGGTACAGTTTTCCATCCCGCCATAAGAAACTTTTAGTCTGTGCCTTAAGTGGTTGACATGATATTCTGCAGTCGGTTTCAGGGTTTGATGAGTGATTGACTTCTTCAAAGTTGAGAAAGCATAGAATGAACCAACACCAGGCCTTCTGGTCATCTCATCTCCGACCACCCTGGTCTTTATGTTTCTCTTGTTTTTGCTGTGCCAGGGATGGAACCCAGGAACTCGCAGTTGTGAGATACTCTCAGATCCAGTTCCCTGACCCTCCCAAACTGTCTCTTCTGTAAGGAAACTGAGGACAGAACACTGAGGAGCCCTGTAGAGACCCACAGCCTTTCACTATCAAGGGTCCCCTAGCTTGCTTTATTTAAAAGATTCCTCAGGTATAAGGGCATCATTACACCCCCAGACCTGGTTCTCCTTACGTTGGGAACTTGGGAAGTTTCCCATCGCACTGATCCAGTCCTGTAACTCAGCTTCCTCAGGTGTCTGGTGTCCTGCTGCCTCCCCACTTTTGTCATCACTTTCTGGCATACCCGAGTGGCGTTTCCTCTTCCTTTTGCAGCCCAAGCTCTTTTTTTTTTCTTTTGCTTTTTGGGTCACACCCAGCGATGCTCAGGGGTCACTCCTGGCTCTGCACTCAGGAATTACCCCTGGTCGTACTCAGGGGACCATATGGGATGCTGGGAATCGAACCCAGATTGGCCTCGTGCAAGGCAAATGCCCTACCCGCTGTGCTATCACTCCAGCCCCCTCCAAGCTCATTTTTAAGCACTGCCTCCAAAGCCTTTGCAATTGTCCCTTCTGCCTGTACTGCTCTTACTCTTCAAGGAGCTGCTTCCATCACTTGCCCCCCTCTGATTGCCCCTCCTGCATTCCAGGAGGGACTCTTCCCACTGGCTATTCTGTCCAGTATGGGCTGGCCCCATAGCTGTTTCAGTTGTGGACCCTGTGGTCATCACACACAAAATCCCTGTGAGAACTGACCTAGAAATGAAGGATTGTCTGGGTGAGGAGGCAGCTGGAGCCAGATAGCCTGTGGGGTGGCTGTCAGAGGCAGGAAGAGGGGGTCTGCTTTGATGCCACTGCTAACCTGGTCTGTGTTTAGTACTTTTCCAGGAAAAGGTTTGCATATTGATGAGGATGGAAGGTGGGTTCATGCAGTTGAAGAATATATAATGAACACCCATAATCATATCTCATGGACAGGAAATGGTGGAGAAAAATCATGTAGGTGTTATTTTTTCATTGTGGTAGTGAGGGGATAAATGACTGTATGTCAAGGAGGGCGCCATTTGGGCACCGCTGTCTGGAATCCTTTATTAATCAAAAGTATTTATTGGTTCAGTCAGAGCCAAAGAGTGTTTCTAGAGAGGGACTGTCACGTTGTCCCAACTACAAACATAAGTGTGTTTGTGTGTGTGTGTGTGTGTGTGTGTGTGTGTGTGTGTGTGTGTGTATGTATTTTCACAGTCTTTAGTTTAAGAGGTCATATCACTGTTTTATTTTTTAAATTTATTTACTTTTTTGGGTAACATCGGGCAATGCTTAGGGGTTACTCCTGGCTCTATACTGAAATTACTCCTGGTGGTGCTCGGGAGACCCTATGGAATGCAGGGGATTGAACCCCAGGTTGGCCACTTGCAAGGGAAGCCTTACTTCCTGTTAGCTCTCCAGCTCCTTCTTTTGATCTAGAAAAGGGAGCACAGATTGCAGAGTTCAGGCCATTTGCCTTAAGCCCTGATATCTTTTCTAAAGCTCTTTTTACGGCACATTGCCTCCTGCTTGTTTTGATGGAACACGAGTGCCTAAGAGTAGGTGAACTCATTTTCAGACTCGAGGTATTTTTAGGCCAGAACCCAGTCGGACCTCTGGGAAGTAACTCAATGAATAATCCCCATTGACTAAAGGAGCCCTTTTTGCTTAGAAAGAGGACTGCAGGACAGCCCTTAGAAGGCATCTGCCCTTTCTTGCCTTCAGAGCCTCTATCTGAGAAGGAATCTTTCTAGGGTCACTCGGGAAAGAATCTATTAGAGATCTCTGTGGTTCCTGCTTATACCCATATAGTACTTTTTTCAAAGCTACCTTTCCACTCTCCCACCACCTCCCTGTTTATGTTGTGTAGTGTACGAGACAGTTAACAAGGTGCCTGTTTCAAGAGCTTGTAAATGAATGTCGGCTCTGACACTAAATCTTCGGGGTGTTCGCTTCTCTAGGACACACCTTTACAACACCTTCTAAGAAGAGGTGTTTTAGGACATCTCTTTCCCAAACCTTTGGAGTGGCACTGAAGTCTCTCAGGGATCCCCAGATGCCATTTCCAGGCTGCAGACAGCTCCACTGTTACTCCATTGTCAGAGAAGTGCGACCCAGGGCTGTGAAAGGGCCTTTGCCCCAGATCTCAGATCCGGAGGGAGGAAGCCTGAGAGGCACCCGTGGGTTGGATTCACCTGAAACAAAAGGGCAGCGCTTCCCTTGCTCAGGATGGGCCCCACCCCAGGCTGTGCTTTGTGGTGTTCAGAGCTGGAGAGAGATCTCCTTTACTTGAGAGCTGGACCAGCCTGTAGCTCTGTCATCCCATTGCTCATCGATTCCCTCAAGCGGGCACCAGTAATGTCTCCATTGTGAAACTTGTTGTTACTGGTTTTGGCATATTGGATACGCCATGGGTAGCTTGCCGGGCTCTCCAAGAGGGCAGAGGAATCGAACCCGGGTCAGCTGCATGCATGGCAAATGCCCTACCCGCTGTGCTATCACTTATTAAAAAAAGAGAGAAAAATTTTTTTTTTATGAACTTTGCTTATCCAAGTCATTTGGCTTGACTTACAAAGCCACTCTAGAGAAACCTGAATGTAGTGATGAGACATGAACTGCACTGGCAGTGGCTGCAGCGCTGAACCTAAAGTCAAGAGACTGTGGGCATGCCTTTCAGATGCAGTTACCCCATGCCCCAGCCCCCCGCCCCGCTGCCTCTCCTTCCCCCAGTTCTCAACAGCACAGTATTATATAATAGTGTTAGTCCATTTTAGGATTGAGACTACTTTGATTTGAGAGATCAGGTAGGAGGCATTAAAAGGCAGACCATAAGAATAGATGAATGAATAAAGAAATTATGGTGTATATATATGTATATATATGTGCATACACACAATGAAGTACTACTCGACTGTAAGACAGAAATGAAATCAGGCAATTTGCTTCCATGTGGATAAAGCTGGAGATGTTCTGAGTGACATTAGTCATAAGAAGAGGAGCAGACACAGAATGATCTCTCTCATATGAGGGATAGAAAGAAACATAGTAAGGGAATAACAGATGTCCAAAGGGAACAGAAACAGAACTGATCTTCAGTAGGATGTAAACCACTGGGGAAAGGAGGAGGAGGTAGAATGGGAGGGGGACAGTGAGACAAGGACGGTAGGAGGTGGTCACACTGTAGGAGGTGTCAGGCTTGAAACTCCATCAGTAACAGTACTGTAAACCTGAGTGCCAAATTGACACTGGAGTGGTTGGATTATTGGTGTTGGGACACTGTGCTTGAAACTCATAACTCAATCATTATGCCTTTGAAATAATAATAATAAAGGTGGACCAAAATCTTAAGTAATTATATACATTTTAAATAAAGGAAACCTTTTTAATCCTGTTTGTAGAACATCAGGGATTAGAGTAGTTGGGGTTAGTCAACTGGATGAATATGGGATCTGTTTTTAAAAGGCTTGCTTGGTGTTGGTTTGTTTTGTCCACTTCCGAATCAGGAAACACTCAACCTAGGTTGAACAGGAGGGCCGGAAGTGAGGCCCGGAAGCATTAACCCCCCTACTCTCTTTTTCTCTTTTCTGTTTTGATCCAAGTTGCTTCTGAATGGCAGCTATTTCTTTAGACGCCACCCTCCTCCCCCCCCCCCCCCCCGCCAAATCCAAATCCTTTCCCTGTTTCTTAGTCTTCATCATTCTTTGACCTACTAGAAACGAATTTTTTAGAACTTGATTCATAGGACCCTAAAATGGGGTTATGTTTTACTTATTTATTTATTTTTGTATTTTGCATCCAAGGTTTGGAAAATAGATTTCTGAAGTACCAGGCATCACCCTCCTTAATTCTACAGTATTGATAACTTTTTTTCCATAGTGAGATGCATTATCCATTGCACCGCTGTGATAACTTTTTTTCACATGTGAAAGATGCACTGTCTCATACACAATTCTTTGACTCCCAACTAAGTGTTGCTTAAATTAGTGAGATTGTTATGCTAAAATGAGCCATCAAGTCTTGTACAGATGTTATTTTCAGGAAGCAAGATGTAATCCACCTTGTTGTCTCTCAGTGTTAGAAAGGAGGAGAAATTAGATTACTGACTTGTTCCCAAATGTTTTATGGCCAGTACTGACTTACCATTCAATGTGGTTTATTATTTTATTTTAATTTTGAAAAAACAATACCTCATGAAATGGTGTCTTTCATATGTTTTTAAATACCCAGGCTTCCTAAGAGGCTCCTTGGCAAATTTTATAGGTTGCTTTAAAGAGTGAGAGCATCCTAATAGTAGATACTTACAGTTCATTTGTTTTAAAAATGTGATTGAAGGAAGACTTCAGATGCACTTTTGCCCAGCTGAGCTGTGCCAGTGAACTTCACTGCACATTTTATTCCTTCGCACATAACCTGGTAGGATCAGCGGCTGCTAAAAAGAGCAGAGCAAAAGGATATTCTTTGTGTGGCACGTCTCATTTTCCATAATTAATAATTAATAGGCCTTTTCAGTTTGATTTGATGTGCCATGACTGGCAGCCCGGGCGTGCTAGGTAGGAAGCGATGGCAGAATGTGACTTCTAGGTGATGGGGTTTCCACTGAAAAAGGAAGTACACTGAGTACCTGGCGGCATCCTAAAACAGTGGCTCTCTGGTCACTGCCGCACCCTTTGATGCCAGGTGCCTAGCGCAAGTGTTTGATTTTGTAGTTATTATCCTTTTGGTTTGGATGCTCATGGGGCCACTTCCGGCAGTGTTTGGTGGGAGCCTGGAGAGGGGGCTGTCAGGGCTGTGTGGGATCCTCCTTCTGCAAGGTATGTGCTCAGCCTACTGAACTCTCTCTCCAACCCCAGAGAAAGCAGTTTTTAGGGTTCGGAAGCTCATAGCAACATTGTTCTGTGCAAACGTTGTTAGACCTTCCGGTTAGCTGCTTGTTGGAGCTGTGAAACTGCTGAGAATTCCGTGTCATCTGTTTGTGTTTAGGGAGGGATCTGGACATTGGTGGGCTGGCCTGGGTGAAAGCATTTGCTTCGCAGAGACAGTCCGGCTTGATGTGAGGATTGCTTGGGGCCAGAGGCCTGGGAAGGAGGATGACAAAGGATTCTGTCCAAATGCTGCCCTTCCTCTGAAAATTCAGGGTACCGTAGGGGAGTATGCAGGGTGAGGCGTGGTCTCGTCCATACCAGTGTCCGGCTGGGGCGAGGGAGATGTGCTGAGGCTGGCAGTTTTCTCAATTTCTGCATTGGGGTTCTTCAAATTTTGAGTAATGGTAATTCTTATTAGCCAGATAAGAGAGGATTCGGTATGAGAGATGGGTTTTGTGAGACATAACTACTTCTTTAGCTTCTGATATCATCATCATTGCCCTTTATCAACTAGAACTATAGTGCAGCCGGTAGGGTGTTTACCTTGCACACAGCTGATCTGAGATTGAACCCTGCATCCCATATGGGCCCTTGACCCACCAGGAATGACTTCTTAGTGCAGATCCAAGAGTAAGCTCTGTGTACCACTTGCTGTCCCTGTCGCCCCACACCACCCAAAAAACCCCCCAAACAGTTGGCTTTTTTGGTGCCTACTCCAGCTCATTTCCATAATGTAAGCATACCCTGGGTAACAACTCTCCAGAGAAACTTAGATTCATTTTTAGTAGGTAGAAAGAAGCTATTCCAAGGGTCGTGTTAGTTTTCCATGAACATCTCTACACCTTTCAGTATCCTTCCCACTCCCCTGCCCTGTTTTCTCCAGGCTAATTAATATCTTCCCTTAGGCTTTAGTCACAAAACTTTGTCCAAGGATGTATATGGAATCACCCGGCAGGGTAGTTGGGACCATGTTATATATTTTTTTAATTTTTAAAAAAATGTTATTGAATCACCATGAGAGTTACAAGCTTTCATGTTTGGGTTACAATCATACAATGATCAAACACCCATCCCTCCACCAGTGCACATTCCCCACCACCAATATCCCGGGTATGCCCTCCCTTTCCCACCCTCCCCCTGCCTCCATGGCAGATAGTATCCCCCATACTCTCTACTTTTGGACATTATAGCTTGCAAATGCCATAAAAGACGTAAATGCCATAAAATGCCAAACAGACACTGAGAGGTCATCATGTTTGGTCCATTATCTACTTTCGGCACACATGTTATGTTTTAAATCAAGAAGTTGCACTTGTCATTGGTGTGGGGGAAAAAAAATGGAAAAAAGAAACAATGAACGAGAAGGATAGCATTGTTATTTTTCCACGGAGGGCCCCCTTCCTCTTTGCAAAGGGGTGGGGAGGGGGCATTGGAGGCTGTAGCAGGCCATTGTATTGGTTCCTTAAAAGGTTTTGCCATTTACTTTGTTTGGCCCAGAAGTCAGACCAGTGCTAGTGAAGTAATTAGAACAGTTGTGAGTATTGACCCAGTGTTCTGCTGTGCCCTGGCCTTGCCAGCTAGTTCCTTGTGGGAGCTGAATTCATCACTACAAGGTCTCGTTTCTGCAAGATCTGACTTCTCCTTTGACTGAGACCTGTCTGCGTCCAGATAGGACTGAATCTTTGTCCCAGTTTTTAGACATTCTCCCTCATTAGGATGAGGATGTTCTAAGGCCACCGAGGGGTTTGGGGGCAGATAGACCTGTGTGTGTACCACCAGTGTTCCGCTCATTAGCAGCCTGGCCCTGGGCATGCCCCTTAATCTCGGAGCCTCCTCCGTCAGCCCAGGAGCTGCATTTCACCTACTTCCCCATGTAACGATGACTTAAGGAAAAGTGACGATCAGTACATGGAAGCTACTAGTTTGCTGATCTTTAACTGTTTCTTCTCCTTAGTTTCAGGAGTCATCCCTTCGTTATTTGCGGATGGTGAATCGCAAACAAATTATGAAAACATGCAGACTCAGAAACAGCAGATGGTGATGGGGAGGTGGTGTCTTCTAGCTCACCTTAGCCTTCCGCTGTTTCCAAATGAAAGGAACTAACTTCAGTCACCTTGGCGGCTGTAACTCAGCAAAATATGGTAGTTTTCCCTGTTGGTCAGTAATCGGGGTGATTGCAGGGTAGATGAATTCTACCCCGGAATTAGACTTGGGATGAGGACCAGTTTCCAACTATGAATATCACGGCCCAAGCCGTGATGCGCAGTCGTATATCCGGCCATTGTGTCAGGAATTGGAATGAAGGCAGGAAGCGGCCAGCCCCAGGTATTATTCTCTGCCACACAATGGAAAGACAGTGCATGCTTTGTGAACTTGCCTTTTATAACAAGATGGAAAGGTTCCTCGTGGGAATGCTGCGTGTGGTAAGTGGAGACCATTTATAGTATCCTGTCTTTGGAGAGCGGCCTGGTCAGATGTCACCTAGAGTAAACAGTTACTGTTCTGCTTAACTGGGTGTTTCAAGGCCAAGGCCCAGTTTAGGTGTCATCTTTTTTTGTCTCTCCTCGTCTTCAGGAAGGACCTTTCTTCTCCTGTGCTGACACACTACCCTTCTCCCAGAGCACCCACTCCATTCTTTCTAGAAATGGTCTGTTGGAGCTGGAGGGGAGAGTCCAGGGGGCAAGGCATGCCTTATGAGCACAAGTCACTTTTCCTTTTCCCAAACATCTTAAGGCTAAGATTAGAAAATTGCATTTCTACTAATCCCTACAGTCATAAAACGATTCTTTTCTTTAAAAAAATGGAGCCAACTTGCCTTTGTAGTGTTTTCAAGTGTGAGCACACTTCTGCCATTCTACAGTGTATTGTATATATGGGTCTGAATATTTAGAATGTAAACTTAATCCTGGTAAATGCTTCCTCTTAAGCCATCTTCCTTCTAGTGTAAACATGAGTTTTATCAGCATGGAAAGATGTGTATTTCAAAAAGCAGAATAAATGGCCTTTTTATTCAAACGGCCATTGAGGGGTGTGGTAGGAGGGATAATAGGAAGAACTTCATTACCAATTACTTTTCTTTTTCTCCACCTACAGATTTAGGAGGCAGAAAAAGAAAGCATTCGGGGGCCAGTTTTTGGAATCAAAACAAATCGGGAATTGGCAAAACTGTAGTTTCCTATTTACTGACCTGATTGGTATCATTTTCTGAGCTTGGGAGAGCCGTGCTCATTCATTTTTATTTTTCTTCTGCAGACTGAGTTTAGTAAGTAATGTGGAAACCATCTACCATAAATAAATTGCTGCAAGATAACAAACAGAATTGAAGTCTGTGCTCGCATGTGCCCGTTCTTTTTCTCCGCCACCCCCCCCCCCCCCTTGCAGCCAACTCTGTAGAAAAGACGAGTGATGTGCTTTGCCAATTGTTTATGGGTCCAGCTTCCAGAGTTCCAGGAACCCTTCAGTTACTCACACATTTTACCAAACCTAGAAAAGGGGCAGAGGAAGCTAGGATTCAAACTTGTCGAGAGAGACAATGATACAGTTGTACAACAGCTGAATCGAAGAGACATGATTAAGATTGCACTGAAGGGGCCTGAGAGGTAGTGCAGTAATTTAGGTGCCAGCCTAGCACACGCCCAAGCCCTGTTCAAATCTCATGCCACACGGTGACCCAGATATCCTCGCAGGGCCCTGGCGTCTTGTGCCTGTGGGTTCTCACATTGTACCATTACTCCAGTTGGGGGAGAATTACAAGGGGGCTCTCAGACCTCCTTAGGGCCACTTCCAAGGCCTGCTTGCCCCCCGCAAATGATTACATGTTAAAAAGTGCGGACAGGACTCGGGGAGATCTACTCAGAGGAATGGAGAACATGCCTTTGCATGCACAAAGTTCTGAGTTTGAGCCCAGTAATGCATGATCCCTGAGCACTACTGGCCATGGTCTTGGTGGCTTCCAGCACCTTTGGGCCTGAGCAGCGTTGCATTACTGAACCTGAGTGTTGAACGGTTTGATCCCCAGTTGGCAGATTTAACACTAGGAGTGGTCTCTGGGCCCCCGTGCTTTGCTGGTGAGACCGTCTGCTCCCTAAAATAGAACATCATAGTTCTGTTCAACAGTCTACATTGTCTTCTCTCCCCTCCTCCCTTCCTCCCTCACAGTCTCTCTCCCTCCCTCCTCCCTTCCTTCTTTCCTCCCCCCCCCCATCCCTTCCTCCTTTTCCTTCCCTTCCGGTTTGAGCCACATCTGGCCGAACTCAGACTATTCTTTGCTCTCTACTGGAGTATCACTTCTGGCAGTTTCCAGAGGGGATTCTTTTGTGATCCAGGCATCAACTCAATGTAAGGCAAGTACTTTAACCCCGATATTACCTCTCCTGTCCCCCAACAGACTGCATTTGGGAGCCACCTCTGTCTAATGCAGCACTAATGTGGCAGTAAAGTCCCGAACCCCCATCTAGCCACCAAATTTTCAAGACTGAAGTTAGGAATCAGTGAATATGCAAAGACTCCAAATGAGGGGCTCTTGGGGGAAATGTGCCTGGGTTCCCTGCAGGCAGCCCTTCCTCCAGATAGCTGACTTAACAGACACCACTGCTGAGAAATAGATCATCCAAGTAGAGACACTAGTAGGGGATCACGGAAGCCCAGAGCCCAGGGGACTAATTGAGGCTTTTGTCATCAAAGTGTCTAGATCCCTCTTGGTCTCTTTCCATAAGGTGTGGACCCCCGTGGGGAGAGAGCTGCTGTGCAGGAAGGAGCATTTGCTTTGATGTCCAGACAAATGAACCGCCTATTCTTGGCTTTGCCTCTTGGGGGGATGACTTGGTTTTTCATCTCTAAATTGGGTGTAATATAGAGAAGCTATATTATATTGAGCTCCTTGCTTCAGAATATTTTTTCAACCATCCTGGAATGGTGGTTCTTGCAGGAAAGAAGAGCAAACCTGAGACTTTAGAACCCAACTGCCTGAGATGGTCTACTGGGAATGGGGTAGATTGGAACCATGATGGGCTCTAGCTCCAGAACTCAGATTCTTCGCCAATTCAAGTGTGCAGATTGCTTGACGTGCCAATGACAGTAATATGGGAGCATTGATTGACTTGGATTCTGGCATAGAGCTGAGCATAGAAAAGGCAGATTTGCCTTGAAGCTTGTTCTTTGGGTGGGAGGTGGTGAAGTTCTTAGTTTGCCCCTTTCGCTGTTAGGTTTGCACACCCATTACTTGACTTCCAGTCACTTTTGAAATTGCGTATCTCAGACAAGCCATGTGTGCACTCTGGGTCCTATAGGGTTGGAAATTCTCATGAGCAGGGCCCGGGACTCTAGTATAGCGGGTAGGGCATTTGTCTTGCGTGCAGAGAGCCAGAATTTGATCCCTGGCATTCCAAATACTGCCAGGAGTGATTCCCAAGTGCAGAGCCAGGAGTAACACCTGAGCAATCAAGGGATGTGGCCCAAAAGTAGTCCCCCTCCAAAAAAAATTCCCATGGGTAGATTGGGGTTTCTATGAACTATAGCTTACAGCTGCAAAAAAAAAATATAATACACGAAGCAAGTCGTGTCCGATATGGAAAGAAACAACTTGTTTGGGTTGAATTGCTTTGTTTTTAACTTGGCTGCTGCTTGGGCATCAAAGAAGCACAGCCCCAACCATCTAGTCAAAAAAATATAATGGAGTTGCACAGCAGGGGGATTCCGGAACAGAATAACTGGCAGGTGGGGGTTCTCTTAGAGCAGGGCAGATGCCGAACTAACTCTAGTTCTGGAAGAAATGATGGGGTCAGGAGCCAGTGGGAGTGGAGCAGCTTCAGGGGAGGAAAGGAGGTCAGCATTCTGGAGGGAGGGGGCAGGGAAGGTCTGGGGAAGCGAATCCTTCTGGAGGGCAGTGAATTAGAAGGCACTGCCTCTGTCTGTTCTCTCCTCTCTCCAAGATAATCAAAGGAAGCACTGTTTCCAGCCGAGATAAGTGTCCACTCTCCATCCACCTCTGCAAGGCCTCCTGGGCTTCGGACTTAGCTTTGGATTCGCTTTGCTGGTGGGTGACAGGCAGCACACACTCTTGAGGAAGCTGGTTTTCATCTGGATGATGTCCTGTGAGAACTGGCAGGGGAGTGCAAGCTGGAGGGTTAATGAAGGGCCTCCAGCCGGCTTCCCTGGTCCCGCTGACAAGGCCAACTCACCAGCTGGCTCTGTCCCCTTGCCCCTAGCACATCAACTCCCCTGTGCCCAGTGTTCTTTGTTTCTCTTTGGCCAATTTTCAGCTCTTCTTCCGAAAGTGCATTTTAGTACCAAAGTATGTGTGAAAGAATGAGTTAGATGTATATGCTCCCATGCCTTCAGGATGCTTAGGTATTAATATGCTAACAGGTTGACTTTGTATAAAATAGTAGAGATAGTTATTTTGTATTATAAGTCAAAACTGGTTGGGGAGGATGCGAGCATTTTTAAAAATCCATGCTGATGTCTGTATGCACATATGTGTATGTATGTGTTCATGTACATGAATTCTCATGTCCAAATCCTTGGAGTATGCATTTTAGATATAAATAGAAGCAAAAGCAAATAATGTTATCAATTCCTGTGATGTCTGAGAAAAAAAAATTGAAAATAAGTATAATCTGTAAAACTGTTGAGAGTAGGGACTAGAAAGATTGTGCAGGGGTTATAGTGCATGTCTTGCATGCAGCCAGCCAACCACAGGTCACCCCATGATCCCAAAGCACGGCTGGAAGTAGTTTGGATGATCCTGATCACTGCAAGACTGTCTCAGATACTTACCTTTGCAGTTGGCTGAGAACCATGGGGGAGGGACCCTCAGGCTTCCGAGCACTGTTTAAGAGCCAGCCCCGCATACACCCCATTAAGGAAAGAAAAGAGAGATCCAGTGTACAGAGGGCGAGCTTTATGTGTACATTCTGCCCATGTCAGACCAGGCAGAGAGCAAAAAGAGTGGGGTTCACACAAGCAAAGGGGTAGAACCAGGAGTGGAAGCAACGGGGAACCTTTGAAATGAGTGGGTCTGCAGTCAAGGCAGCGAAAACAGGGCGAGACTCGTGACGTGGGAGGACAAAAACCTTTCCCCGTTGCCTAGGTTATTCTTGTAGACTTGGAGATACCAGTCCCTATTAGTGTGATGGGTAAACATTCTCATTATTTTCTGTAATTTGCATTATTATTGGAAGGTAATTAACGACACTAACATTTCCCTGTAACACTGTGAGCGGGATGGAGCTTAATGACTTCCCTTCAGTCTGGCGTGGAGCTGTTTACTGTGTGAATTCCGCGTGCTTGGAACGCCTTGCTGTGGAGAGTGGACTCTGCTGGGCCAGCTCTGCCCTCTAACGGGATTGCATGTGCCCTGCCCATCCCAGCGTTCTTATTCCTTCTGCCTTCTGCCTGACTCGGTAGACATTGAATAAACGATCGCATTTACTGGATGATGTTTGCTCTCTGAAACACGGGAGCCTTTCTGTAGCTCATATTACAACGCATGTTTATGTCCAGAGACAGACTGATGTTTGGGGGCTGAGACGTATTTTTTTCCAAATCCAGGGTAAATCCTCACATTGTATCTTTTGGAGCTGAGCCGAAGCAAGCCAGGATGCTATCATCGCAGGCTGCGTTCCAGCCCTTTGATCGTGCTATCTGCGCTCTCCTACAGGCAGTGCTCGGCTGCTCCGGCGAGCCCACGAAGAAGCTCGTAGGCATTGCAGTCACCAGGAGACTTAACCCAGTCAGTCAGTCTGTTGGTTTAGATTCCGTTCAACTCTCATAGCTACACATACCACACACCCATATTTATTTCTCACTTCTTTTTTCTTTTTCTTTTTTTGCTTTTTGGGTCACACCCAGTGATGCACAGGGGTTACTCCTGGCTCTGCACTCAGAAATTACCCCTGGCTGTGCTCAGGGGACCATATAGGATGCTGGGATTCAAACCTAGGTTGGCCATGTGCAAGGCAAAAGCCCTACCCGCTGTATTATCGCTCCAGCCCCTATTTCACACTTCTTTGCAATGTCTTTCCCCTCCCAGGTGAGGTGCCAACATTAAACTGGACATTGTGGACCTAGAGAGATTGCAGCAGATAAAGGACTTACCTTGCACATAGCAAACCTGGGTTCAATTCCCGGCACACCTTGTATGGTCCTTTGTACCCCACTAGGAGTGATCCCTTAGCACTAGCTCAGGGATCCCTTAGCACTGGCCAAGCATAAATAAATTAACTGGACATTGTGTTCTGGGAGGCAGCTCCACTTAAATTGGTGTTTCTCAATCTGATTTGTTTCCTTCGTGTGGCCCTTCTGTACTATCAGTTGGCCCCTAGTTGTGAATTTTCACCCGTGCCTCCTTGAACTCCCCTAGGGTTGCACAGGGGACCCGGATTCTCCCCAGCTACTGAATATTGAGAAATGTTGATTTGAAGCATGTCCCTTATCATGCATTCAGTTTGCTGCAGTTAGGGTCTGCCGTGGTGTCCTCTCCACTGGCGACAGAGGTGGGAATCTTGGCAAGAGGCGTCTACACTGCCCCTTCTCTGCTCTCAGTCCCGGTGACTCTGAGCACAAGCCACATACTTCTCTCATAGTCAGGTCATTTCATTCCCCACATGCGTCTGTCTCCTGGATTAAAAGGAAATGAAGGGGGCAGGATACAGTGGGTAAAACTTTTGCCTTGCACATGGTCAACCCAGGCTCCATCCCTGGCTTCTCCTGCGGTCCCCCAAGCACTGCCAGGAGTGATCTGTGAGAGCAGAGCCAGGCGTAAGCTTTGAGCATCACTAGGTGTGTGGCCCTAAAACAAAACATAAAAGGGGATGAAGGGGTTGGGAAAGCAAGCCCTGGGAGGCTGTCTCTCTTGTCTCCTCTGTGCCCTCGATGCTCGCTCTCACAGCCTTGTGGAACAGACATGGAATCAGACCTGGATTTGGGATCCGTGGGCTTCTCCCTCCCCCCTCCGCCGTACCACCAGCCTGATGCCTGACTCCCAGCAGGCCTGCCGTGCAGGGATATTTGGGGGCTGTGGACTCTGCTGGACCCAATGGAATCCCAGTAAAAGTGAATCAGAGGGGAGGGGGAAGCTGGGGGGCGGCAGGAATGTTCCTCCTCTAGCAGATCCCCAGGTGAGGAAGCACAGGTTAGGGAGCTCAGGCTGTTGAGAAGCGTGCTTGAATGCTGATAATTTAATTAAAAAAATTAAAAAAACAAAAACTCAAATATGAGTTTTCTATACCTAACACTGATCTAAACCCTAAAACTAGACCTAATTCTTAGATTTAGGTTGCTGTACCCACAGAGGTCAACCTGGATGCTGCTTGCCTTGGTGCCCAAATTCTGTCCCCGCAGTCCTTGGAGGATTCCAGAGACCTTTCGTTTCTTCACGGCATTCTCCCTGTGAACTTCCCATATGGCCTTGGCATAGAGCAGCTTGATCTAACCCCACAGTATTAATAGCCTGGCTTAGTTGTTCTCGGAGACCTCTGCTTTTGTCCAAATGGCTTTTCTATGCCTCAGTGCTTGATAAATTAGAAAGTGGTAATATTTATCCTTTTACCTTATAATACTTGTAATCTTTTAGTTGGTTATTTAATGCAGAGTTCACTTAAATAAGAAAGATGACCTGTCATAACTGCTTTGTTCTGAAAGAAGTGATCGCTTTCAAAGAGAAAAGGAGAATGCGTCATCCAACCCATTCTCTCTTCACGTGGAGCATGCTGATAGACACATACACAGATATATGTATATGCAGTGTACATGTGTATATGGCTGTACGTGTATGTACATATTTATATATAAACGTGTGGCTGTGTCTGGAATGTCCAAAAATATAATTGAGACTCCAGTTTTATCTTTATTGATTGATGCTTCTTTCTTTATTGGGTGCTTTATAGATAACATGCAGTTACCATTCAATAATTATTTAAAAACCAACCAGAACAGAGGTCCTAGCTCTGGGACTTCAGTTTAGGTCTAGAAAACTCATATTTGAGTTTTTTTTAATTAAAGTATATAATTATAGTTTGTGATAACACCTTCAGCATTAAACTCTTGTCTTCTCTTTCCTCTTTCTCAATGTGCTGTTTCAGGAGCTCTTTCTCTGAATTGCTTGGTGTTCCCCTTTATTCCTGGCTTTATTTCCTTAACTGTGCACAGTTCATTTTTTCTTTTCTTTTTTTTTTTTTTGTAGCCTGCTCTCCCTACAAAATTCAGAATTCCACCATAGTCCTGCTAGTACTCCTAGCAGTTATTTTCTGTACTCAACATAGTACTCCTGTATTGTCATTTTATCTTCAGATGGAAGAATCCTTGTCTTGCAATTGAGACCCTTTATTTTGGGCATTTTCCCAGCTGTGTACTTTTGAGACCTGGCCCACAAGTCTCCAAGCAACCCTGAGTGCTGAGATGTGGCTAGAATTTTCCTCTGAATGTCCAATTCTCAGGTGAGGGTTCAGCTGGAACCGGGAACCACTACTGGGGACCAGAGTTTGGCCTCTGTGAGTTCAATCTAAGAAAGCAGCCCCTGCCTCAGACAGGCCGTATCCCCAGGATGGGAAAACTCCTCTGAGTATTTTCCATGTCAAGAGCAATGAAAAGGGAAATCCACATGGCAGTATTTGGCTGGAGCAATAGCACAGCGAGTAGGCGTTTGCCTTGCACGTGGCTGACCCGGGTTCGATTCCCAGCATCCCATAGGGTCCTCTGAGCACCACCAGGGGTGATTTCTGAGTGCAAAGCCAGGAGTTACCCCTATGCATCGCCGGGTGTGACCCAAAAAAGCAAAAAGAAAAAAATAAGTGCTCAACAACTTTCGACTTCATCAAGAAGCATCTTTAAATACAGAGTCCAGGATGGGGATGCGTCTGTCTGCCACCCACTTCATCTTCTAGACTTAGAGCTGGATTTTTCCCCCCTTCCCCTCAAGGGCATTTCTAACAAAGGAGTCTACTTTCAGATTTGTAAACTGCCACCTTATTATCCTATTAGTCAATTACAGCTGCTGAAGAGCGGGGTAAGTGACAGCATGGCAGATTACAGCAATTTATTTGCCGTTCTCATCGTCTTGTTCAGCATATCATCAGGCTGTTTAAATTTAATGATAGGACTTTTACATGCATTTGAGAGCAGTTAGAGTTGTAATCGAAATGTTGAGGCAAACCTCCACTGACCTGCTTTCGAGCCATCCTCAGCTGGGCCTGCAGTGGCTGGGCGGGACCTCTGTTCGCAGAGATGACTCCAGCGAGGGCAGAAGACCTGCTTACAAAAGAAAGGGGGCCTTTGTGATGTACCTGGTTACTGTGCTCAGGAAGGATGGATCTGGTTAGAATGTGTTTACCTCGGTTGTTCCTTAGGAACAGTTTCTAAATGCCTGTGTTCCGAGTTACAAAGTCTTGTAAGAGTTTGCTAGAATCTGTGAGCATAGATGGGGATTGGAGGGATCAAGTCTGAGGGGTGGGGGGGTGCAGGAGATTATAGGATAAGGGAAGATAGAGCTGTTGACCTCTGTTATGTCCGATTCCCTTTCAAACTGTGATTCCCTTTCAAACTGTGGATCAGGGCTTTGGTAGCCGTAGGTGCAGTGAAACAGAAAAATCTCTGTTTTTTTTTTTTTTTTTGAAGTAAATAGATTTTATTTGGAGGTTTCTGAGGGAAGGAGGAAGGGATAAGTGGCAGAGAGAATAGTAAGAATAACGTGCTCAAGAGAGAACGCGGGCTTCTCTAAGGGTGGAGAAAGCCCCTACACATAACCGAGCTTTAGACACAAAAGTATGAAAGCATGAAAGTACACATCTCAAGAGGGGAGATGCGGACGACACATGTGCTCGGGCGACACATGTGCTCGGCCACGTGGGTGCAAGCAGCGCATGGGCTCAGGCAGCATATGCGCGCCAGAAAAATTTCTGTTAAAAGATAAAAAAAAAAATTAAAAAGTGAGTGGCTAGGATCTTTGGGGATGGAAGGAGCTGTGAGAAGAGTTGTGGGTGTGAACTTTTTCATGCCTTTTTACATGCCAGCACTGGTTCATGGTCTAAGGTGTAATAACCACTCCAGTAGACTAGCGGTTATATCCCTGTTATCCATTACCAGTCCATGGACCAGTGGTTGGAAATCATTGTAGTAGAGCTTCTGTGACCCTAAACTTATTCATCCCTTTTGCCTTCAGTTCAGTGGTAGGCTTGAGGCACTGTTGTAAACTGAATAAATAGAAGATTCAAGCCTTGAGTTTCATCTTACTCCAGGCTCTGTCATCTGGTCCTCCCTGTTCATTTCAGACTCACTTTCTTTTTTTCTCTGGGTGTAGGAAAATTCATAACAACAGTGCTTCTATCATCAAAACTTATGATCTTGGTCTTTCCTCCTTGCCTTTGTATTACGCCAGAAGAGAGACATGGGCTACTTGGACAGCCTTAAAGCAGACTCTGGGAAGTCCTTTGCAACTAAATCTATCAACCAGGACTTCACTGTTCCCCTCAATAAAATTTAAGCAGGGGCTGGAGCGATAGCACAGTGGGTAGGGCATTTGCCTTGCACATGGCAGACCCGGGTTCAGTTCCCAGCATCCCATATGGTCCCCCGAGCACCGCCAGGAGTAATTCCTGAGTGCATGAGCCAGGGGTAACCCCTGTACATCGCTGGGTGTGGCCCCCAAAGCAAATAATAATAATAATAATAAAATTCAAGCAGCCATCATTGAGTACAAAAACTGTGATTCTCACCTCCCTACCCCCAGTTCTTTATCAGCTGGACTTGGATAACTTCCTAATAGCAGAATTTGACTGTATGGCTTATTTTAAACTTTCTCCAGCACAATTCCCTATGCACGAGAAGAGCTTTCTTGTGGTTTTTTTTTTTTTTTTTTGTCTGCCATTCCTGATCTTGCTGTGGCTGCAATGCTTCTAGGCAGTATGAGACCCCTGACACTTAGCCATCCCGCCTGCAGCATATATTGAGCTCTCAGGGTGCTGGGTCACTGATTTCATCCTGTGAGTTCAAACTCGAGTTTTAAACCACCTCTGGCAAATATTAGGCCAGGTTCTTAACCCTGACACTGTTGCCATTGGGGGCTGGATACTGCCCAGCTATCCTCTGTATTGTAAGATGTTGCTAGAGTTCCTTGGTCAGACCCACTGACCCCTGATTTTGATAGCCAGGATCACACTACATATCAATAGACATCTCCTGGGGAAGGCACACCCTCTACCTGAGGACTGCTGTTCTTGACGATGCGAACTTTGCATCAACCTTGGCAAATAACCCAGACTTTTTATATATATATTTAACTAATATTGAGTGAATCTCCATTATAGATGTCAACAGAAAGGATACTGAAGTCAAATACTGTTCTTGCTCTTTTGTGCCTGTTGGTGTAAAAGATGAATTGCCAAGTTTCAGAGTAAGCTTTAAGAGATTTTTGGTCATATAGTTTTTGGGTACTGTTTCAAGTGACTTTTCTAAGGGAAATCACTATTTGGTTCATGTGAAAATTGAATGGTTGGATTTTCAGAGTTGTCAGTGTAATTAATAGCATGGGCGTTATATTTGCTGTAAAGCAGAACAGTGGGGCTGTCTGAGATTTCTTGTGCAGTTAGCCCTAGTGATTTCACATCCATTCACCACTGTGTCTTCCATACTGTGAGGCCAGTGTCATTTTCCCCTACTTTTTCTTAGGACTAGAAGGGGAGGGGGATCACATTTAATATGCCAGCAAGATCAAAACAGGTCTCTGGATCATCTTTTCTGTGAACAGTCATAGATTTAGAGGATAAAAGTGATTGCTGACATTGGAGAACTTGCATATCACTGTGAGGATGGCATTCATCAATGATTGATTGGATTCTCCCAAGCCAGTCTCTCTACAAGCCCCCTGATAATGCAAAATCACATGAGAAGCAACCGCACCTTTTAGGAAAACTTTGGTGGTTATAGATTAAAAACTGCAGTGTAAGCTACAGAAAAGATAGCCCCAGAGACAAATCTGTTGTAGATATGCATTGTGTACTCACAGTATCTAAATTTTTCAAACTTGAATTACAGATTTAGGCTGATAAATAGTAATATAGTATTAGGCAATAAATTGCTGTTGTGGCAGAGAACTCAAGAAAATCATGTCTCAAACAAAACAAGTTTGTTTCTAATCACCTCTATGGAAGTAGCTCAGGATTGGTAAAGAGAGTCCCTTGGGCATCAGATATCCAGGCTCCTTCTCTGGTGTGGCTCTGTCTCATTTAGTCACATATAGTTTCCACTATGGGGCCCAAGATGGCTGCCCCTGTTCCAGCTGTCTCGGTGGATTCACTCTTATAGGAGAGAAAGGGGTAAAGAGTCCGTAAAGTGCATTTCTTGGAAATGGACTGCTTGGAAATTAGACTCTCTCTTGGGATTCCTGGTGAGCCTCTACCAAGACTGAAGAATTGATTCTGTCACCATTATCAGGATAGACTTATGCCTTGGGGTGGCAAAAGAGGGCAGGGATTGTGAAGTTCGTAGTGGGAAAAGCATGAAATTTTGGCCAGGCTAATATTAGAACCCAGTTTATATGGCTTACCAGCTAAGGAAGCGAAATGTAAGTCCTGAATAACAGCAGTTACTACCAGTATCTAAACATGGGATGAAATCAGGCAGATTTCAGACAAGTAGGAGTTGAGATATTCTGAATAAACTTTGATTGAGAGATAGAGAATTAGGGAACTCACATAGAGAGACATCAAGCTCTGGCTTTCTTAGAAGCCATGATATTTAGCTAAGACATGAATGCAGCGACGGGTCAAGTACTGGGGGACCACAAACATTTTGTTTTCGCTAGACCGTTCTAGACCCTTAACTAGCCCATATTGCCCATTCTGAGAAATATATTGTGGATTGTACTGTTTAATCTGTTATTATATTGTCGATTATTTTTATTAGCTCCATAATCTTGAGACAGTTCCACGCAGCATAAAATGACAACCTTCCATGAAAATGACATGAATTCCCACCAACTCTCTTATGTTTGCCTAGGTCGTGGAAGGCTGTAGTGTTTTTTAATACATTGTTCAAACTGAGTGTTCTGAGAAGTGGGACAATATTAAATCCAGTAGAAGTTTCATCATTATCTGTTTGCAGGGAGCACCTTCAAGTAGTGCTTGGTGGCCGGTGGTTTGATGCAGGGGTCTGAGGATGTGGTTCTGCTTGAGTTTTGCAGCATGCAGGGACCATTAGTGCTGTACCAGGCAGTGCCTGGGGGATGATGCAACACCAGGAACCAAACTGGGGTTGGCAGCATGTAAGGTATCCCCTGAACCCTTGTACTATATCTCTGGCCCCTCATTATCAACTGATAATCTTTTTTTTTTTAATTTTTTTTCTTTTTGGGTCACACCCAGAAACACACAGAGTGTCTCCTGCCTCTGCACTCAGGAATAACTCCTGGCAGTGCTTGGGGAATCGAACACGCATCAGTCATTTACAAGGCAAACGCCCTATCCACTGTGCTATCCCTCCAGCCCTCATAATCTTTTAACTCCATAGTTTTCTACCTTTTTTGTATTTGCATGCCAGCACCAATGTGTAAATCACCAGTTAAAACCACTGCCAGAAATTGGGGGACATTTGATCTAAAAGAGAAGTAATTAGTAAGAAGCTAATGAATGAAAAGAGGAAGGGATTGGCCACTGCTAAGGACCTGCAATAGTTTTGGAAGATTGAATGTGTTGTGATCTTTCTTAGTAGAGACGGTATAAAGAGTTCTCAGTCACCTAAACACCATTCCCAGTAAACCAGTAGATCCAGTGAAAGAAATTTTAGCCATGAGAGGTCTTCTAAAACTAAGGTACAACTTAGAAAGTGACATAATATTTGTTATTCCTTACAAAAGTTAGCAGGAAGGTGATCATGGAAAGAAAATTTGATTGGTTGAAACTTGCTCAGTTGAACTGCTAAACACAAATAGTATTCTCAGTGGAATGCATCCCATGATTTAATTTCTATTTTGTGAAAGCTTAGTTGAGGTTAACTAACTAAAAGGTTAAAAAAGAGATTAACATGCCCAAAGTCAAAAGCTGGTGAGCTGTAAAGCTGTGCTATGAACTCTGACATTTTACAATCCAACATTAGATTCTAAGTTGCTTTTTCTTTCCTCTTCGTGAGTTCAAACCCAGGTTGTCCCATGTGCAAGGTGTTTCACCCTACCCACAGTCTTTACCCCAAGACTTTAACCTCTCTCCATTTATTACATGGGATTTTAAACCTAGGACTGTTGAAGTCCTTGAGTGATCTTGCCTATTTAAGTGCCCTCATAGCAGGTAAAAATCCTACTTCGGGCCAGAGAGACAGCCCGGTGGGTTGGATCCCTGCTTTACCAAACGGTTTCCTTGAGCATAGAACCAGGAGTAGCTCCTTAGTATCCAGATGGGGACCCTTGAAAACCCAAAATAAATCATGAAAAGCCTGTCTTGTGAAATGGGTAAATGAGATGAACCTAAGTGACTTGCTTGAGCCCAGTGAGATTTCTGAGCAAAAGACCGGGATCTGGAAGTTTCTATACGGTCTTCCTTGATGACTGGCTGAATACCTCTCTTATCTCTAAGGGTAGCTTTCCATTGGATTGTGACATCTTTTTGTACTCCATCAATTTATAGGTGATTCAGTCACCTATGCTGACATTCAGTTTAGTAAATATTTGCTCAGTGAATGGAGCTTCTCTGTCTTGGAGAATAGGAATACTCACGGTCATTTTTATACGCAGACCACCACAGGTAGCCACCTAATATTCGTAAAATAGAATTGACAAACAAGTCACTTGGGCAGTACTTCTTTTAGGTCTCACACTGAGATGGAAAGAAACTGGCTCTGAAACCCTCATAGGCGCATTCATCATGAGACTGCGTCCAGTGCTGTGTCAGACGGTCCATTTTGCCCTCTGTCAGAGAGGATTTTAATTGCTGAAGCATCCAAAGTACTTTGTTCTGGAGGCAGCTCACTTACAAAGTATTATTTTACATGCAATGTAGTTGCGATTTGCTTATCGTTGTGTGTCAGATTTTCAACAAATATGTCATCTCATTTTTGGTTCATAAATTCATACACATGTATTATTAGATCTGTCAGATGAACACAAGAACTGATGCTCTGTGAAGTCACACTGTTGGATTTCTATACAGCCATACAACTTGTAACTGGTACCTGAAATCAGCCCAGTGGACCCAGAATTCTCAGTGCATTCACTGTAGCAAATGATCAGTATTTGCTGGAAGGGACAACAGAAATTTCTGTTCAAAAGACTGGAACTGGCAAGTCACAAGCACTTGAATTAGATAGAGCAAACTGTTCACTGCACCCCACCTCCAGGGGGTGAATTTTTCACCTCATAGTTGTTTTTGTTTGGGGTACTCACCCAGCAATACTCAGGGATTCACTCCTGGCTCTGCACTCAGGAATTCCGGTGTTGCTTTGGGGCCATGTAGGAACCCGGGGATCGAACCTACATTAGCTGTGTTCAAGGCAAGCCAGTGGCCTACCTTCTGTACTATTTCTCCAGCCCCTAAAGAGTAAATTCTTCTGTAGCTGTTAGAGCAAAGCCCTGGGCTTCCTCCAAACATGAAGAATGGATTCCAGAGGCATTGAAACAAGACCAGAAAAGAGACTGATGGGACTCGCCAGGTTGACATTTTAAGCCAAGAAATGTTTCGTTTTCCTCAGTGACAGTCTTTTATAAACCTGTTGAAGATGCTAACATTTGTCTATCTACCTCTGAGTTATCCACCTAGATTTTTCTTCACTGTCCCTTTTCATTTTTAGAGGAAAGATCCTTTTTTTTTTTTTTTGGTCACACCCAACGATGCTCAGGGGTTACTCCTGGTGGTGCTTGGGGGACCATATGGGATGCCGGGGATCAAACCCGGGTGGGCCGCATGCAAGGCAAACACCCTACTTGCTGTGCTATAACTTCGGCCCCAAGGAAAGATCCATTTTAAGGTTCCTTTCTCTTCTTCCACCAGTGCTAATATCAATATTGATTGAACAACTTTTGATCTTTGATGTTAAAATACACTGAGTTCATAGAACGTTTTGATGTTACTGGATTATTTTTATGACAATCTGTAGGCAAGCTCTCATCTTCATATTTACTTATACGTATATTATAGCACCTGGTAGGAATGTATTAAGGTAAGTGAGGATTTCCTTTGTTGATTTTCAGTAAATAATGCTGTGTTTGGAAATAACTTAGAAGGAAATAATTTGGAAATAACTGAGTATACCCCTGACTCTTCATCCTAAAGAGTGTATTGATGCGGGACTGGAGTGATAGCACAGCGGGTAGGGCGTTTGCCTTGCACGAGGCCAACCCGAGTTTGATTCCCAGCATCCCATATGGTCCCCTGAGAACCACAGGAGTAATTCCTGAGTGCAGAGCCAGGAGTAACCCCTGTGCATCACCAGGTGTGACCCAAAAAGCAAAAAAAAAAAAAAAAAGAGTGTGTTGATGGGTGTATTATACCTTGACCCAGTTTTCTGTACTTGGATCATAAATGGTATTTGGAATTTTCAAAATACACCACTAATTGTAGCTGTTTTTTTGCTTTAGCTGTTTTTAGCTTTACCTGTAATGTAGCATTCAGGAGGAGAAAAAAAGTACCTCGTCAGATTTGTATTAACCAGGAAACCACATTCATGTTTTGATCCTTTTAAGGCAAAACTGATTAGTACTTTTTGAAAAGTGAATCTAGATCTGTGTGCTGATTATGGGAAATAGAGCCATGTTGTTATTATGGAAAGGTGGAGAGAAGCATGGATGTTATGGCAAGTTTATTTTTTATTAATCATGCAGTTATCGCTTGGTTCCACATCCACCTACTTCCCCATCACCCCCTTCTCCTAAGTACTTGTTTAATAAAGCAAACCAGCAGGTAGTATTTAGATGCTAGTGGGACTCAGGTTATTTCATTTTAGTTCAGTAGGGGGGGGGGGGAAGAGACCATTTCCATTATGCTATTAAAGGGAAGTATGCAGACTTTTACAGTAATGGCACAATCACAATTTGAAGCGTGATGTGTTTGATGTGAATTTGCTGTGTGTTTACTGTAATTAGTGGCCGTTCATCCTTGGGTGATGTTTTAAAAGGCAGGTTTTATCATTCAGGTATGGTGAGGCCAACAGATCAGGATGATGATTGTGTTTGAAAAGATCACTGACTATAATTCCCAAGGGAGGGGGGCCAGCCTCTATCACTCAGGGTTCCACGGGGGCTGGTGGGGCCCTATGTGTCTCTCTAGGAATCAGCTAGTCCTGGAAGGGGACATAATCAGCCAGGTCCCAGGTAGCAAACTCATCAGAAGGAAAAGCATGTTGAAATAGGTGGCTTCAAGCTAGCTAACTGTCCACCATGCCACTTGGCTTTGACTGCTTCTTGCCAAAGCACAGGGCTGCTTCCAACACTACCTAGGGATGCCAGTGCCAATAGCTGGGCATCATGGGTGCAGGAGTAACCTGACTTGTGACTGAAGAGGCGAAACCCAGGCAGTGACATCCCGAGGGCAGTTTTCAGTCATTTGTGCCTTCAATTTTGTTTTTTGTGGGGGAGGGTGTCGGTGGCATGCCTTTGATGCTTGTCTTTCTGCTGCGAAGTATGAAACAGCAGTGCAGGGACTGGGGTGGAAAAAGGAGAGGAGAGGGCTTGATAAATTTCTCTTTCATTCTTTTCATGCTTGAACAGAAATAAGGAATTTCCAGAGCAGAATCTTGTTGCTTCAAGTATATGGCCATTTTTCAGCTCGAGTCATTTATTAACCTCTACTTGCATCAGCAGAAACTCGAGTCTCTTTGAAGACATAGAAACTGATTTCCTTCCTTGTCCCTCTGACCCTCTCCAAATCCCCGTGCTTCTGGCTGAGAGGGTGAAAAGCTCCCAGCTGTGTGCACAGAAAGAGCTTGGCACCTTTCTAGCATGGAGACTTGGTTGTCTTCTGGAAGGAAACTTGACTTCCCGTGTATTTCAAAATGTTCAGTATATGCTGAAGTCTGACTGTGTTTTACCCACTAATGCTATCCCAGGGATGTCGGCCCAGACTCCAGCTGCTCAACTGTGGTCTCTGAAAAGAGAACTGCATGCAGCAGCTTGCATTGCTCCCCACCCCTCCAAACAGCACCTGCATGGAGAGGGAGCGGGAAGAGTTAGGTGGGAGAATGCGGCTCATAGGGTTCGTCTCTTTAATAGGCTCGCTAAATGTTACCCAGCAAAAGCATTACCGTTCAATATATCATTGCTTGACTTCTTGGCATGTTACTCTTAAGAGCAATGTTTGGGGAGGCTGAGTTCGTCCAAGACAATCCTGGGGGCTCTTGGAAGGAGCTGCGAGGTGGTTGTGCGCATGGTCAACCATACTTGGGGTGGAGCAATGGGCGTGTCTTGGTGGTTTCCTTCTCTTCAGGCCGGTTCATCACTTTGCCCACAAAATCACTGCCAGCTCTCTGCCGGGGGAGGACATATCACATCTCCGCCCACCTACACTTCTCTTTCTTTTTAAGGACAAGCAGTGACTTGGACTTTGAGAGACCAGCAGTTGTGTTTGGAGTGCCCCAATATAGCCTTTGCAGAAATGTGGGTTGGTTTCCACGTTGCTCCAAACCGGCCGTCTGCACTGGGCTTGGCCTCGGTCCGGGAACCACAGAAGTGGTCTGGTCTGCTCGACTCGCTGACTCATCCTGCCTCACTTCTGGGTCACTGTGAAAAACCAGCTTCCTGGGTTGCAAGGCATTGAGGCCTGCAGCAAATGTTGATCTGTTGAGCGGCAGCCTGTGTGAAGAAGCAAAGGTTACTTATTCATTCTTCCACCGTGTGTTTTTGGAGCTTCCAAGGAGCCAGGCTCGCTGCTGGAGCCATGGATACTGTAAAGGTTTAGACCAACAGTTGGGAACTTTGCTTTGAAGTGCTAGATAGTAAATATTTTAGGCTTCCCACGCCTTGCTGGTTATGTGGTGTCTATTTTGCCTGTCATCGTTTGCACCAAGAAAACCATAGCAGTATATGAACACCTATTGGCTCTGGTCTAATAGGACTCGGCTTTAATTTATTTTATATTTTATTCTTTGATATTTTTTGCAGTCATGGTTATCCTTTCGGCATGCAAATTACCGTATCTCCACCACCACCAAAGTGCTGGGAGACTTATTCTTTCTAAACATAGTTGACAAGTGACCCATAGTTGATTATTTCCAAACTCTCCACCAATATTCTTGCCCTTGTTGCACATAGCTTGTAGCGCATTTTATGCATAACGTGCAAAATTTGCATTTTACTTGTGCTAGAAGGTTCTAAGAAAGACACGTTCTTAAACACCTCACACTAATTCAAGACAAAAATTCAATTTGTGATCAGTTATAGAATTGGCCTTGGGAATTCCAAGACAGTTTCAGCTTGGGGTCTACTGTATATGCCCCCTATGATTTTATTTAAAAAATTCAAATGTGTGAATTCTCAAGTCTGGATGGGGGGAGGGGCAGGGGATAGTTTAACAGTTAAAGTGCATCCAGACTAGGTTTGATTCCTGGAACCACATGGGCTCCTCGGAGCATCCTGGGTGCAGCCCCGAGGGACCCAGGGAGCCAAAGGGTGTGGTCTTAAAAGACTCTAGCACTGCCTGGCTGACATGGGGCGTCCCGGCACTGCAGGAGTCGGGCAGCATCCCATCCTCAGGCCCTCGAATTGAACCTCTACTAGGTTGACTTAGAATCAGCAGTGGGTTCCCTAAACCTTCTGAGCACCACTTGGGATTCCCAGCCCCTTCACCCATTTCTCAAAGCTGTAGAAACGTTGGATGGATTGTTCACTAAGCCCCTTACCACTCTGTGGTTTAGGAATTTTTCATTGTGAGCAGGAGGCTCTCTTTACACGAAGTTGCTTCAAGAATACGAGCTCAGATATTTTCAGAACATCTTTTCAGAAGTCTTCAACGTGAACCAAATCATTTCTAATTTACCTTTGTGTTTCTTGGGGGGAAATTGTGGACATTCTCTTAATTCTCTGTTGCCCTTGTTTTTCTACTCGCTCTCCTAAACAGTTTATAGTCCATCAAGAAAACATACAAACTCACTAAAGAATACCTTTGTCTTTTAGGTTCGCCTAGTATCATAGAATCACCATTTGCCAAGCCAAAATAAGTAGCAAACATTTTAATGCTGCTATAAGCTGGAGTGGCTGAATCCTGAAGTGTATTCCTTGGCATGTTGCTAAGAAACTGGGATGCCCTTTCGAATGCCTTAGCAAGGCATTTCTTTCCCGTAATACAATTCCACTTAATTGCTAGAGGATGAAAATTCCAGAAGTGTGCATTACCCCAGTCTCTTTCTTCCCCCTCTCAGTGTGTATCACGTGGGTCTGGAATGAATTTACTTGCAGCAAAGTAAAATGCAGTTCTCCGTGCTGCAATTTTGTGAGTTCCTTCTCTTTCAAGTGGAAAGGAATGATTGAGGGGGGCAAAGAAATTGTTTGACATCTAACCACTGAAGGAAAAATTAGTCTCCCCACACTTCTCCGGGCTCTGTTTTTGTTTCATTTGACATCCTATGTATTTCTGGTCTGGGGAGGATATTAAGATGTGAAAGGGAGTTATTTCCCTTCAGAAGGATCAGTTACAATTTAATAGTAATCACAAGTTGGGGGAAATTGAAGGCTTGGAAATACTTCCTTTTGGGGAAGTTAGTTGCTCTCTGATAAATGCTCTAACCTACCCATCATTGATTGCTTTGTTTACCACTCCCGCCTGTGGGTGAATAATACATTCTTGCTCCTGTTGACCCCAAGCTGTGTTACTTGCTCTGGCCAGTGAAATGTGCATTTATGTCACTTGTGTCCCTCGTGAAGAACACATTAAGAGGGGCTGGAGCGATAGCACAGCTGGTAGGGTGTTTGCCTTGCACGCAGCCGACCTGGGTTTGATTCCCAGCATCTCATATGGTCCCCTGAGCACGGCCAGGGGTAGTTCCTGAGTACATGAGCCAGGAGTAACTCGCCGGGTGTGACCAAAAACCAAATCAAACAAACAAACAAAAAACACATAAGAGTCTTTGGAGGCTCTTCCATTGTCTGTTCCTTCTTTGTGAAAGCACTTGATCCTGAAGCTGCTGCAAAGGCTGGATCTTGTAGTGCAGATTGACTCGTCGCACTCAGCCAGCCCACCTCGATCCGAATGCTTGAAAACCGTTGATTTGTGGGGTCATTTGTATTGCGGAAAAATCTCAGCCCAAGCTGACTGCAGGTCCCCCTCCATATGACTGGAGTACCTGTTCAGAGAACGAAATCACGGCAAGGTTGGAAACCTGGTCTTGTGTGATTGTGAGAGGAGGCGAGCGTGCCGAGTCGCATTCCTTTAGATCAATGGACTTTTCTGTCTGCAGCCATAGGTGATTCTAAAAATCTTCTCTCCCCTTCCCTGATTCTCCTCAGATTAGTCCTTCAAGAGACTTTAGACTGATTCATAGTGTCATGATAAGCCTTAGGCCAAGACACCTTATTTCTACAGCATCTTTGACAATTTGACGGTAAACTTTCTGAAAGTGCCTCGTGGCATGAATCTTCAATGATTTACCTAGGGTTCATGTGGCACATGGTGGATGCTCACCAAATATTTGGAGAAGGAAGGCTCTTATGCCATTTTACTTCCAATACAGTTCTCTGTTGTTTTTTTTTTAAGTGAATTTATATAGTCGGGGTAAGTTGTTTCTTTTGCTTAATAAACTAATTGACACCGCAAGGTAAATGCACTAGGAGTCACGACTTTAGTTTCTTATAACCAAAAGGCGGTCAATTAATTGAAGTCTTGCCTCTGTCTGGCTTAGAGGGAAAAATTTAATGGTTTTGACTCAAAAGGCTGGAGCATTGTAAGCAGCCACCCCTGTTCATTCCTTGGTATCTCCTGGTGCCCTGAGCACCACCAGGAATGCCCCCTACCAAAAATAAAATTAATCAAAAGTCAAGAAATGAAAGCTGAGGGGCTAGAGAGTCAGTTGATGCAGTGAGTAGGATTCATGCCTTGATCAGGGACATTGTTTATTTAATCCCTGGCACTGCATGTGGTCCCGTGAACCCACAGGAGTGATCCCTGAGCACAGTTCGGTGTGGCCCCCAAACCAAGTGCTTATTTGGTTTGATTGGATTAGAAATCAATCCCATCACCGTTTGCCCCGGACCTTTCTGAACCAGGCACTGGTGGGGAGGAGCGGGCCGTCCGTTTCCCCCTCAGACCTACCACGCTCACCGAGTCGCTCTTCTTTGTCATCGTTAGGTTGGTTTTAAGTAGCATTACAGTAAAACATCCCACTGAGAAATTTCAACATGAAGAGGTTTTCTGATCTCTTTAAAATAAAATGGTTAAAAATAGACCTGGTGGGAACAGTCTTCCACTTCAAGAACAAAATCCTGCAAAAATGTTTTAATGTAGATTTGGGACCTAATTATTTTTTCTCACCTCAGTTTAGCTGTAGTTGTGCGACAGTGGGAACAACAAGCCTCTCTTTGTCGTCTGGCCCGGAGGGCCTGACCCTGCCGGGAGGGGTCTGCAGTGAGGTGAGTGGCGGCCTCGGCTTCGCTTCCCCTCTCTGGACTATTCCCGGGGCCTCGTTCAACTCTGACCCCAACCTCGAGTTTCTGTTTAATTCACTGACCTTCCCTCAGGTGGACGCTGGGCCTTGCAGCGACAGTGGCCTCTAGTAATTGCACACGTTCGGGTCTGTGCCAGGCAAAGGCGATTAGAATCAGAGCACAGCAGATCTGGGTGGACCAGGAACTCGGTCTGAGGTCCCACCAGGCCTCTGTGACATGCTCAGCGTCTTGGTGAACTTGGAGGCACCAGCAGGGGGTCTCTGTGATGGAGAGAGGCTCCTGATGGGCCGTCTAGCTTGCCTACTTAATGTCATCCTTTGTCCCACAGCCTAAGGAATTCCCATCAGGCTGAATGTTTCCTTGTGACATTTTTATGGTTTTTGTTCATTGATAAAGTTCTGGTACCTTGGGTTTGGACTGGACCTTAAGGTAAACTCAGGAATTGTCTGTTGGGTGAAGAATGAATGACAGACATAGGAATGCCCAGTTACTGGTGACTAGCAGTGTTTCATGTTGGTATCTGTTTAGCTCTTGACTGCCTCTTGAGTACTTTATCAGGAAAGAGAGCAATTTCTAAATGTTAAGATCTTTTGCAATTAGGTGTTATACCACAACCCACATCTATCATCCTTAATAGTACTGTTATTATTTATCCATATGCCCTTACTTCTACTAACAGGTACAATTTAAAAAAAAATCAGATAACTAAGTCTATTTTAGTGAAAAGGAATAAAATGCATTTTTCAAAACTCCTACTGCTTGGGTCACAGATATAGGGCATTCCGAAAAAACATTTTGATAAAACGTTTTTATCAAACATTGGGTCTTAGGTTTAATATCTTTTGAAATGAGTTGGGATGTTTCTGAAATAAATGGCTGTGGGCCTCTTCGTGTGTAGGGAGGGAGCAGGGCGGAGTGGGGGGGTGCAGAGTCCTCACTTGGGCCTGTCTTCATTCTCTCCTTACATGAGTTTCCCTGCAGGAAAGTATTTCATATGGGTAGGTTCTTCCTTTCTCTGGATAACCTGCTCTTAATTTAAAATTCATTTCAAGTGGTGTTTATGAATGAGACACTTCCCAGTCTTCATGCCCCCTGGTTCATTCTGAGTGCGCATCTTCATCATTGTGATTTGATGGTTAGACTTCTAGTTCCTCTGGGCCATGGTTTGAATATTATCATCTCTCTATGGGGGGCATCTAGTATAGTGGCAGGTACCAGTGGGTGCTCAGAATATTGGTTGGATGAACTTAATTGTTTCCTTCATGTGTTAAAGCTTCAGATACATCCTTATAGCCTGATGACTCTTTACCCTGGGTGTTGCTGTTCTGACTGCCTAAGGTTTGAATTTAAGGCCTGCTAGTACCACTTTCCTCCTCCCCTCAACTCCTTTCCCCAAAATGTGGTACTTGGCAGCAGGTTTTTTTGCTCACTTAGTCATGATGGAATGATCGATTTATTTATGTATTATTTGTTTGTTTGTTTGTTTGCTCTTTTGGATCACACCCAATGATGCTCAGGGGTTATTCCTGGCTCTTGTTGCTCCTTGCTTCCTGTTATCAAGCAAGTGCTGCCTACTCTCACAAGGGTATATCCATTCAAACCTTGTTCTCTTCTGGTGGTACTCAGGGGATCGTATGGGATGGAACCCAGGTTGGCTGCATGCAAGGCAAATACCCTATCCACTGTGCTATTGCTCCAGCCCCAAGCATGGTGGAATTACAGCAAATAACAGAGACCCCCCCCCAGTACATCTGTCTCTCACACCATTGGAACGACATCCAAAATAGTTTTGCTTGTGGAATTCACAGGCAGGGCTCAGAAAACACGGCTGTTGCTTTAGAAACAAGAGGGAAAAGGAAGGATCTGGAGGCTTCTCTCTTCTGTGGCCCCCTCCTTCACTCGCTTCTCCTAGACAGCTCATACCCCAATTTAACAGCAGGACAAAGAAAAGACAATTCCATTTTCTATACACTGGATCTTAAGTAGCTTGTCTGTGGAAAACCTGTCCAACATCTTAGCATCATGTGCTCAGCTTAGGGAGAGATAGTATGGGGGTAAGGTGCTTGTCTCGAATGAGGCCCAAACTAGTTCCATCTTCAGCATCAGGTGGACCCCCAGCACTGCTGGGTGTGGGCCCACCCTCACTCACCTCTAACCCCACTGTGTGTGTGTGTGTGTGTGTGTGTGTGTGTGTGTGTGTGTGTGTGTGTGTGTGTGTGTAATTTACTCCTTCTATTTTGAAGTTCTATTACAGCATTTCCCAGTAGACCCTGGGAAAGAAGGAACTCAGAAAATAGAGCCATCTTAAATACTGGGGTAAGCCTTTTTCAAATGCTGGCACCACTATCTGATTGATACTCAGGAAGATGGAAAAGGAACAGATTTACTAGTTTCTTGAATCTCCAGTATTTGGATCCATTTAGATAAGAAACCTTTGAAGGGGCCCAGAGCAGTAGTACAACAGGTAGAGCCTTTGCACATAGCCAGCCTGGGTTCGATTCCCAGCATCCTATATGCCCCCCCCACCCCCAGCACAGCTAGGAGTAGTTCCTGAATGCACAGCCAGGAATAACCCTTGAGCATCCCCGGTGTGACCCAAGAAGCCAGCACCCCCAATAAAACAGACTGTTCGAAGTTCCTGTTATGAAACAAGTGCTGTCTACTCTCCCACTTTTTATATGAACAAGAGAATTACTTGGTGGGGCTTATTTAAGCTAATGTGCTAAAGAGGGAGAAAGGAATAAGGTGATGATCTTAAGGATAGGGTGGGGAAAGACATTAAAACCCCAGTTTCAAGCCCTTTTCTCCCTTCAACACATCTCTCTCTGAGTTCTCTCTGTGTGTCTTTGCTTGCTTGCTTTTTTCCCCACTTTGGAGAAGCCCGTGCTCCTCCTGCACATTTTTCTAAATTAGTTTCATTCAATAAAAATCATCTTGCTTCACTGAAACAAACAAGCGAAAGTCCAACTTCATCAAGCACACTTTACCGTATACATCAAAACCATTTTGTATCGCTTCATTTTTATCTTGAAAATGATTATTTAAAATTTAGGAATTTCACAGAACCAGGACTACAGTTTTCTACTGGTGTTGATAAGGATGAGTAGGATTTTGGTGTTCTGAACAATGGACTTCTGTAAGAACTCAACCCATCTTTGAAATAGAGGAGTTCAGTTTTAGTGTGTGTTTTTTTGTTGGTTTTCTAAATAAGCAAGCCAGAAACGCCAAGAGAAGCTCTTTTGAGTATTGATAAACTGCTTTTTGTATTAATAGCAGATGTCTCCAATTTATTTTTGGCATGTATCTCTATAGATACAACTTAGATTTTCTTACAAGGGGAAGAAGTTAGTCTGCTGAGGTGGGTTTCGGGGGGACTGAAAATCCAACCCAGGACCTTCAGACATGCAAAACATCACTCTGCTACTCGGCCACAATCCTCACCTCAGTATTGATCTTAACCGTGCTCGCCAATTTTCTACAGTTCCTTAACAACTCAAAATTTCCTTTAAAAATTGTGCTTTTGGAGGAAAATTTTACGTTTATGGACTACTCTTTTCCGTAACTGTTTTGAACTGATCAATTCAAGTGTTCAAGTATTTATGTATTCGAGAATTTAAATATTCAAGTATTTACTATAAAAGCTCTAAAACCCTCTTTTAGCATCTCTCTAAACTTGTAGAAAATTCAGAATCTATTTGTAGAACTTCATCTTAACCCTATGCCTGATATTTTTTCTTTTAGTTTTCTTCTTTGCCCCATTACTTGATTTGTGTGTGTTGAGATCTTAAGAGTGGAGTGACTATTATAGAAAGAAGACAGCAAAATTTGTGTTATGATACTACCAATGCTTTATCTTTAAGTATTGCCAGTATTAAGTATATCTTCTAAAAAGTAAAGAATAGGATCTAGAGAGATAGTACAGAAGGTAGGACACTTGCCTTGGACATGGCCAACCCATGCTCGAGTCCTGGCACCCCATATAGTCCCCTTAGTCCACCAGGATGGATCCCTAAGTGCTGCCAGGTGTGGCTCAAAAACTTTTTAAAAATTAAAAAAAAAATAATTTAAGGGGTCGTGAAGTGATAGTATAGGGGGTAGGACATTTGCCTCACATGCAGCCGACCCAGATTCTATCCCTGGCATCCCATATCATCCCCTGAGCACCGCCAGGAATAATTCCTGAGTGCACAGCACCAGGAGACATCTGCTATGAATACAAATAACCCCGAGCCTCACTTGTTGTGACCCGAAAAGAAAAGAGAATCTAATAATTTTTAAAGAATCTTTTAATACTGCATGGTTAGCAGCTATTCTAACATCTCATGGTAAACAAATTAAAACCCACGCCCCGTATTTTCTAAGCAACAAAATGTGCATTGAAATACTGTTCATTTTGTAAATTAGCTAAGCTCTGTAACATTTGATAGTATTATTCTCAATTCTTATCTGTACCTATACAGTCATTGAGCTGGATAAAATGTCACCATGTAGCAATTAAGAACTTCCTACTTTTTTGAATATATAAGTCCACAAGTTCAGTAAATTACAACTTGTCTGAGTCAACAGTGTTACCTGCTGTGACTGCTTTGTGAGGGAATAGAGTTCTGCATGCAAATGAACAGCAGTTGCTAATTCCCAGTATGGCAAAGCATAGTTTTTCCTCTAGCCTCAATTTGCCCCCATCTTCCACCCCGGGAAAGCAGAGTCAGCTAGATCAGTGTTATCATCAGTTCCTTTTTCTCCCATTTCTTGGCCCCAGGCAACCCTGCTCTACCCAGACTCTACTCAAAGAACCCTGGGGAAGCATTATTAGGAAACGGGCTTGAGAGTCTTTGTCGTCACCCTTGTCCTAGCAACAATCACACTTGGCAAAGCTTTGCCAAAGCACACACAGCCTAATCAGGACAGGGGAAATGCCAACTCATTTCCTCCCCAGGGGAGAGAAATTTGTGCAACTGATGGTACAGAGTCATTCTTGCATGGGGAAACTGCGAATATTCTAGTGGGGTCCTGTTCCAGGGTACTGCGTATGGTTCGCTGGCATAGAATTGAACACCTCAGAACATCCACCTCGAATAAATTAGAATATATTTACAAATGAATTGGTTAATTAGACTGTAGACCTCTCTGGGGGACTGGGTTAAAACAGATGTGTGCAGAAGCCCCTTCCAGAGTTACGGGTAAGGGCTTCCTACGAAGCAGGGGGAAGGGAGAGTTCTATCACTCCGTCTCCTGGTTGGTGCCAGAGCATTGCAAAATATGCATTTATGCATGAGGCAGGAGAACTCCACTTGTGCCTTGAAGTGAGTTCATTGTTGGAGCTGCCAAAGGTGCATATGCTTCAGATAATTGTTCTCTAAGATCAAAATGTTATGAAAGTTGATTCTTTCTTGATTGTGTGAGGAATCCATAAAAGGATTCGGTTGCAATTAAAGCACAGTTTAGGAGATGCAGCTGACTACTGGAAAGCACAGGTCATACGAATGGAAACGCTGAGAACCGCCAAGGTGTGGACTCAAACCCTGGAGTGAGATGTAGCCTGAATCAGCCCTTTCACTGTTTTTCTTCTCTCTTGCTTTACCCTTCCGTGGAATGACAATTCCGTTGGCAGTCCCGTGAGTACAGTGTATAGTACTAACATGGTTTGCCTAGTTCCATCATTAGTGTCACTTACTTCCATTGTATTGCTTCAGTCACTCTCCATGGAGCTTTTCTGGTGCACCCATTGAGTCCTAATCGATGCTAGACATAAAACAGAGTAAGTGTCCGCTTTCTGGGATGCACCCAGTCACTTCACACACATGACATGGTAAAACTGGCATTTATTTCCTTGCCCTTCTGGTGAGAAGAAGCAATGGCTCTGGGGTGACTTACAAACAGGAAAACAAAGCAAAATAATCATGCCCACACTTTCTTACTCACTATATTTTGCAAACAGTATTTGCAAAGTCAGACTTCAGGAAGGTAGCAGTCAAGTGTTTCCTCAAAGATCTTCCCAAGATGATGGGAGCAAGGAGGAGGGGACAGAAGTAGCACCAGGAACCCGTAGGGGAGAGAGTCATTTGAGTCAGATCCTGAGTGATATTTTTTCTGGAAAGGGAGCTGTAAGCCAAATAAATTTGCACTCTCTATACGATCTATAAAGCCCCAGGCTAGAATTGGAAGCAAGGG